>NC_089505.1:78755117-79117816 GCF_036850995.1 Saccopteryx leptura | reverse complement strand
TAAGGCTTAATGTGGGAGAGGTGAGTCCAGTGTGAGTCTCCTTCCAGTTTGATGGTGGTGGGGTGGACAGGATAACAGTATGGGGCCCTGTCCAGGTAGGCTGGAGAGGGGTTTTTCCCCATGTCCTCTGGTACACCTGGCCCCCAGGGAGGATTGATAGGTGTGAGTCCGTGGTTGGAAAGGGCTGTGGAAGGAGCTTGTCAAGCTGGGAATAGTAGGTTTAGTGTAGCTTGTTTGCTCAGTTTGCAGCTGAGGTGGGTAATCTCTATGAGAGTGCTGGCTCTCTCAAAGAAGGTGGCCCCTTTCTGAATCTTGTACATAACAGTGGTGTGAAGGAGATGAGTATTATTAAGAGGAATAGGGAGGCCCTGGCCGGTTGGCTCAGCAGTAGAGCGTCGGCCTGGTGTGCGGGGGACCTGGGTTCGATTCCCGGCCAGGGCACATAAAAGAAGCGCCCATTTGCTTCCCCACCCCCACCCCCTCCTTCCTCTCTGTCTCTCTCTTCCCCTCCCGCAGCCAAGGCTCCATTGGAGCAAAGATGGCCCGGGCGCTGGGGATGGCTCCTTGGCCTCTGCCCCAGGCGCTAGAGTGGCTCTGGTCGCGGCAGAGCGACGCCCTGGAGGGGCAGAGCATCGCCCCCTGGTGGGCAGAACATCGCCCCATGGTGGGCGTGCTGGGTGGATCCCGGTCGGGCGCATGCGGGAGTCTGTCTGACTGTCTCTCCCCGTTTCCAGCTTCAGAAAAATACAAAAAAAAAAAAAAAAAAAAAGAGGAATAGGGAGAGCTGAGTAAGCTGAAGATGACACGGACAGACATATCCAGCAGTTAGCTGCATAGGAGGAGTTAGTCTTGATAACGAGATTTTAAACAAGATTAAGAGAGCTTTCTAGATGAGAGGATTCCAAGAGGGAGGGTATGGGGACAGAGTATGCCTTTAAGGGTAAGGAGATAAGAAGAATGGAGCAAGCTGGAATCTCCATCCTGTCTGTTGTCAGGGGGTAATCATAGTTACTCATGGCTCAGGCTGTTCTTCTTCTTTTGGGATTTTAGTCAGACTGACTTTAGTGGGCCCTAAGGGAAAACAGGCTTATCTAGGTGATGATTCAGGTTGACTGGAAGGGTCATTCATAGATATGTGTGGAGATGGAACCTGGAGACATGAAACTAGGGGGCCTTTACCTGGAGTTTTGCAGCCATAGGAGTGGTGAGGAGACCCTGGAGATTCACTATGCTGGGTGGTAGAAGTAAATTATAACAAAATTGGGCAAATTTGGCTGGCCGAGAAGCAGTAACAGAGCTGACTCTGAGGACAGGAAGTGAAAGGAGAGAGAGACTGTTGGTCAAATAAGTTTGTAAATGTGATATATATGTTTGCTCGCTTGTGACTTATATTGGGTGTGGGGGACAGGCTATAAGCAGGCCAGGTCGTTGTGGCCTGAGGTTTGGTTTTGGGACTAAGCTTTTCCCCACACCCTTGACTGATTGTATGATCTGGGTGGTGCACTCTCATGAGGAATCCAATTATGCCTTGGATAGGTGACTTTGTGTCGGGGACTTCCTTGTTTGTATATTGGATTAAGGGATTTTGGTTTTCTACACTATGAAGTGGGACAGACCAGGAGCTTGGACACAGTTCCTGCTATCACAATTGCAGGGGCTTCCCTGATCCCTGGCCCTTCATGAGAAGAGCTGGTTTTCTGCTTTTCCCTTGTCTTCTTTTGTGGTTTGCCTGTCTTGGTGAGACACCAATAAATAGGATGGCCCCCCATCCTCTGACTCCGCCATTTCTTTATCGTCTGCCTGAATCCAATGGGAACCTGCATGTGAATGGCCATGATGGCGGCTCCTGGCCTTACAACTGGCGAAGTTTCTGGCAGGATTCAGAGATTGGTATGGAGCCACCACCCTTGATGGGTGGGATAGAGTACTGGTTGCTGCTCTGGCTCCCCATGGCTGTCCTTTTAGGGGCCATGGGCTACATGTTTTTTACTCAAGAGGAAACTGCCCGAGGTCAAAAGCTTCAGCATGAATTGCAAATAGAACGGCAGAAAAGGCTGGAATTGGAGCGAGCACTGGAGAAGAAATTACGGGTTCGCGAGTTGCAGTTTACCCTGGAAGCTGAACGTCTTCACCGGCAGTTGTTGGAGAAACAACTGCGGATTCAAGAGCTCGAGTCTCAGCTTCCGGCCAAAAGCCAGCAGCCACAGGAGCCTAAACGGTCACCAAAGGAGCAGCAGCATCCGTGCCGGTGGATTGGCTTTGAGTCAGCGGGAGCAGGTGCTTGCGACTCCTCTTCTGAGGATGAGAAGGCTCAGGCTGAAGCTGCCATACGCACACTGAGAGCCCGACCAGTTGTCACCAAGAAGGTAAAAACCCAGCAATAAAGAGTCCCTCAGGGGCAGCCACAGCCTCCTGCCCAGGTAATGGAACACTCTGTGGTCCGGCCCTATACCCAGGCAGAGCTGATGGAGTTGGGGGCACAATTTAGGCAGAAACCTACTGAATCCCTGGTAGCCTGGTTACTACGATTATGGGATATAGGGGTGGATGGCATCATGCTCTCCGGAACAGAGATGGAGAAATTGGCCGCCATTACCACACACTCTTCCTTGAGGCAGCGTCTTCAGAACTGCCATGGCAACCCAGGAGACCATACCCTATTAGAATGGGTGATGGCTGCCATTCGTATGGTCTGGCAGAATGCTGGAGAACTGCCGGGGGCAATGAGTCGGTGGCAGTGCTACAGTGAGTTAGTAAAGGTCCTTCGAGAACTAGGTATGAAGAATGCTGTTTTCAACCCTGGGTCTCGTGGGCCAGACGAGGAAGTGTTTACGGCCAAAATGAGGGAATTTGTCCTTGCTAGCGCCCCATCAGCCCTTTTTGGGTCACTTGTGGCTATCTTGGGCCCCTATGTGGGGCAGCCCATCAATACAGTTACACAGATGGTAGCAGATTTGGGAGAGCTGGAGGCCGCTCGGGATCATAAAGCAGTGAGGGCTGCTGCCTATATTTCCCCCCCAACTAACAAGGGAAACGGGCCTGTAAAGGTTACCTGAACGCAGATGTGGGTAGACTTGATTGCGGCTGGAGCAGATAAGGGGAAATTGGATGGCCAGTCTAATAAAATTCTTTTGGAGCTTTGGCGGCAGCTTAAACCAGAACAGAAGTTCCAGCCACTGAGACGAAAGGCCCCAGCAGCTACCAATAAAACGTTTGGTGCGCGCACAGCTCGGTTACAAGATTATATGATAGAGACGGCCGAAGGAGAGGGGAACTCCCAAGACCCACTGTACCAGTTTGAATAGGAAAAAGGCCGAGGGACCCGTCTAACAGGGATGGGCGGGGACCGGAGGCCACATGTGGAACTGGCTATCCACTGGTCCCCTTCCAATGTACAACAGGTGTTGGCCTTGGTGGATACAGGTGCAGAATGTTCCCTTCTCTATGGAAACCCAGAGCGGTTTGCTGGGACCCCAGTGGCCATTGACGGTTATGGGGGCCAAACTGTTCAAGTGAAGCCAATAACTATTCCATTGGGGATAGGGAGACTGCCTCCTAAGCCATATAAGGTGTATGTATCTCCTATTCCTGAATATATTTTGGGTGTAGATGTCTTGCAAGGACTGTGGTTGGAAACTACAGCTGGGGAGTTCCGGCTGCGGATCAGGGTTGTGAAGGCAGTATTGCGGGGACATGCATCACATTCCCCTTTGCAATTACCCGTCCCTCGGCGTGTGACTAACACCAAGCAGTACCGCCTGCCAGGTGGTTATGAAGAAGTCACAGGGACAATCCTTGAACTAGAAAAGGTGGGGATCATCCGGCCAGCACACAGTCCTTACAACTCCCCAGTATGGCCTGTGCGCAAAGCAGATGGAACCTGGAGAATGACAGTAGATTACAGGGAACTTAATAAAGTTGTTCCCCCTTTGCACGCTGCTGTTCCCTCAATAGCTAACATGATGGATCGGCTAAGCCATGAGTTGGGGACAAACCACTTTGTGGCAGACTTGGCCAATGCTTTTTTCTCTATTGATATAGCTGCAGAGAGTCAAGACCAATTTGCCTTCAGTTGGGAAGGGAGACAATGGACCTTTACAGTGTTACCCCAGGGCTATTTGCATAGCCCCACCTTGTGCCATGGGCTGGTGGCTGCTGACCTGGCTAAATGGAAACAGCCAGAGGTAGTCCGCATGTACCATTATATTGATGATATTATGCTAACTAGTGATTCTCTTTCAGAATTGGAGCAAGCAGCCCCTACCTTGCTATCCCATTTGAAAGCATGTGGCTGGGCAGTTAACGAGAACAAATTACAAGGACCTGGGTTATCTGTTAAATTCTTGGGAGTTGTCTGGTCGGGTAAGACAAAAGTTATCCCTGACGCAGTTATAGATAAGATTCAAGCATACCCCGTGCCCACTACGGTAAAACAGTTACAGGAATTCTTAGGTTTTTTGGGGTATTGGCGAGCATTTATACCGCATTTGGCTCAGTTACTACGCCCCTTGTACAACCTTATTCGAAAGGGGGTTCGCTGGGATTGGACTGAGCAGGCGCAAGGTTCATTTGCAGCTGCTAAGAGAGCTGTCAAGGTGGCACAGGCCTTGAATGTGTTTGATCCTGCCAGGCCCTGTGAGCTGGATGTTCATGTAACCTCGGAGGGATTTGGATGGGGCTTGTGGCAGCGGACAGAGCGCCTACGGCAACCTATTGGATTTTGGTCCCAATTGTGGAAAGGTGCTGAAGTTCATTACTCATTAGTAGAGAAGCAGCTGGCAGCTGTGTATGCTGCCCTCCTGGCAACTGAGAGTATTACAACCACAACACCAGTTACAGTCAAAACAACATACCCTATAGCTGGATGGGTGGGAGATTGGGCAACTAAACCACATAGTGGTATGGCCCAAATGTCTACCCTGGCCAAGTGGGGTGCCTATCTGCAACAACGCTGTGCTCTTAGCACCAGCCCATTGAGGGCAGAACTGCAGGAAGTCTTGGGTCCAGTCACCTATGCGACCTTAGAGTCAGGTGCAACTGGGGCTCAGGAGGCAGAACCTGAGGTCAGTCCCTACCAGGAGGGGCGGGTGCCCATCCCCGAAGATGCCTGGTATACTGATGGTTCTAGCAGGGGCCAACCTGCCAAATGGACGGCTATCGCCTTCCATCCGGCTACTGAGACTATTTGGATGGACACGGGTACAGGCCAAAGCAGCCAATGGGCAGAATTAAGAGCTGTTTGGCTAGTTGCCCATAGTGAACCTTCACCTCTGGTGATCTGTACTGACAGTTGGGCTGTCTATCGTGGACTGACCCTTTGGATTGCTACTTGGCACATTAACCAGTGGATGGTAATGCACCATCCATTATGGGGTCAGGCCATGTGGCAGGACTTATGGGAAATAGGACACCAGAAGCAGGTGACAGTATATCATGTCACAGGGCATGCCCCTCTAGCCCATCCTGGGAATGATGAGGCAGATACGTTGGCAAGGGTGCGATGGTTGGAGACTGCACCTGCAGGTGATGTGGCACAGTGGCTCCACCGGCGCCTGCTCCATGCAGGACAGAAAACTATGTGGGCTACGGTTAAGGCGTGGAACTTGCCTGTGTCCTATGCAGAGGTACTTGCAGCCTGTGAGCAATGTGCAGTATGTTCCAAGGAACACCCTCGGAGACTACTGGTGTCACCTGGACAGATCCAAAGGGGTCATGTCCCACTGACATGATGGCAGATAGACATCATTGGACCCTTACCAAAGTCAGAAGGGTACCAGTATGCAGTCACTTGTGTAGATACTGCCACCGGGCTGCTTGCTGCTTACCCTGCTCGTAATCCTGACCAGAGGGCAGTCATACAGGCTCTGGACCACCTGAGTGCTGCATACGGGCGACCGCTGGTCCTTGAAAGTGACAATGGTACCCACTTCACTGGTTCAACGGTGAGGCAATGGGCTCAAAAGCTGGGGGTGGACTGGAAGTACCATGTTCCCTACCACCCCCAGGCTGCTGGTATCATTGAGCGTTATAATGGACTCTTAAAGCAGGGACTGCGACAGGAGGGGGGCACCGGCTCTCTTACTGGATGGACACGCCGCTTATGGACAGTACTTCGGATTTTGAATGAGCGACCTCGACGGGGAAGCCCAGCTCCAGGAGAGGCCCTCCTGCATCGGACAGCTGCCCCTATTCAGTTGCAGATACGCACCAAGGACATTTTACTCAAGCCAGGTTTCGGACAGCAGGGCAACGTGCTCTTGCCTGCTCCAACAGCCCTTCTTAAAGGACAACGGCTTCAATGGACTTGGCCCTGGACTGTACAGGCCCCCCATCTGAGATGGGTGGCCTTGTTGGCACCATGGGGAAAGGGGTTAGAGGTGGACCTCCAGTTAACCCCTTGGGCAACCAGCACCTGGCCACCTAAGGTAGAAGTGTATTATCCCTTGAGTGCTCAAGGGGACAGCATTTTGAAGGGCACCTTTGTAATTTCTTTATGGCCAATAATGAGTTCCCCTATTTTACTACACATAGAACCAGCAGATGCTGGTGTATTGGCCAATAAGGTTTGGTATGCCCGCTCAGGGCGGCCTCTGGTGCCAGCTACGGTGCTGTCTGCAGACAAAACTCTGGCCTGTATTCTGCCAGAGGGAAAAGATTTGCCTCTCTTGGTGCCACTGACAGCTCTCTCATTTCGCCCATAGTTTTTGATCTGTTAATCCTATTGCTGTAGTTGGTACTATTTCTGTTTATGCAATGTATCCTACTCCTTGCACAGTGACCATCATGGAAGATGCCTGTGGTTTAGATTGTAAAGCGAGCAAAAGGGGTGGAATGTTGGTCAAATAAGTTTGTAAATATGATATATATGTTTGCTCGCTTGTGACTTATATTGGGTGTGGGGGACAGGCTATAAGCAGGCCAAGTCGTTGTGGCCTGAGGTTTGGTTTTGGGACTAGGCTTTTCCCCACACCCTTGACTGATTGTATGATCTGGGTGGTGCACTCTCATGAGGAATCCAATTATGCCCTGGATAGGTGACTTTGTGTCGGGGACTTCTTTGTTTGTATATTGGATTAAGGGATTTTGGTTTTCTACACTATGAAGTGGGACAGACCAGGAGCTTGGACACAGTTCCTGCTATCACAATTGCAGGGGCTTCCCTGATCCCTGGCCCTTCATGGGAAGAGCTGGTTTTCTGTTTTTCCCTTGTCTTCTTTTGTGGTTTGCCTGTCTTGGTGAGACACCAATAAATAGGATGGCCCCCCATCCTCTGACTCCGCCATTTCTTTATCGTCTGCCCGAATCCAATGGGAACCTGCATGTGAATGGCCACGATGGCGGCTCCTGGCCTTACAGAGACTCTGAGTTTGGAGAATAGGTTATGGCCTAAAACAGGTATAGGGCATTGAGGCAGGAGGAGAAAAGAGTGTGCAAAGGAGATACCATGTATTAGACAAAGCAGTGGATCCGTGGCCAATAGGGAGGAAATAAGACCATCAACACCCACAACAGAGATGTTTCAGGGATGAGCAGGACCCAAATATTTGGGCAAGGCAGAGTATGTGCCCCTGTGTCTATAAGAAATGAGATCGGCTTACCTGCTACTTGGATGGCTACCCTAGGCTCTTTGATGGTGATGTGAGATGGGTCGATAGCCCTGGGAACCTTCAGTTATCAGTGTCAAGTGCCAGCAGACTGGGCAAGGTTAGGTCATAGGTGGCTGAGGTAGGGCTAGAAAAGACTGAACCCTCCCTTAGAAGAGCGAGGGGACAGTCTACCTTCCAGTGTCACTCTTTCTTACAGTGAGGACAAGACCTTGGCAGGTGCTGAGGAGCTAGACAGGCTTTTGCCCAATGACTTTTCTTTCCACACTTGAAGCAGGACTCTGGTGGAGTTTTACAAGGCCCTTAGGGGTGTTGGAGACTTTAAGAACAGCTTCCAAGAGCTAGTATTTTGCCTGATCTCTTTTGGGCTGTCTGCCTTCTCCTGTTCCTCTTGGATATTATAGACCTTAAAAGCCATGCTCAGGAGATCTCATTGAGTGGTTTGACTAAGAGAGCAAAATTGGGAATCCAGTGTCTAAAAAAGCCTATTAGACCGAGGAAATAAAGGATTTGATCTGCAGTGGTAGGTGGTTGGAGACTGTGAAGGGTCCGAGTTCGATAGGGTGAGACCTCAGGTGGTGGGGGTTAAGGTGCCCAGATAGACTACGGACTGAGAGTGAAGTTGAGCTTTAGCAGAGAAGACATGATATCCCTTCATGGCAAGGAAGTTAAGAAGGGTGGCAGTGTGTTTCCCCGAGGCAGGCAGGGAGGGACTTCAGAGTAGCAGGTCATTTACATATTGTAAGAGAGTACTAGTTTTGATATTGCATGCTGCTAAATCCTAAGCTAGTGCCTGCCCAAACAGGTGTGGGCTGTCTCTGAACCCCTGGGGTAAGACAGTCCTCATAAGTTCTGGGCCGCATTAGTGTCTGGGTCAGTCCAAGTAAAGGCAAACAGATAGTAAGAGTCAGGGTACAGAGCAATGGTAAAGAAGGCATCCTTGAGGTCTAGGACTGTGAAGTGAGTGGTGTCTGAGGAAATGTGTGAGGAATTAGGGACTACTGCATGGAGGAAAACTATCACCTCATTGATTAAGCATAAGTCTTGTATGAGGTGATAAGCCCCTGAAGGTCTTTGAACAGGGAGAATGGGTATATTGCAGGGAGAGTCTGTGGGGATGAGTAAGCCTTGATTTAAGAGGCAAAAAATTATTGTTTTAAGGCATTAGAAACAGACACAGTTACACATTAAACAAAGACTTCACATTCAAATTATAAATTAAGAAATTTAAATGAGTGTGCTTTACTTTTTTCAATTAAAATTATACTAGAGATATTTTCTGACAAACAAAGAAACAAAACAGGCTACTTACTCACAAAGCTCAATAGACAACTCTGCCTTTTTAAGCTTCTAGAGATGGCAGGGAGTTGTCAGCATAGAGAGGAAAAAAAGAGGAAGCAGATGGACAGACAGTGTGAACAGCTAGATGGAAAGAAGGAGGGTCAGAATCTGAAGGAGGAGGAGGAGGAGGTTGAGGTGCTGGTGGTGGCGCCACTTGGTCAGAGGAGTCAAAAAGATCAGAGCTTGGTGGGGAGTTGAAGGAGGACGGGGGAGAAGGGGTTTTTGTTAAAGGTATGTGGTAGGTCGAGCAAGAGGAACAGAGGGAGAGTAGAGATTGGAGAAAGAAGAAAGCTCTACATAGGGAATTTCTGAGGCCTTTCCCGTCTGTTGGCAAAACTGTATAGGTCCCTAAGAATGTTTATGTCAACTGTGTCATTTTCTGGTCAATGGGCGTCATTGTCGAGTTTATATTGGGGTCAGGCTGTATTGTGGAAGAAGAGGTCTGAGAGACCGAGTTTAACTAGATTTTTAGAGACAGCCTGGGGCTGTAGCCTCTGAGGGTCATGATTGGGAGGAGCCCATACTGGGCGAGCAACAACAGAGGGAATAGGCGTTCCTGTCCTGATTACTTATTGTAGAGAGAAAATGAGAGACAAAGACTGTCAATCATAACTGCAGGTCTCGAGTCCAGAGGGTCTGTGGACCAGGAGAGACCTGACTAGGCACCTAGATTTTTGAGAAAATGGAAATGAGACAGGACACTTAAACGAGAGTCCTCCCAAAGCACGACCCTGGGCTGGGGATGGATGGGAGGTACAAGGACCTACCAGGGATAGGAAAACCTCAAAGAAATTTCCTATCTCTGGTCTGGTAGGTGTTCAGGACAGGGTCAGAACGCCGGCCAATCAACCTACAATTACATGTCCAAACAGAATCAGGGAGTAAGCCCAGGATGAGCTGCCGCTGCCCACTGCTTCCCTAGTTGTAAGTTTGGATGGCAGAGAGAAATCATCCAGGAAGTTAGTACCCTGTCCCGGGTTTCAGCACCAAATGATAGAATCAACCAGAGTCCGAAAGACCAGAGTAATGGCTTTAATAAAAAGAAACCTGCCGGGCTGTCTCGTAAGGTAGAGCAGCCCCAGCTACAGACTTAGGCCATGTTTTAAGAGCTAGGTTTAGGGAAGTAGAAAGGGTAGTGGGGCACTTGCTGATTGGCTGTCACTATTGCTGGGCACAGGGGTGCTTTTCACCGATTATGGATGTTGGTGCATTTTCAATCGTCAGCAGTTTCAACCGTCCATGACTTCATCGGACATTCCTTTGTGGTTGGTCACCTGCTGCAAACCCTGAAATGAAACTCGTGCTGGCAGGGTTAAAAAAAATGAAACCTAAGACAACTAAGCTGCTGCAGTAAAAAATTGATACTTCTCATTTCTCTTCCTTCCTGTCTATCTGTCCATCTTTGTTCCTCTTTCTGTTTCTCTCTATCTCTGTCACAAAAAAATAAAATAGAAATAAATAAAGTTATTCCAACTGTTTTTTTAAGCAGGTGGTCTAAAAAGACATGTGATATTACTACCTGTTTAAAATTAATATCTTTAAAAATTCTTAACAAAAAATACATGTTTGTTTTGCCTGAGTTTACAAAAGGTTCCTCTTATCTCTGTTATATCTTCTAAAAATATAAATATGTTTCCAATTAAAAAAAATCATTCTGATAGTCATAAAATATGCTTTTAAAAATATCAATTTAAAATTGCTAATTTCTTCTTAGGTTTGGGATAAGGGCTCCTTTAAATCCAGAGCCTCTTTAAAACTCAAATTTCCCTCACTCAACTTTCCACTCAGGCAATTTCTTCAGTAAGCATTTCCTTAGCCCTCTCTCCCCCTCCTCTTAAGCATCTTCTGCCCACCTGGGGAAGGTTCTGGAAAATGTACTTGGGACAAGGCCATCGGCAGGGACCTGAGGGTTGATTTGAGAAAGGAGACAGTGTTTGCTCAAGGCAGCAAACCAGATATGCTAATCTGAGCATGTGCATGTGCATGGAACCCCATGCCAGCAAATGCCCGCAACCATCCTTCTATCAGTCACTCACTTCCTGCAGCTCTCCGCTGCTGCTACCAGGGTCTCAGCTTGTCTCCTTTGCAGATATGTAAGTAAACTTCTTATAAACCTCATCAGACCGGTGTGTGTCCCTCTTTGGTCAAACTAACATTACTTACTGGTTTAGTTCTCACTTAAATTTAATGTTTTTGAAAATTGAGAATTTTAATCAATTGGGAAAAAATTGTATTGTTTTAGCAATAAAAGGTATAAGGGAAAAACACACACATATTACAGAAAAAAAGAGACATTCAAAAAAATTGTAAACCTGGCCTTTAAGGTCTTCAATAATTGGAGGAGGAACAAAGACTAGCCCTCACCCAGGCCTTAAAGATGTTTGCCAGGGGATCCACTGGGCTATAAAATAACAAAAAGTCTCCCCAAATCCCAGCAGGGATTTTCTGGCCCTTCGCCAGGGATCTACTTTAAGGGCAGATGGGAGGTAGACTGGAACTGCTCCTGTCCCAATCCCAGGCCACCAGGCAGACCCTGCCCTCTCTGTAGTTGTGTGGGCCATTGGAGTTCAGACCTCCCAGAGCCCCTCAAGGCAGGAGAGACTCCCTTCTTGCCCCAACCTCTCCCTGGCACTGGCATGGATGCCACAGCACTTCTTGACATCCTGGGGGAGAGAAGACTGATGGGACCTGTTAGGTTTGGGGAGGTGTGCTGTGGCTGCCAGAGTTTAACTCTTGAAGGAGGAGGAACAGGGAAGGGCTGAGAGGGTCCCTGTGAGACTGAGAACAAAGAGATCAGCACAAAGCTGAGCCAACATCCTACATTCTATTGGTTAGAGACCCTTATCAGAAGTTTATGTTTGAAATTCTACACTGAGCTAAACCCTTCCCCTGTTGCTATGCCGTGCGCGACCTCCCTAGCGAATAGCTAACTGCCACATCTGTTTCTGTAAATGCTTGCTCACTTAGGATATATAAGGACCTAGTTGTAAGCGCCAGGCGTGACTCTCGTTTGCAGCCCCTTGTGGGTACGGTGTCTCCGGACGCCTTGAGAGTTCGCCCCTGCACAGGTTAAACTGGCCAATAAAGTACGATCTACGCTCCTGAAAGTCTCCGACGTTTGTTCTTGCACCCAGTGGATGCAACATTTTTGAGGCTCATCTGGGATCTCCCTCGGCGAAGTTTTGGGTTGGAGACTGGAGGGACAGCTCGAGCTGAGTAAGTATTCACTGAGGATCCTCATTTGGTTTGGCTTTTGGGCTCTGGAGCACACAATCCTGAGGTAGTAGGTGGGACGCCGCCGGTAGCCTACCCAGGGCTTTCAGGAGCGGGACACCGCTCTCTGACATTTGGATTTGTTAACTTTAGGAGTGACCGGTCACATTAGGAACATTAGGAATCTTTTTGTGCCACACTGCGCTGCGTTTTGTCTGAGCTCGAATGACTGAGTTGAATATGAGAGAAGCAAGTGTGTTCCTTGTGTTACTAGTGCGTGTCGCCTGTATCCTACCCCTCCTCATTATTCCTGAATCATCTAGGATGGGACAATAGGAGTCTGTGCCGGGATCCCCGCTCGAGTGCCTGTTGAAGAATTTTTCTGATTTCCAGAAGAGGGCTCAGGGGTATGGAGGTCCGCCATCGAGTCCAGGTTTCCTCCGAACCTTGAGCCAGCTGGAATGGCCTGCGTTTAATGTAGGCTGGCCCACAGAGGGCACTTTTGACCTTCCGACTTTATTTGCTGTCAGAGCTACTGTCTATAGAGCACCACACCCAGACCAATACCTGTATATAGATGTGTGGGTAGATATAGCCACTGAGCAGCCTGGGTACATCAGAAAGTGTCTGAAGGACAGCCAGCAAGGCAGGCAGGTGATTTGTCTCACTATGGAAAATGGGAAAGTTGGGAGGATCAAAGAAAAGGAAAAGGGAGAAGCCCATCCCCTGACACGGCCTGGTGAACCATCCAGACTTTACCCTGTTTTGCCTGGACCGCCATAGGACCACCTAGACCCAGTGAATTCCTCTCCACCTTATCGGCGGCGGGAGGAACCAGATTCCTTGTGGCAGGACGTAAGCAGGCTCTTGAGCCCGCCCCAACACTCGAGGAGGGGCGGTCTATGGTATGGGAGGCGCAGCCATTTTGCCTCTCCGGGAGGTGCCGCTGGCACCAGATGCTGGCCCATAGGCACCTCCTCGCCTCATCTATGTGCCTTTTTCCACTAGTGATTTATACAATTGGAAGCATCAGAATCTCCCATTTTTCGAGAAACCTCAGGGATTAATATCTCTCCTTGAGACTATTTTTAGGACCCATCAGCCTATGTGGGATGATTGTCAGCAGATTTTACAAACCCTCTTCACTTCGGAAGAAAGGGACAGAATAATGAGAGAAGCTGCTAAGGCGGTATTGGGAGAAGAGAGGGAAACTCGGGAGGGAAGAAGGGAAATAGAAGATATTCTCCCATCTCAACCTCCTACCTAGTACCCTAATACCGCTGGGGGAAGGGACACGCTCCTCCAGTATCGCCGGGCTCTGTTAAGGGGGCTCAAGGCAGCAGCTAGAAAGCCAACCAACTTTAGCAAGGTAAGTGAAGTCATCCAGGGAAGGGAGGAATCCCCGGCAGCCTTCTTAGAGAGACTCATGGAGGCATATAGAGTGTACACCCCCTTAGACCCAGAAGCGGAAAAGAACAGGAGACTAATAAACATAGCCTTTGTGACTCAAGCCGCTTCTGATATAAGGAAGAAGCTTCAAAAGATTGAGGGGTTCAAGGGAGAGAATAGGAGTAAGCTATTAGAAATAGCCCAGAAGGTATATATCAACAGGGATGATCCAGAAGTTGGCAGAGCAAAGGAGGTAGCCAAGATCCTGATTGCTGCTCAGAAACCACTCCCCAAAGGAAAAGGGGGACAGCAAAAGGGCCAGGGACAGCGAATAGACAAGGATCAATGCACCTATTGCAAAGAGAAAGGACACTGGAAAAGAGAATGCCCAAAGTTGAGGGCCGACAGCCAAAGGCCAAAACAAGCCCCAGAGGTCTTTCTCCAAACCCTAGACTGACAGGGCCAGGGCCCATGGTCACCTTAACAGTCGAAGGAAAGCCAATAGACTTCCTAGTCGACACAGGAGCCACCTACTCAGTCTTAAAGAAACCACGGGGCCAAATGCAGAAGGCAACTACTAAGATAATAGGGGCAACTGGCAAAGCAGAAGCCTACCCACAGGCCACCGCAAGAATTACTAACTTGGGCCGAGGCACCATCACCCACTCTTTCCTAGTCATTCCAGACTGCCCTTACCCACTGCTTGGAAGGGACTTATTGCAGAAACTTCAGGCCACCATAACCTTCCAATGGGAGGAAAGCCCTATGGGGAACAAAGAGGCAGAGGTCAGCATGGAAGTAACTGTCCCACTGTCTGAAGAACACTTACTTGCCGCCGTCCTGGAAGGTAAAAAGGCCAAAGAAGGGGTTCCAGATGCCCTGCGTGCCTGGGTGCCTGAGGTTTGGGCGGAAACCAACCCCCCAGGTTTAGCCGCTCACCAGCCGCCTGTCCTGGTGCAACTGCTGAGCACTGCTAGCCCGGTTAGGATCAAGCAATACCCAGTCCCAGCCCGAGCTAGACAGGGCATCGCCCAGCACTTGCAGCGCCTGCTGGAGGCAGGCATTCTCCGAAGACGCCAATCAGCCTGGAACACCCCGCTGCTTCCCGTCCAGAAACCAGGGAGCCAAGACTATCTTCTGGTCCAGGACTTGCGGGAAGTGAATGCGCGTGTAGAGACTATTCATCCTATGGTGCCCAACTGATACACCTTACTGAGTTCATTGCCCCCAACTCATATCTATTACTCCATTCTAGATTTGAAGGATGCCTTCTTTTGTATTCCCCTGGCACCTAAGAGCCAAGAAATCTTTGCTTTTGAATGGAATGACCCAGAAAACGGACTGGTGGGGCAGTTCACATGGACCAGACTACCACAAGGGTTTAAAAACTCCCCCACCATTTTTAATGAGGCCCTCAGCAAAGATCTGCAAGCTTTCCGCTCCTCCCATCCATCAATTGTACTGCTCCAGTATGTGGATGACATCCTCATAGCTGCCAAGGACAAAAGAGTGTGTGAAGAAGCTACCTCCGACCTGCTTCAAGATCTCGGGCAAAGGGGGTATCGAGTTTCCTCCAAGAAGGCCCAGATTGTGATGCAAACTGTAAGTTATTTCGGCTATAACTTACAGGGAAGGCAAAGGACATTGTCCAGCCAGCAAATCCAGATGGTCTTGCAGATCCCCGAGCCTACTAGCAAGAGGCAGGTACGAGAATTCCTGGGTGCAGTAGGATACTGCCGACTGTGGATATTAGGCTTTGCAGAACTAGCTAAACCCCTGCATGAACTAACCAGGGGTAAGAAAGAGCAGTTCACATGGACAGATAAGGAGAAGCAAGCATTCCAAGCGCTTAAAGTGGCCCTGGTGGCTGCCCCAGCTTTGGCCCTGCCAGATCTGGCCAAACCCTTTCAGCTATTTATAGCAGAAAAGGGAGGGGTAGCTTTAGGGGTACTGAGCCAGGAACTTGGGCCGTGGAAGAGGCCCGTCGCCTATCTGTCCAAGAAACTTGATCCTGTAGCCTCGGGATGGCCAACATGTCTGAGGGCACTTGCTGCCACCTCCATACTAGTCAAGGAGGCTAGTAAATTGACTTTAGGGCAGGACATCCCAAGTCATTGGGGAAGACTACGTAGAGCAAGTGCTGGGAGCACCTCCTGACAGATGGCTATCTAATGCGTGGCTAATGCAGTGTCAGGCTCAGCTGCTGAACCCTCCATCTGTTCAGTTCCTCAAAACTGCGGCCCTGAACCCAACGACTCTGTTGCCAATACCGGACTCCACTTTGGCCCACAGTTGCAAACAAATCCTTGACACAGTGACTGGCTCCCGCCCGGACTTAAGGGATCAGGCCTACGAGAAGGCAGACCTGACCCTCTTTACAGACGGGAGCAGTTTTATTAAGGATGGACAGCGATATGCAGGGGCAGCAGTGACCACGGGAGATAAGGTCCTATGGCAGAAAGTGCTGCCCGCAGGGACATCTGCACAGAGGGCAGAACTAATAGGACTAACCAGGGCCTTACAGATAGCGGAGGGAAAAGTTGCCAACATCTACACTGACAGCCGTTATGCATTTGCCACCGCCCATGTCCACGGAGCCATATACAAGGAGAGAGGCCTCCTAACAGCAGGGGGGAAGGACATTAAGAACCGCAGTGAAATTCTTGCCCTCCTAAACGCCATTTGGCTACCTACCAAAGTTGCCATCATCCACTGCAAAGGACACCAGAAAGGGGACACTCCTATTGTAAAGAGTAACAACCTAGCAGACTCAGCTGCAAGAGAGGCAGCCACTGGGCCACAAAAGAGCCTTTTACCATTACTGCCTAAGCCAACGCTACCTCCAGATCCTAGATATTCCCCAGAAGAAGAGCAGGAAGGGATACAATTGAAGGGAAAGAGAAACCAGCAGGGATGGATAGAGCTTCCTGATTCCCGGCTCTATTTACCCCAGGGAATAATAAGGGAAATAGTGAGAGATAGTCATACTAGCACTCACCTAGGGCTGAATAAGTTAGAACAACTTGTCAAGAAATATTATTCCGGGCCCAACATCAGGGATATTGCCCACTCCATTGTCTTGAGGTGCAGCATCTGTGCCAGAGTAAATGCGCAGAATAAGAAGCTACCTCCTTTTGTGAGGTATCAGGGGAAGGCTCTGGGGGAATTTTGGGAAATAGATTTCACAGAAATGACCCCTGGGAAGTCAGGTTATAAGTATCTATTATTATTAGTAGACACCTTCTCAGGATGGGTGGAAGCATTCCCCACGCGAGGAGAGGCTGCTTCCACAGTTTGCAAAGTCTTATTAAGGGAAATCATACCTAGATATGGCATTCCCCTAGCCCTAGGATCAGACAATGGACCTGCATTCATATCCAGGATATCTCAAGAATTAGCCACTAAGTTAGGTATCAATTGGAAATTGCATTGCATTTATAGGCCCCAAAGTTCGGGACAGGTAGAAAGAATGAACAGGACTCTGAAGGAAACTATGATTAAGCTAAGAGAGGAGACCGGCGAAAACTGGGTTGAGCTCCTCCCTTTTGCCCTTTTTAGAACCAGATGTACCCCCTATCTCAATAAACGGACACCTTATGAAATCTTATTTGGGCAACCTGTGCCCCTTGTACCTCGATTGACCAGAGGGGAACTAGAGATTTCTAATCATAATTTCCTCAAGTCCTTGCAGGCCCTGCAACACATCAGAAGCGAGGTACGAGCCCTCCAGAGATCAGCCCAATTGAATGCGAAACATAGCTCCCGACTACTGGAGCCACTGGAGCCTGGACAGTGGGTGTGGATTCTCAACTACAGACAGGGCAACCTTGAGCCGCGTTGGAATGGACCGTTCCAGGTGATGCTGAGTACACCCACAGCTATCAAGGTAGCTGAAAAACCTTACTGGATCCATCTCTCCCACATAAAACCAGCCCAGCTTGACGAGGTAACAGGGGCCCAGGACTCGGACCTGAGAAAATGGAGAGTCTACGCAAATCCCAAGGACCCCTTAAGGTTGCGGTTCTCGTCCACATCCTAGAAGGACTACTGTGTCTATTAAATTTTACAGAGGGAGGATTGGGGCCAGCACCAAACCCTGAAGAGCTACTCAGAACACTGTATGGCTCCCCTTGTGACTGCAGAGGAGGAACCACTACCACTAGACCAGAGAAATACACAAGACAGGTTGATTGTAATAGCAAAATAGCGTACCTCGCCGTGACACCGGGTATAGGGGGAGGTATCACCCAAGATTGGGTCTGCGATAACAAACCCTGCATAATTCCGCTATTCAAGGTAAGCCAGGACCCTGTCCTGCTGAGTGCACTAGCTTCTATGATCAAATGCACTCCTCCTGTTATGAGGAATTTCAGGAATGCACTAGTTATGTTACTACCTACTTCACTGCCATCCTTCAGAGAACTTGAGCGGGCGTTAGCCTGGAGATAGGATCACATGGCCGCATGCAGGCTTCATGCAAAGGGACACGTGGCAAGCCCATATGTTGGTCTAAGAACATGTTTCGGATGGAGGAGGACCCCAAGATACTATCAGGGAATCTATAGTGCAAGAAAGAATTGAACAAATTATTAACTTTATGTACCCCAAAATTAATTATCCTTTGGCTTTGCCAAAAGCACGAGGTGTCGACTTAGACACTCAGTCCTCTGATATACTCCTAGCTACCCATCGGGCACTTAATGCCTCGAATCCTACTCTAGCTGTTGATTGCTGGTTTTGTATGACCCTAGGCACACCCATGCCAATCGCTCTACCAGCAGCGTTCAGTGAGTCTATGCTTACCCAATATCCTAATTGCAGTGCTAACACTCCTTTTAGAGTTCAGTCCATAGACTTCCTCAATGTTTCTTGCATCCTAAGTCATCCACAAAATAACAGCTTTGATATAGATGTTGGGTTTGCGGATTTTGCTAATTGTAGCGAATTCATTAACTCCAGCTCTCCCCTCTGCCCTGGCAGGGGACAAGTGTTGTTATGTGGGGGTAACCTAGCTTTCTCTTATTTGCCCACCAACTGGACCGGGGTCTGTGTGCTGACCACTCTATTGCCAGATATAGACATTATACCTGGGGATGAGCCTGTCCCCATTCCTACTTTAGACTATATTGCAGGTCACTCTAAGAGAGCTGTTAAACTCATCCCACTGTTAGTAGGCCTGGGTATTACCGGGGCTATAGCTACTGGTACGGCTGGACTAGGGGTGGCCGTTCATTCCTATACTAAGCTTTCTAACAAGCTAATAGATGATATTCAAGCTATATCTAGTACTATCCAAGATATTCAAGATCAGTTAGATTCTCTAGCAGAAATGGTCCTGCAAAATAGAAGGGGCTTAGACTTACAGCAGAGCAGGGAGGCATCTGTTTGGCTTTACAGGAATGTTGCTGCTTCTATGTCAACAAATCTGGTATAGTATGAGACAAAATCAAAAGACTACAAGAAGATCTAGTGAAAAGAAGAGGAGAGCTCTTTGAAAGCCCCCTGTGGAGTAGCCTCAACGGTGCTTTGCCTTACCTTCTCCCTTTGCTAGGTTCATGTATCGGCCTCTTATACCTCTTATCCTTAGGGCCCATTTTGTTCAACAAGCTACTCAATTATTTTAAAGAAAGATTAGAAGTAGTAAAACTAATGGTCCTCTCTCAGCCTTATACCATTCTCCCCACCAATGAAGAATCAAGGGTTTGATTTATGCCCAAAAGAGATGGGGGAATGTTAGGTTTGGGGAGGTGTGCTGTGGCTGCCAGAGTTTAACTCTTGAAGGAGCAGGAACAGGGAAGGACTGAGAGGGTGGGTCCCTGTGAGACTGAGAACAAAGAGATCAGAACAAAGCTGAGCCAACATCCTACATTCTATTGGTTAGAGACCCTTATCAGAAGTTTATGTTTGAAATTCTACACTGAGCTAAACCCTTCCCCTGTTGCTATGCTGTGCGCGACCTCCCTAGCGAATAGCTAACTGCCACATCTGCTTCTGTAAATGCTTGCTCACTTAGGATATATAAGGACCTAGTTGTAAGCGCCAGGCGCGACTCTCGTTTGCAGCCCCTTGTGGGTACGGTGTCTCCAGACGCGTTGAGAGTTCGCCCCTGCACAGGTTAAACTGGCCAATAAAGTATGATCTACACTCCTGAAAGTCTCCGACGTTTGTTCTCGCACCCGGTGGATGCAACAGGACCTGACCTCACCACAGGCCTCCACCTGCCCCATCTGAATGGCAGAGCCTTGGGTAACTCTACAGGTTTCCAGTAAGGCCATTTCTCCCCTATTAGATATAAGGCCACTTACTTGGCACTCCTTGAATATTCAGGACTACTGTTTTCTTTCTCTATCTCGATTATTGGGGTGCACAAGTATTTTCTTCAACTCACTGATCTCCCCCACTCCTCTGCTGTCTAGAAAATTACCCCTTTACCCACTTTGTTGGAGTCTGCAAGCTGACAGGGTCTTTGAAATTTAGATTTGTGGGGGGCAGAGGAAGGGAGGGACTGGCAGTAAACTGATAGGGTCCTTGCTGCCCATCCCCCCAACTCACTTGCCTGATTAAGCTGCTAAAGGCTAAGCTCTTCCCCACAAGCTCTAATTGTTGAAGTTGGTAAAGGCAATTTACATGCCCTTCCCCACACCTCCATTTTAGCTGTGATGCTGAAGTACTTCTACTCATCTATCCCCCCAGTCCCTGGGAGAGATTTGAGGCAATATTCTTTTGACCCTTTGTTTTGGGAAGTTCAGATGTAATATATGGTGGAGGGTTTTGGGGGGCTCTGTGGAGAATTCTTAGTTTGCCTCTGAAATATGACTTTCTTTCTGAGCTTTCATTGATGTGCAAATGACTTAGCTTTACACTATAACAATAAAGCTTTGGGGAGTGCAGGCGATATTGGCAGCCATCAGCCACCATAAGACCTTTCAATCCTATCTTTTTTTGTGGTAAGGTACCAAAGAATAGAAAATTAATATTAATATTTTAGGGAAAATAGTTAGGTTTCTTGTCCCCTCCTTTCTATAGAGAATAAAAAGAAAGAAATGTGAAAGTTTCCTAGCTTGCAGAAACATACTGTGTAGGAAAACCCTTTTTACCAGAAGGCTTAAAGGGCATTTTATTATTTTGGGCTAGGCATACAGGGAGATGTTGTAGTAATGATTTTTATACTTGTGTGATTTGCACCAACTCAGGATGGCTGATAGCATTGAAGTAATGCCGATAGTAAATGAATAGAAGAAAGGAGACTTGGATTCCCTCCCTTCCCCCACACCAGTAAAGAAGCAGGTAAATAGATAGCCAGGTGCAGGGACAAAGAGATTAAGCAAAACCTTTTCCTCTTCCTCTTTTTCTATTGGATGGGCCATTCACATGGTTATGCCCAGGCGCCCATGTAAATTCCCCTCCTCCTAAAAACGTGTAATTTATGTATATACCTTTAAACAAAGAAATGGCAAATGAACACTAGAAAATTTAGGAATATCTTTAATATGCAGAACAACATTTTTAGCTATAGTGTTACCTTATAAGTTTTAATATGTAGAAATGGATTTTTTTTTTTTACAGAGACAGAGAGTCAGAGAGAGGGATAGATAGGGACAGATAGACAAGAACAAAGAGAGATGAGAAGCATCAATCAGAAGTTTTTCGTTGTGACATCTTAGTTGTTCATTGATTGCTTTCTCATATGTGCCTTGACTGTGGGGCTACAGCAGACCGAGTAACCCCTTGCTTAAGCCAGCGACCTTGGGTCCAAGCTGGTGAACTTTTGCTCAAACCAGATGAGCCCACGCTCAAGCTGGCAACCTGGGTCCTCCGTGTCCCAGTTTAATGCTCTATCTACTGTGCCACTGCCTGGTCAGGCTAGAAATGATTTTTATAAATAATATAGACAAATGTTATAAGCTCGCTAATGAATTCTGTCCCTTCCCACTCCTCCTTTTCCCGCCGACCTGTGTGTGATCAAGGGTATATAACCTGCCTCAGGTGCTGTGAGAGGGGCGCACAATTTGGGTCAGCTTGCCTCGTGTGAGTCATATGTAGCCGGCATATTAATAAATCTCCTCCTTTAATCAAACTCCTTAAAAATTAATTTGGACTTGGTGTCTGTAAGGCCAGTATTCATGGCCAGGGCCACTATCACAGCAGCCTGGCCCATGCAGGTTCGCATTGGATTCGGACAGTCGGTAAAGAAACAGCGGAGCCAAAAACTGATGGGCCATAGTCTTTAATTCTAGCTTGCACCCGGCGGGCAAGTAAAAATACACACTGGGCTCCACAACCCAGTCACATTCAGTGCTCACAAAGCCACTGACTTATCCGAGTTTCCTAGAATCAAAGGTTTCTAGCTCACCAGACTTATTCACCTCTGTTCCCCATCTCCTTCCTTATCCCAAATACAAACTCTACACAAACTGGCATCTCACTCAGCACTCCACCATCTTGGCTGCTTCTCCTGGCCTCCTCCACATGGCCTTTCTCTGCTCTCCTCTGCTCTCTCTTCTAATGATAATCTCAGGAACCAAGAGCACAAGCTCCCGCTCCATCCCCATTTTATATTGTAGCTTCCCAACCTCTAATCCAATATACAAAATAGGGAAGTCTCTAATACAAAGTCACTTCTCTGAGGCATGATTGGATTGTACCATCCCACATCAAAAAGGGTGGGAAAGGCTTAATCCCAAAACCAAGCCCCAGGCTACAAGGATTCTCAACACACATTAATATCACCTGGGCGACGGCCTCCATCTTTAACAAAGTGAGCATAATACATTTTATCTGCCCAACAGTGTCTCTATGTAAACCCAGCAAAACGGTACTTTATAACATTTTCTTTTTGTGTTTATTTTCTAATCCTCCACCGTTCCCACCTGAGACCCACAAAATTATCTGTCACGGTTGTTTGCAACAAATAACGACCAACCTGGGGCCTCAGGTAAGGCGGGACTGAAGCGGAAGAAGGCAGGTGAGGGGGCTCCCTGAGGTGCACACATAAATAAAAGAGGTTTTCGGGGAGAGTACATTCGGGAGTAAGAAATTATGAGACAGGGTAAAAAAAAACGGGGACCTTTTTTTTTTTAAGAATAGTTATGCAGTTAGTAAGCTTTTTGCGATAGGTCCAAGATATGTGCCCTGGTTCCTGGAGGAGGGAATGGTTAGCTCTGCTACAGGGGAGCAAGTAGGTAGAGTTCTGAGAAGGCAGTGGTGTGAGGAGACTACGGCAGGAGGAATGAAAGTGGCAGTCTCTCTGGCAGTTGGTGCCATACTCTGTGGCTGGGGGCTGGGGGAACATGGGGCAATGTGGATGCTTCTAGTTCTCTCCAGCTGCTTGGTCTGCTGCTCAGATAAAATTGAGAGAGAGGAGAAGTCTTGGCATGGTCTGCCTGAGCAGCCAGTTACAGCAACTATGAAATTTTAGAATGGATAGGAGACTCATGTAAAGTTACAGCATTTCCTGTTATTGTCTGATTTTTTTTTGATGCTTTTGCTACAATCCTCTGAACTATCATTTATTTCTTTCCTGTTCTTTGCCTGGAAATTTGGCAGAGGACCCCTGGTGGATCTACTACAAAACTTCCCACGCAGCTGCTGAGAGTCTATTTTCTCAGGGAGATTTTGCTAGTTCCATCCTCCAGTGTCTCTGTCAGAAAATGCCCAGACTGAGATCAAGCAGGCATCTTTCTGGTCTGGTTGTGCTCTGAAATCCCAGGTTTCTCTCTGATTTGTCTGTTTCTGGTTTCTATTTAGTTTTTCTCTGATGTTGTTTAAAATGTGTCTGGTTTTGCCTGACCAGGCAGTGGTGCAGTGGATAGAGCATCAGACTGGGACACAGAGGAACCAGGTTTGAGACTCCGAGGTCGCCAGCTTGAGCACAGATTCATTTGGTTTGAGCAAAGCTCACCAGCTTGGACCCAAGGTCGCTGGCTCAAGCAAGGGGTTACTCAGTCTGCTGTAGCCCCACAGTCAAGGCACATATGAGAAAGCAATCAATGAACAACTAAGGTGTTGCAACGAAAAACTGATGATTGATGCTTCTCATCTCTCTTCGTTCCTGTCTGTCTGTCCCTATCTATCCCTCTCCCTGACTCTCTCTCTGCCTCTGTAAAAGAAAAGAAAAGAAAAGAAAATGTTTATGGTTTTAAGGCCTAAATTAAAGTTCTTACATGCAAAAATTAGAAATGCTGGCTCTAATCTTGAAGTAAAAAATAAAGTAGTTTTATTGCTACATTTTTGCTTTAAAATAAGAACATGTAGAGAGTGCTCATTTAAATGTAAATAGAATGTAATTTGGATCATAAAGACTTGCTAATTTAATCTGTTTTTTGTGAGGTAAGCTCTGTACTGTCTTCAGAGTTGGGAGTTAATAGCAACTCAGGTATTAGGATTAGTCAGATTTCTATGTTATACGTGTATTTCTATACTGTAAATTATCTTGTTTGTGTGTGGAGCTGTATCAAGTCTGTGAAACAAAGGAATTAAGCAAAACTAGGCAGTGCCCTGTTAAGTCATCTCAGGAGTTTGTCTCACCCGCCTGCTTCAGGCAGTGGGAAGAATAGTATAAGAATGCGAATTCTGCTTTTCAGGCTACATCCTGCAAAAGGGGCCCTGAGGAGATGACGAATTTAGTTTCTCTGATTTTGACTATTGAATTAAAAAAAATAGGTCAAGGATGCCCTGAATTGAAACTAATAATTCAAGGGCATAAATTCAGAGGACATTTAGTTACAAGAGGAGATGTATCTATTATTGCTGAGAAATGTTGCCTTTCTTCTTGGCTCATTCATGAAGCAGTCACTAAGCTAAAAGGCTTAGAGAAAAGTATATTTCCTTAACAAAGCTATAAGTTTTTTCCAATGTGAAGATAAAAGTCATGCTGGACTTTTTCAGGCTTATGTGCTCTCTAGATTGCTTGCTAATCTATGGGATTAAAATGTTTTTAAAGATGTGGAAGCCATACTTGTCAGTCCTAATAAGGTAGTCAGTGACAATGCTCCTATGTATGTAGTAAAAGCATTTACTACATTTTGTCAGACTTTTGAATTCACCCTGAGAACAGGTATTCCTTACAATCCTCAGGGCCCAGGCATCGTAGAGCGTGCTCATCAAATGCTTAAAGGTCAATTAGAAAATGAAAAAGTGGGAATCATACCCTGGAACTGCTGCTGATCTTCTTTGTAACACTCTTTTTACTATAAAAATTTTTGAATACTTATGTACAAGGCCATTCAGTGGCCAAGAATCCATTAAGGAAAGCCTTCCCTGAAGTACGATGGAAGGACTCGCTTACAGGATCTGACAAGGGCCAGACCCTGTTCTCTTGTGTTCCAAGGATATGTGTGTGTTTTTCTAGGTCTGCTGAGGCTCCTCGGTGGGTTCCTGAACGTTTGGCAAGACACCATGAGTCCAGAGGAGAGTATCGCCCCACAAGAACAATTATGTAAGGTTTATTTTACTCTTAAATTTTTTTTGACCATTTCTTGCTCAGGACTTACTGCAACTGAGACACATTTATATCAACCAAGCAGCAGCTTAAGCCTCTCATTTTGTACTAGAATATATTAACTGGCCCTAAGTGGAAAAATTCAATCAAATTACTAAATTAAGGATGAGGGTGTGTTCCAATTTTGTCATCAACAGGTCCTCTTTTAATGCCAGTGAGGAACAAGGAATGTGAAGCCTCATCATAGATTGGCATCAGCCCCTAGGAAGCAACCCATTTCAAGAGATTCAGAATGCCCATTAAGCTTAAGCCAAGGGCTTTAGTGGCAGTCCAAATCTTGGCATAACTGCTATGAGCAATGTGCCAGTTACTTCCCTAGCCTTTTCTGTCCAAGTGAGGCAGGCTTCTATCCATCCTGAATCTTAGGTTTCATTTCCTTAACCCTGCCAACATGAGTTCATTACAGGGCTTGTGGCAGGTGACCAACCACAAAGGAATGTCCAATGAAGTCATGGATGGTTGAAACTGCTGACAATTAAGAATGCGCCAACATCCATAATTGATGAAAAGCACTCCTGCACCCAGCGATAGCGACAGCCAAGCAGAAATATCCCCACTACCCTTCTTACTTCCCTATCCTTACCCTTAAAAGATGGCCTAAAGACTATAGCTGCTGCTGCTCTCCCTTATGAGATGGTCTTTCGGACTCCGATTGATTCCATCATTTGGTGCCAAAACCCAGGACAGGGTACTAACTGCCTAGATGATCCCTCTTTGCCGTCCAAACTTACAACCAGGGAAGCAATGGGCAGCAGCAGCTCGTCCCGGGCTTATTCCCTGATTCTGTTTGGATGTGTAATTGTAGGTTGCTTGGCCGGTGGTCTGACCCTGTTGCGAACCCCTGCCAGACCAGAGGTAGGAAATTTCTTTGAAATCTTTCTATCCCTGCTAGGTCCTTGTGCCTCCCATCCATCCTATCCATCCCTGGCCCAGGTTTGTGCTTTGGGAGGATTCTCATTTAAGTGGCCTGTCCCATTTCTCATTTTCTCAAAAACCTAGGCACCTAGTCAGGTCACTCTCATTCTCATTAGGACTGAGGTCTCTGGTGAGGACTGGTTGCCTCATGTTCTATTCATTCCATGGGGAATAATTGAGGGAGTCTGAGGATGCTTGTCTTTCTCTTTATTCGCAGCCCATCATGGGCACCTTCCAATCATGACCCTCAAAGGCTACACCCCCAGGCTGTCTCTTAAAAATCTTGTTAAACTCGGTCTCTCAGACCTCATCTTCCACAATACAGCCTGGCGTGAATATAAACTCGACAATGACTCCCATTAGCCAGAAAACGGCACATTTGACATAAACATCTTTCGGGACCTAGACAATTTTTGCCATCGAACTGGGAAGTCCTCAGAAATTTCCTATGTACAGGCTTTCCTCTTTCTCAAATCTCAACCCTCCCTCTGCTCCTCTTGCTCGACCTACCAAATACTTTAAGCAAAACCCCCTTCTCCCTCGTCCTCCTCCAACTCTCCACCAAGCTCTGATCTTTTTGACTCCTCTAACCATGTGGTGCCACCACCAGCATCTCAACCTCTTCCTCCTCCTTCTGAAGATTCTGACACTCCTTATTTTCATCCAGCTGTCCACACTGTCCGTCCATCTGCTTCCTCTCTTCCTCTTCTCTATGCTGACAACTCCCTGCCATCTTGAGAAGCTTAAAAAGGAAGAGTTGTCTATTGTGCTGTGTAGGTAAGTAATCTGTTTTGTCTCTTTGTCAGAAAATATCTCTAGTGTAATTTTAATTGAAACAAGTAAAGCACACTCATTTAAATTTTTTAATTTATAATTTGAATGTGAAGTCTTTGTTTAATGTGTAACTGTGTCTGTTTCTAAGGCTTTAAACCAATAATTACCCACCTCTTAAATCAAGGCTTACTCATCCCCACAGACTCTCCTTGCAATACCTCTATCCTTCCTGCTCAAAAACCTTCAGGGGCTTATTGCCTCATACAAGACTTATGCTTAATCAATGAGATGGTAATTTCCCTCCATCCAGTAGTCCCTAACTCTGCATGTTACTGTCACACATTCCCTCAGACACCACTCACTTCACGGTCCTAGACCTCAAGAATGCCTTCTTTACCATTCCTCTACACCAGTGGTAGTCAACCTGGTCCCTACCGCCCACTAGTGGATGTTCCAGCTTTCATGATGGGCGGTAGTGGAGCAACCATAGTATAAATAAAAAGATAGATTTAACTATAGTAAGTTGTTTTATAAAGATTTATTCTGCCAAACTTAGCGAAAATCCGACATAAAGTACTTGGTAAGTAATTATTATTCTATGCTTTAACTTGCTATAACTCTGCTTTATAAATTTCGTATAGTAATGTTACTTCTATACTTTATAAATCAGCATTACTGTGGAACTGGTGGGGGGTTAGAAAATTTTACTACTAAAAGAGATACAAAAGTGGGAAGTAGGTATAAAAAGGTTGACTACCCCTGCCCTACACCCTGACTCTAACTTTCTGTTTGCCTTTACTTGGACTGATCTGGACACTAATGCAGCCCAGAACTTACATGGACTGTCTTACCCCAGGGGTTCAGAGACAGCCCAAATTGGTTTGAGCAGGCACTAGCTCAGGATTTAGCAGCATGCAATTTCGAAACTAGTACTCTCACAATATGTAAATGACCTACTCCTCTGCAGCCCCTCCCTGCCTGCCTCAAGGAGACCCACTGCCACCCTTCTTAACTTCCTTGCCATGAAGGGTGATTGTGTCTTCTCTGCTAAGGCTCAACTTCACTCTCAGTCTGTAATCTATATGGGCATCACCTTAAGCCCCCCCCCCCCAGCAGAGGTCTCACCATAGATCAAACTCAGACCCTCTGCAGTCTGCAACCATCTACCAACACAGATCAAATCCTTTCTTTCCTCAGTCTAATAGGCTTCTTTAGACACCGAATTCCAAATTTTGCTCTCTTAGTCAAACCCCTCAATGATATCTCCTGAGCATGGCTTTTAAAGTCTATAATAACTGAGAAAAACAGAAGAAGTCAGACAGCGCAAAAGAGATCAGGCAAAGTACCAGCTCTTCGCGGCTGCCCTTAAATTCTCCAATGCCCCTAAGGGGCCTCATGAAACTCCAGCAGAGTCCTGCTTTAAGTATGGAAAGAAAAGTCATTGGGCAAAAGCCTGTCTGGCTCCTCAACCCTCGCCAAGGCCTTGTCCTCACTGTGGGGAAAAAAGGACATTGGAAGGTAGACTTCCCCCTCGCTCCTCTCAGGGAAGGTTCAATCTCTTCTAGCCCTACCCCAGCCACCTGTGACTTAACCTTGCCCAGCCTGCTGGCACTTGACCCTGATAACTGAAGGTACTCAGGGCTATTGACCGCATCTCACATCACCATCAAACCATCCAAGTAGTAGGTAAGCCGATCTCATTTTTTATAGACACAGGGGCCACTTACTCTGCCTTGCCCAAATATTCAGGTCCTGCTCACCCCTTAAAGATCTCTGTTGTGGGTGTTGATGGTCTTATTTCCTCCCTATTGGCCATGTATCCACTCCCTTGTCTAATACATGGTGTCTCCTTTGCACACTCTGTTTTCCTCCTGCCTCAATGCCTTATACCTATTTTAGGCTGGGACCTACTTTCCAAATTCAGAGCTTCTCTTTCCTATCACTTCCTGTCCTCAGATTCAGCTCTGTTACTGCTTCTCAGTTAGCCAGATTTGCCCAATTCTGTTATAAATTTACCTCTACCACCCAGTATAGTGAATCTGAAGGTTCTCCTCACCACCCCAATGGCAGCAAAACTCCAGGGAAAGGTCCCCTAGTTTCATGTCTCCAGGTTCCATCTCCACACATGTCTATGAATGACCCTTCCAGTCAACCTGAATCATCACTTAGATACACCTGCTCCCCTTAGGGCCCACTAAAGTCAGTCTGACTAAAATCCCAAAAGAAGAACAACAGCCTGAGCCATAAGTAACTATGATTACCCCCTGATAACAGATAGAATAGAGATTTTAATTCTATTCTTTCTTATCTCCTTACCCTTGAAGGCATACTCTGCCACCCATACCCTCCCTCTTGGAATCTTCTCATCTAGAAAGCTCTCTTAATCTTATTTAAAATCTCATACTCAAGACTAACTCCTCTTATGCAGCTAACTGCTGGATATGTCTGTCCATGTCATCTTCAGCTTACTCAGCTCTCCCTATTCCTCTTAATAATACTCATCTCCTTCACACCACTGTTATGTACAAGATTCAGAAAGGGGCCACCTGCTGTGAGAGAGCCAGCACTCTCATAGAGATTACCCACCTCAGCTGCAAACTGAGTGTTGGGCAGATAAAATATATTATGCTCACTTTGTTAAAGATGGCACTGCCCACGTAGAGGCCCATCACCCAGGTGATATTAATGTGTGTTGGGGGCAGGTTGTGGGCAGGCAGGATCCTTGTAGCCTGGGGCTTAATTTTAGGACTAAGCCTTTCCCACCCTTTTTGATGTGGGGTAGTACAATCCCATCGTGCCTCACATAAGTGACTTTGTATTAGAGACTTCCCTATTTTTTATATTGGATTAAAGGTTTTGATTTCTACTCTATAAAATGGGGACAGAACAGGAAGCTTGCTCTCTTGGTTCCTGAGATTAGCATTAGAGGAGAGAGCAGAGCAGAGAGCAGAGAGAGGACATGTGGAGGAGGCCAGGAGAAGCAGCCAAGATGGTGGAGTGCTGAGTGAGAGGCTGGTTTGTGCAGAGTTTGTGCAGGGAGAAGGAAGGAGATGGGGAACAGAGGTTAATAAGTCTGGTGAGCTAGAAACCTTTGATTCTAGGAAACTCAGATAAGTCAGTAGCTTTGTGAGCACTGAATGTGAGTAGGTTTTGAAGCCCAGTGTGTATTTTTACTTGCCCACCGGTTGCAAGTTAGGATTAAAGATGATGGCCCACCGGTTTTTGCCTTCATTGTTTCTTTACTGACTGTCTGAATCCAATGCAAACCTGCATGGGCCAGGCTGCTGTGATGATGGTGGTCCTGAATACTGGCTTTACACTGAGCAAACAAGCAATACTAAACCTAATATTTCCAGCTTGAGCAGCTCTTTCCACAGCCTTTTCCAATCACAGACTCACACCTATCAATCCTTCCTGAGGTGCAGATCTACAGGAGGACATGGGGAAAACCCTTCTCCAGCCTACCTGGACAGGGACCTATACTGTTATCCTGTCCACCCCTACCACCATCAAAGTGGAAGGAGACTCACACTGGACTCACCTCTCCCACATTAAGCCTTATCCCACCAATACCCCTAAAACCTACATCTCCACCCTCACAGGTCCTCTGTCTCTTAAAATCTCCACATATTCCCCTATCCAAGAAGAACCAGACCAGTCCATCTCATAATGCTCCTCTAAGAGGCCATATCCCACCATACCACCCAGTCCAGCAGGCACTCACAACAGGCAACTACAAATTACCACCTTACCAGATTCTCCTAATTCTTCCTTTAGGCCTCTGAGAACCTTTCCTAATTTAAGCTCACTCCAGTAAAATTGACAAACTGCTCAATTGGATGTGGGACTTGGCCTGGCAAGGTTCTCCACTTGAATTTTCTCCAGAAGAAACAGCAGCTTTTCAATTTCTTCTTCTCTTTCTCTTAATCACCACTAAGCCTAACCATCATGCCCCCAATTCTTGATCTCCTAACACCAGTTCACTATTTCTCTTACTGGGCACCACATATGCCGCCCCCATCACCTCTCTCCTAGAGGCCATATATATAGAACGCTCTCTTAACCTCACTCGAAGACTTTTAATTGAAGCTAATTCTTCCTATGCCATTAATTGCTGAATGTGTATGTCCTCCTCAGCCTACTCTGCCCTCCCTATCTCAAACAACAACACCCACCTTCTATGGACAGTTCTCATATACAAAACCCAAAAAGGGGGCTTCCTTTGAGAGAGCCGACACTCTTTTAGGAAATTATTCCACTTCAGCCACCAACCAAGTAAATAAGCTATATCAAACCCATTTTTCTCAGCTTGAAATATTAAAACCCTGCCCTGGCCGGTTGGCTCAGCGGTAGAGCGTCGGCCTGGCGTGCAGGGGGGCCCAGGTTCGATTCCCGGCCAGGGCACATAGGAGAAGCGCCCATTTGCTTCTCCACCCCCCCTCCTTCCTCTCTGTCTCTCTCTTCCCCTCCCGCAGTCAAGGCTCCATTGGAGCAAAGATGGCCCGGGCGCTGGGGATGGCTCCTTGGCCTCTGCCCCAGGCGCTAGAGTGGCTCTGGTCGCGGCAGAGTGATGGCCCGGAGGGGCAGAGCATTGCCCCCTGGTGGGCAGAGCGTCGCCCCTGGTGGGCGTGCCGGGTGGATCCTGGTCGGGCGCATGCGGGAGTCTGTCTGACTGTCTCTCCCCGTTTCCAGCTTCAGAAAAATACTATATATATATATATATATATATATATATATATATATATATATATATATATATATATTAAAACCCCAAATTCCCCCTACTTGAGTTCCAGTCACCCTGAATACTCCTCTCCTTTTGCCTACTCCCCTATGCTTCAAGGCTCAGGGAAACATCCCAGCTGGTCACTTCCCCTCTAACCTCTGCAACACCACAATAACTATTCAATTTTCCAAAGACCATCAATCAGAACCATCAAGTTAACTAGCAAGTCTCCAAAAGCAAACAGATTATTTTCTAACCCCATTCAATTCACAGGACCCCCTACCCTTATGGCTCAATCTCATATATTCTCCTATCCCACAAACCAAATCTATCCCTGGCTTTCCTCAACAGCTTTGACTACCTTAAAATGCTCAAAACAATCCTCTACTCATATCTCCTCACTTACTGGGGCAGCTCTTTCCTCCAACCTGACCATCTTGAGCTCAGAAACAGACACAAAACCGACCCCTTGTCCTTCTATTCCCTATTTACCTCTCAGCCTGCCTCACCCAATTAGGGGCTTTCTACTTGTGTGGGATCAACACCTATATGTGTCTCCCTACTAATTGGACAGGAACCTGTACCCTAATCTATCTCATCCCAAATATCAACCTAATCCTGCCCCATGAGCCTCTTCCAGTTCCTAGTATATTACCCATCAATCTAAGGACCAAACGAGTCATACAGGTAATCCCTCTTCTTTTTTTTTTTTTTTTTTTTTTTTTTTTGTGTGTGTGTGTGTGTGTGTGTACTTTTCTGAAGCTGGAAATGGGGAGAGACAGTCAGACAGACTCCCGCATGCGCCCGACCGGGATCCACCCAGCACGCCCACCAGGGGCGATGCTCTGCCCACCAGGGGGCGATGCTCTGCCCCTCCGGGGCGTCGCTCTGCCGTGACCAGAGCCACTCTAGCGCCTGGGGCAGCGGCCAAGGAGCCATCCCCAGCGCCCGGGCCATCTTTGCTCCAATGGAGTCTTGACTGCGGGAGGGGAAGAGAGAGACAGAGAGGAAGGAGGGGGTGGGGTGGAGAAGCAAATGGGCTCTTCTCCTATGTGCCCTGGCCAGGAACCGAACCCAGGTCCCCCACACGCCAGGCCGACGCTCTACCGCTGAGCCAACCGGCCAGGGCCAATCCCTCTTCTTGTCAGTTTAGGAATCTCTACAGGAGTAGGTCTAGGGGCAGGGGGACTGGCCACTGCCCTGTCTTATTACCACTGTTCCTCTGAAGACCTTCAAAACTCCCTGGAAGAAATTGCCTTCACCCTAGTACAACTACAGAATCCCTTGCCGCTCTCATGCTACAAAATCGCCAAGGACTTGATTTTTAAAAAAATTAATTTTAATGGGGTGACGTTGATAAATCAGAGTACATATGTTCAGAGAAAACAGCTCTAGGTTATTTTGCCATTTGCTTATGCTGCATTCCCATCACCCAAAGTCCAATTGTCTTTCGTCACCTTCTAACTGATTTTCTTTGTGCCCCTCCCCTCCCCCAGCCCTGTCTCTCTCCTCCCCCCAACCTGTAACCCCCACACTCTTGTCCATGTCTCTGAGTCTCATTTTTATGTCCCACCTATGTATGGAATCATATAGTTCTTAGTTTTTTCTGATTTACTTATTTTGCTCAGTATAATGTTATCAAGGTTCATCCATGTTGTTGTAAATGATCCGATGTCATCATTTCTTATGGCTGAGTAGTATTCCACAGTATATATGTACCAAAGCTTTTTAATCCACTCATCCTCTGACGGACACTTGGGCTGTTTCCAGATCTCTGCTATTGTGAACAATGCTGCCATAGACATGGGGGTGCATTTCTTCTTTTCATACAGTGCTATGGTGTTCTTGGGGTATATTCCTAACAGTGGGATAGCTGAGTCAAAAGGCAGTTTGATTTTTAATTTTTTGAGGAATCTCCATACTGTAAAAGACAGGATAACCAAATAGGACTATATCAAACTAAAAAGCTTCTGCAAAGCTAAAGACAATAAGAACAGAATAAAAAGACAAACTACACAATGGGAGAATATATTTGACAATGCATCTGATAAGGGGTTAATAACCAAAATTTATAAAGAACTTGTAAAGCTTAATACCAGGAAGACAAACAATCCAATTCAAAAATGGGCAAAAGAAATGAATAGACACTTCTCCAAAGAGGACATACAGATGGCCAATAGGCATATGAAAAAATGCTCAACATCACTAATCATTAGAGAAATGCAAATTAAAACCACAATAAGATATCACCTCACACCAGTCAGAATGGCGCTCATCAACAAAACAACACAGAAAAGCGCTGGCGAGGATGTGGAGAAAAGGGAACCCTCTTGCACTGCTGGTGGGAATGCAGACTGGTACAGCCACTGTGGAGGACTTGATTTTTTATTGGCAGAAAAAAGGAGGTATTTGTGTCCTTCTAGGAGAAGAGTTTTGCTTTTACCTTAATCAGTCAGAACTAGTTAGAGACGCAGCAACCAAATTAAAGAAATGAGCCCAGGAAATTCGTGAGAAGCAATCTGAGTCATGGAATCGGTGGTTTCTCACAAACTGGGTGTCTTGGCTATTGCCTTTCATTGGTCCACTCACTTTCCTATTTATTATTCTAGCTCAGGGGTCCCCAAACTTTTTACACAGAGGGCCAGTTTACTGTTCCTCAAACCGTTGGAGGGCCAGACTATAAAAAAAACTATGAACAAATCCCTATGTACACTGCAAATATCTTATTTTAAAGTAAAAAAACAAAACGGAAACAAATACAATATTTAAAATAAAGAACAAGTAAATTTAAATCAACAAACTGACCAGTATTTCAATGGGAACTATGGGCCTGCTTTTGGCTAATGAGATGGTGGTGCCCCTTCCAGAAGTGCAGCGGGGGCCTGATAAATGGCCTCAGGGGGCCGCATGCGGCCCGCAGGCCGTAGTTTGGGGACCCCTGTTCTAGCTTTTGGACCCTGCCTCTTACGTCTGTTCACTAGTTTCTGACAGAAGTGTATGCAGACCTTCATCAATCACAAAATTGGAGAAATCTACCTAGCCTTACACACCAAACCTGAAACCTGCCCTCATGAAACAGAAAAATCTGGACCCCTGTAAATACACCCCTACCTGGCAGGAAGCCATCACTGCACCTCTCTACCCCTCACTGAGAGTAACCCTTAGAGAGGCCATAACCCCTCACCGCCCCTACTCAGCAGGAAGAAGTTACAGAAGATGATGACCTCCATCCCCTTTCCCTTGAAGGCTTTTTAGGAATCATTCTCTTTCCTTTTTATATAAATATATCAAATAGTCAGAAATCTTAGGTTTCATTTTTTTAACCGTGCCAGCATGAGTTTTGTTCCAGGGCTTATGGCAGGTGACCAACCACAAAGGAATGTCCGATGAAGTCATGGACGGTTGAAACTGCTGACGACTGAAAATGCACCAACATCCATAATTGGTGAAAAGCACCCCTGCGTCCAGCGATAGCGACAGCCAATCAGCAAGTGCTCCACTACCCTTCTTACTTCCCTATCCTTACCCTTAAAAGGTGGTCTGAAGACTGTAACCACTGTTGCTCTCCCTTATGAGACAGCCCGGCAGGTTTCCTTTCATTAAAGCCTGTTACACTGGTCTTTCAGACTCTGATTGATTCTATCACTGAATAGGTGCATAGTAGCACCAACAGGCTCTGGTAACCTTGGCTTTTCGGCATCTCCGGGAAGTCTTCCTGTGCATCCTCAAAGGGAGCTGCCTCGTAAGACTGGATACTGGGGGTGGGGGGGCACTGAATTTTCTTGTTTTGCATTGTTCTGGCAGCAGGTTGGGCAGCAAAGGCTGACTTTCTTGGCTAAGGTTGCTAGGAGAGGGATGTAGAAATAATGCCCTAGAAGTTTTTCTGACTTTTCTTATCCCAGATGCACCCATATACAAAGCCTGGACTACTGCCAGCCCCAATAGGTGGGGTGATATCTCTACTATCTGGTGGGTGCATCCAGCCATCTTTCAATTCTTTTGTTCTTTCCTTTTGTATTGACCTTTTTTCTTCCTCAGACTATTTGGGTGCAAGCTCCTGGGCCCATGGGATAAGAGCTGTATATTAGCCTTGTGATAGGGCAGAGTAGGAGCCCTCTTTGCCTCTGCATCTGCTCTGGCATTTCCTTGGGCTTCTACCATTTCTCCCTTCTGGTGTCCTCTGCACAGATCACTGCCACTGGTTTTGGCTTCCTAACTGCTTCCAGCAGCTGGAGAATTTTTCCTGGATATTTAATATCTTTGTCACCAGAAGTTAAGAGTCCTCTCTCTTTCTAAATTGCCCCATTTTTTTGAAGAGTGAGGAAGGCAAAATGAGAATCAGGAAAGGTATTACTTTTTTACTTTCACTGAGCTTTAAAGCTCTGTCGGGAGCCGATCAATGACTGCTGGCTGACAAGGTCACAGCAGGAGAAGACCCACAACTGCTGGCTGACAAGGTCACAGCAGAAGAAGATCAAAAACTGCTGATTGACAAAGTCACAACAGAGAAGACCAATGGCTGCGGGGTGACAAAGTCACCACAGTGAAGACCAATGGCTGTGGGTTGACAAAGTCACCGCAAAGGAAAGGCACAATGATACTTCCCCCTTTGACCTTTTGAACTAATCTGGCCTTATATCCCCCCCTTTTCTGGGTGTGTGCTATTATTTATGGCACAAGGATAATAATACCGTGCTTTCCCTGTTGATTCGTAGTAATTTCTTTAGAAATGAGACAGAGGGTGTGAGTTCCACAGAAAAGCCTGTAAGCCCCTTGAACTGGGCTCATAAACATAAGAGGCTAGCTATGATATCCCCCATAAAGGGTTAAGTTTGTAAGAGAATTTCTACTTATTAATCATGTTAGAAAGAATAGATTGTGACTTATGAATAGGTAGGAAACAGTAACTATACACAGAGCACCTTTCAGCCTTCACTTAATTCATCATTTTTCCTCCCTAGCCTTTTCATGTGATAGAGTAGAGAAACTTTCCTTTCTTCTTACATACCTGACCTGTAGGTGGTGGAACACTCTGAGAAGAATAAAGTTAGAACTTAACTAGTGTATGAATATAGTAAATAAATAAAGTTTGACTAGACAATAGAATCTTAGGTAAGGTGTAGTGGAGTGGCCCGTTGCGTGGCTTGGATGGGAGCACAGCCGGCAAGAAAAGAATGTTTTGTTAAGAGACTTGTTTTGTGACTGAAGGCAGTTGCTGGGATTTTCTCAGTGAAACATTCTCCTGAGATTTTTGTTCCTTCCAAGGTTTTCCCTTCAGATAAGGAGAGGAAAGTGGAGGGATTCATAGAAGCAATAGCAATTAATGCCTTCTGATATTATGTTGCTACTAAGCTATCTTGCAGGTGCACTCTATGTATCTTTAAGCAAAAGTTATTCTTGATGTTATGTCAATTTCTCAGTAAAACAAGCTTTTTGTAGTCTTGTGAAAAAAATTAGGACACTGCATGAACTCAAGGCCATTTGCCTGAGCAAGCGGTGGTCCTTTGCTAGTCCTTGATGATTTTGTCTGTTTATCTCTCTCTCTGCGCCCTTGACTCACAACAACAGTAAAGTAGAGTTATTAATTAGTACTAATCTTTTAGAAGTTTGTACCAATATTGTTATTGCTATTGTATAACTGTACTTTGAATGACTTACCACCTGATTCATAGCTTATAGATATGAATTAACTGTTATCTGAAAATATGTAACCATAGTGAAACAAAAACAATGATTAATCAATGTATTCAAAATATCATGTGATTGTAACTTAGTGTGTGTGCATAAAAAGAAAGCTAGACCAGCATTTGGTAGAGATGCCTGGCAGTAAATGCTAATGAGAGAATAAAGAGAAAGAAAAGAATTCAGCTCTCTCACTCGATTCGCGCCGACGCCGTCTTTTCCTGTGGGACCCCTGGATCCCCCCCCCCGGGGCTGGACCCCGGCAAGGCTCCAGTCAGGGCAATTAGTTTTGCCACCTGAACAGAGGTGCCTGGGGTTAGAGGCCGCACCTCTATACTCTCTGTTAGAGTCAGTTCTGCATACCCTGCCTAACTTTCTCCCTTTCAGTGACAGAGCTGCTTCCGTCCACATACAGCTCCCAACTGTGCTCCCTTAGGGGTTGATCTAGTAAGCCTGGCTGGCTGCAGTATACCGCACCAAGCACTTCTAAGTAATCGTGCTGCAGCTTTCCCTCATTCACTGGGAGAAATGTTGGTGGATCTAAAGTGGTACACACCTGTGTTACCAGTCTTGGGTTTCCACATAACAGACTCTGCTACTTAGTGAGATAGGTATTAGTGAGCTACTGACGTCCTTTAGCATTCATCAGAGTCACTACAGCATGTGGCTCCTGCATCTTTTGGTCTTGCCCCAAAGTTAATTTGTCTGCCTCTTGTACCAGCATAGGTCTTGGCTTCTAGGGCTCTCAAGCATGATGGGCAGCCTTTGCAACCCAGTCTTGAAGAAGTAGGCTACCAAACTAGGCCATGACCCCAAGTCCTGGGTTTATACACCCACTGCTCTCTTGCTCCTCTCTGAGACACACAGCAAAAGAGCTTTTTCTAGGTTAGGAAGACCTAATGCTGGGGCAACTTCTAATTCCATTTTAAGAGTCAGTAAAGCACTCTCCTGTTTCAGCTCACACTCTGTGGACTCTTTTTCTCCCTCCTGTGTAACTTCATAGACCGGTTTGGCCAGAACTACAAAGTTGGGGATCCAGAACTTTGCACTACTGGCTAAACCCCTCTATGAAGTCACAAAGCGGGGAGAAAAAGAGCCCATGGCCTGGGGGCTGGAACAGAACTGTGCCTTTCAAACTTTTAAAAGGGAATTACAAGTTGCCTCAGGACTAGGTGTTTGTAACCTAGCAAAACTTTGTGTACTGTATGTCTCAGAGAGGAGCAAGACAACAGTGGGTGTATTAACCCAGGATTTAGGGTCATGGCCTAGACCTGTAGCCTACCTCTCCAGGCAACTACCAGTGGTAGTCAACCTGGTCCCTACCGCCCACTAGTGGGCATTCCAGCTGTTGTGGTGGGCAGTAGTGGAGCAACCAAAGTATACATAAAAAAATAGATTCAACTATAGTAAGTTGTTTTATAAAGATTTATTCTGCCAAATTTAGCAAAAATCTGACATAAAGTACTTGGTAAGTAATTACTATTCTATGCTTTAACTTGCTATAACTCTGCTTTATAAATTTTATAAAGTAAAGTTACTTCCCTATGTAAGGTATTTTTCCCCACCAAGAAGGAAGGAAGGGGTCATAGCCATGAAGTGTGGAATAGCAAAGGCTTTATTTAGTAAAGCGCATCCCACCCGATGAGGTCCTCTGATCCCAGGGGACAGAGTCCAGAGGAGGCATATGGATTAACTGCATGAGGGATATTTAAAGGGTCTCTAGGGTGGGTGAGCAAATATGATGTGGTGAAATCTCACTGGCTGATGGACGGTCGCTCTTTTCTCAAGGACCTCTGGGAAATTTCTTTTGGCGTGCCTGTTTGTGGGCGGTCCTAGCCAAAATTCCCGGTTCTGAGTTCCTCACATGACTATCCTCCATTACTGACCACTCTACCTTCTGACCTTTTGGTGTTAATTAGGGGCTCCGCTTATTCATCTGGCTAATTCCTGCTGATTAGGGGCATCATGGTGAGGCAAGATTGGAAGTTAGTGGTTTTGAGGGGAGTTGGAAGGAACATCTGTTTGGCTGTGAGTTGAGGAACTTCACAGATGCAGTCCTGTAAGAGTTTAAAAAGAGAGGAATAATAGAAGAATTTGCAGGGTCCAGCCTTTTGGTGAGCTGGAGATGGGTAGGGCCCAGTGGTTCCAAACTGCCAGCGATCCTGCATGGGAGCAAGCTTGAGGCGAGAGACATGGTTAGAAATGAGGGTGTATTGATTATGGGGGAGCCCTTGGTATTGAGGAATTGTAGGAGTAAGTGGGAAGATGCTGTCAGTTGGATAGTGGCTCCAAGACTATGTAGAATGTATCAACCCAGAAGGAGTACAGGACATGATGGCATAACTAAGAAGGAATGCAAGAAAGGGGATTCTGTTCAAACTGCATACAGGGGTGGTGTGTGAAGGGGAAAAGAAGGGGTCCCATCCATTCCCATAATCGAGACCTGTGAGGGAATTAGAGGTCCAGAGTGTGATGGCAAAACAGAGAAGTTAGCCCATGTCCACAAGAAATGAGATGGACTTACCCACTAATTGCAGCATACCCTGGGTTCTCTGAGTCCAGGCTGTGTCCTAGGAATCTGAATGATGCACCTGGCTGGCTCATCCTCCACATAGAGGCATTGAGGAAAAAGCCTGTTGCCCAAGGGGCAATCACTCTGCCAGTGACTGGGCTGCTTGCAGTTAGGGCAGCGCTTAGTGGGCAGCCGTGGGCAGGGGCCCTATCGGGCACAGTGGTCCTGCTTGCAACATTTAAAGCAAGCTCCTGGTGGGGATTTTCTTTGTGGCCTGGACTTGGGTCAGGCACCTCCTGTGCCTTGCCTCTGTTGCTCTGCTGGCCTCAGGGCTGCCACAAGAGCCTGGGTTTGGAGAGTTACCTTCTGCTGCATGTGGGCCTTGGCCTTTTTCTACTAGCCGCGATTATTGAAAATTTTAAATGCCATGTTCACAGGTCCCAGATAGGGGACTTGGGGTCGTGAATAAAAGTATGAGCGCTCCTAGGGAGCCCAGCACCCAGATCCAGCTGGAAATGCTGGAGCCAAAGGCAGGAGAGGGCCAGAAGTTCCTGCAAGCTGATTGGGGTTGGCGGTCCTTCAAACTGGTGTAAAAGGCCAATGACAGGCTGAGAATAGCCTGACGGAGGAGGGACTTAAGAACACAGTGGAGAAGGGAGGGGGCCCTGGCTAGCAGGGGAGGAGAAAGAGAGACTGGTATTTGCAAGTGAATGAGAAACAGGAGCCTGCGAAGGGAGGGGGCTTTCTGGAGGGAAGAGATTCGAGTGGGAGAAGTTTGCAGAGGGACCAGAGAGGAGTGCTGCCCCCAGGGGTCAGGCAGTGGGGGAGAGAGTATGGAGTCCACGGAGAAGAAAAAATTAGGAGCGGAGGTTTTAGGTGAGGTTTCTTTGGCAAAAAAAAAAAAAAAAGGCCTGTGCATAGAACAGGCGGCACAGAGATTAAGGATGGGCGCACGAATAACTAGAAGCCCTGTATGTAAGGGATCTCCAAGCAGTTTCCAGCTTTTTTGGTGATAAGTTGGTGAGGGTGTTAAAACTGAAAGTCCCTTCAGGAGGCTACCTGGTTCGATTATCCAGTGGGTTCTGTGGCCTGGCCACAGCGGAGAAGAACAGTTTCCTCTTCTTTAGGGAGGGAGAAACTTCGGATAAGGCAACTCCCGGAGTGTTTTTGGATTAGGTTTCGATTCCTGTGCCCCCACAGCTTCCCTCAGTCCTCAGAGTCATCAGAGATGAGAATTGGCATCCCAAAACTCAAGCTCTCATCATGGACAGATAGGGAAAGTGGATGTGCTCCAGACGTCTCCACGTGCACACATGCACTTGGATGGAAAGAGGTCCCTGATATAGCTATGGTTTCGGACAGGGAGTCTTGGTGAAAAGAACTGAGGGGAAGGCTGTAGGCAGGGGACTTACCGCACTGTGTGCCTAAGTGGGTGGAAGGTTGGAGATCCTGGTTCTTTCTTGGAGGGGAAGGGAAGAGGAGCAGTCCTTGCGGATTTCAACTCCTCTTGGGTTTTTGGCACCAAAATGTAATGTATTTTTCCCCGCTGAGAAGGAAGGAATGGGCTGTAGCCACAAACTGTGGAATAGCAAAGGCTTTATTTAGTATGGCATATCCCACCTGACGAGGTCCTCTGATGCCGGGGGACAGAGGCCAGAGGAGTTGCATGGATTAAACCGCGTGAGGGATATTTAAAGGGGTCTTCTAGGGTAGGCGAACAAATATGATGTGGTGAAATCTCACTGGCTGACGGACGGTCACTCTTTTCCCAAGGACCTCTGGGAAGTTTCTTTTGGCGTGCTTGGTTGTAGGCAGCCCTAGCCAAAATTCCTGGGTCTGAGTTCTTCACGTGACTGCCCCCATTGCTGACCACCCTACACCTTACTTTATAAATCACCATTTCTGTGGAACCAGTGGGTGGTTAGAAAATTTTACTACTAACAGAGATACAAAAGTGGGCGGCAGGTATAAAAAAGTTGACCACCCCTGAACTAGACGGTGTAGCAAATGGCTAGCCACCATGCTTACGAGCCCTAGCAGCCACTGCCATGCTGATACAAGAGGCAGACTAACTAATTTTAGGACAAGATCTAAAGGTGTGGGTGCCACATTCTATAGTGACTCTGATGAATGCCAATGACATCACTGGCTCACAAATGCCTGCCTCACTATGTACTAGAGTTAATTATGTGAAAACCCAAGACTGGTAATAGAGGTATATAGCACTCTAAATCCAGTGACACTGCTCCCAGTGAATGAGAAAAAAGCCACAACACAATTGCTTGGAAGTGTTTGATGTAGTATATACTCCAGTTGGCAGGACTTGCTAGATCAACCCATAAGGGAGTAAGACAGGGAGCTGTATGTAAACAAAAGCAGTTGCTTCAACTCATGGGGAGAAAGGCAAGCAGGGTATGCAGTACTGATGCTAACAGAAACTACAGAGGTGTGGCCTCTACCCCAAGGTACTTCTGCTCAGCAGGCAGATCTGACTGCCCTGACTCGAACTTTAAAGCTCAGTGAAAGAAAAAGAGTGAATATCTTTACAGATTCCAATTTTGCCTTCCTTACTATCCAAGTACATGGGGCAATTTACAAAGAGAGAGGACCCTAAACTGCTGGGGGCAAAGATCTTAAATATCCAGGAGAAATTCTCCAGCTGCTAGAAGCCAAAACTAGTAGCAGTGACCCCCTGCTGAGGACACCAGAAGGAAAGAACAGTAGAAGCCCAGGGAAATGCCAGAGCAGATGCAGAGACAAAGACGGCTTCTACCCTGCCCTACCACTAGGCTACTATAGCCCCTTTCATCCCGTAGGCCCCAGAACTTGTACCCAGATATTCTGAAGGAGAGAAAAGGAAAATGGAGAAAGAAGCAGCCAAAGAGTTAAAGGACCACTTGATGCAACTTCTAGATGGTAGACTTGTCGTTCCCCACCTGTTGGGGCCAGCAGTAGTCCAAGCTTCCCATGTTGCCACCCATCTGGGACAATAAAAGACAAAAACTGCTAGGGAGATATTCTTATAACCCTCTCTTGGCAACTCTAGCCAGAAAAGTCAGCCATTTCAATTTTAGAATAATTACGAAGTTCAAACCAACACAAGAGAAGGCTATAACCAATGAGAGTAGGTGGATGGGCCAAGACCCCGCCCTGGAACCCGCCCCTCTTCATTCATTCCTTTAGATATAGACCCTCCTCGTAAATCGCCCGGCCAATTGCAGAAGCGTTCATTCAATCAATACTCCCGCCCGGGTTTTGAGGCATTGCGCACGCGCAGGTTGCTAGACTACCGGAAGCAGCTGTCGCTAGGTCACGCGGGAACTGGTGACCCTCTTCTTGGTTTAAACATGGCGCTCTCTGTCCCTAGTCCTCCACGCAGGAAGCGGGAGGATCGCTGAGAATGCCGAGAGCCCCATTCCCGAGTCCTCTGCAGTGAGTGCGGATTCCGGGTGAGAGACCTCGAGCCTGCCCGCTTCGCTGCCGGGTGGGGGCTCCGCGTCGGTTTCCGGGGAAACTGAGGCCGCCCCGCCTGTGTCCCCCCGCCGTTGGGCGTGGGACCCCCCCACTGCCGCTGGGTTTCCTGCCTCTGTCCCGAGGGGGCAGCCCCCCACCCCGGCCTAGGGACCTACGGGCCCCCTCCTGAGATCCCACCCCATTTAATGAGAGGCCCAGGTCCAGGAAGAGCACACTCACCATGGGGCGGGGATTCGGGGCAAGAACGCGGGGTCCCCAGAAGAGCCCCCGGCCCCACGCGGGGAGGGCTGTGTGGGAGCGGCGACAGCGAAGGGGCCCCGTGGACGCGCAGAGCGGGGCTGGGAGGGGTCGGGACGGAGAGAGACACGGGAGGGGAGGAGAGGTCAGTGAGGGGCCATGAAGAGACGGCAACGTGGGGGTGCTGGGGGACGGGACCGCGACGGGGAGAGTGACAGTAACCGGGCGTGAGGGGGAGAAAGGGTAGAAACCCCGAGGAGAGGGAGGGGCCCGGAGAGAAGGGCACTCAGGGAGGGGGGCTGGTGAGCAGAAGTGGGGGTAAATAAAAGAATTTTTTTTGCCCAATGGATTTACCTATTTTATTACACATCTCACATATAATTCCTTTTCAAAATAACATATTGAGATAAATCTTAGTATGTTGACTATCTGCTTTCTTGGAGTAGTTATTAAATTTAAAATAAGCATGGAGATATCTCATAGCCACAGCGTATAATTCTTTGTTTTTCCTCTGTTAAGTCAGAAGCAGGGAGGCAGAAAGACACTGCTGCATGCGTCCCCACCGGGGATCCACTTTTGAAGCCCACTAGGGGGCGATGCTCTGAGCAACTTGGGCTGTTGCTCTGCAATTGAACTATTTTAGTGTGTAGCTATTCTAGCGCCTGAGTTGAGGCCATGGCGCCATACTCAGTGCCTGGGGCCACTTTGCTCCAATAAAGCCATGGCTGCAGGAAAGGAAGGACAGAGTGAAGGGAGAGGGGGAGGGTTGGAGAAGCAGATGGTTGCTTAGCCTGAGTTCCCTTACCAGGAATCCAACCCAGGACTTTCACACAACAAGCTAACCGTCTGCTGCTGAGCCAAATGGCCAAGGCCATAACCAGAGCTTATAATTCTTTTCCAAATATGAGGCACTCTCAAATTTTAAATCTTTGATCTTAGATGTCATTACATTAAAAAAGATCCATATTGTTTTTCTTTTAAATATATTGTGTCAACTATAAATTCTAAACCCTGCATCCTTTCTAGTGTTTATTATATGTTGAAACAGCCATTGGTTTTTAGTAAACTATACTAGGCTATTTAATTGTGCACTTGGTAAGAATGTCTGAACTTAGCAGTCAGTCTTGTGTCTTGAGTTCATCAAATGAGCAACAGCTTTTATATTCTTCATGTGATTTGTTGAATTAGTGATTGAAAGGGTGAAACTGCCCTCATAGTATTGAGAAGTGTGAGGTGTGTTGGGTCTGATCCCCGTCAGCCAGTGCTGCTGAAAACAGCCCTGAGGGAGCAATGCAGGCACCGCAGGGACCTAGATAAAGATGCCATATCATGGGCCCCACTGCAGACCTGCAGAACCACAAATTGAAGTGGAGCCCTCATCCCCAAGGGATCTACATGCTTATTGAAGCTAAACTATTTCCTTCTGGGATCCTATTGATGGCTTGATTTTTTAGAAAGGACATCATCTCTATCATTTCCCTCAAACTTAGAGAGCTGCTCTTCTGCTCTGGGTGGAGCAGCATTGTTGTTTTGTTTAGTTCTTTATTCAATTTAGAAGGTAACTAGGGCGATAGAGTGAGAGAAAAAAAAAGACAAATAGAGAAAGGAGGGAGGACTAGGAAGCATCAACTCCCATATGTGCCTTGATCAGGCAAGCCCAGGGTTTTGAACCAGCGACCTCAGTGTTTCAGGTGGACACTTTATTCACTACATCACCTCAGATCAGGTAGCATTGTTGTTTTCATGATCTGCTCCAGGTGATTTTGAGTGAGCCCAGGAATTAGCAGGAAGGATTCTGGATGCATTTGTTTTTTGTTTTTTATATGAAAAATTTCATTAAAAGTCACAGGTCACAGAAGTATCCTGACCAGGTGGTGTCACAGTGGATAAAATATCAGACTGTGATGCAGAGGACCCAGGTTCAAAATGCTGAGGTCACTGGCCTGAGCACTGGGACACTGGTTTGAGTGTGGGATCATAGACATGACACCGTGGTCGTTGGCTAGAGCCCAGAGTTTGCTGCCTTGAAGCTCAAGGTCCTTGGCTTAAGGCAAGGATCACTGGCTTCAGTAAGGGGTCACTCGTCTGCTGTAGTCCCCCATTCCCCATCAAGGCTCATATGAGAAAGTTATCAATGAACAACCTAAGAGCCACAGTGAAGAATTGAGGCTTCTCATCTCTCTCCCTTACTGCCTGTGTGCACCTGTCAGTCCCTTTCTCTGTCACATCGAGTAAAATAAGTCACAGAAGTAGAATTGGGCTCAGGAAACAGGTTTCAGAGGCAAAAGAGGAACCCTCAGAGCTTAGGAGAGAGACAGGCAAAGGTGAGTGGGGAGGTACAGACATGCTCCTGGGAGGAGAGCGCCCGGGATGCATTAGTGAGAGTGGGGAGCAGGGATGGTCAGGGGAGGTGACAGGGTGTTGTGTTGGGTTTGGCCGTTCAGGAGAGCAGCGCCCGTTCTCATTGCTGTGGGAATGTGTGGACGTCTGAGGGAGGAGACAGGTGAAGACAGGAAAATAATACAGTGTGGTCTCCCTGCAGGAGCATTTTTGGCTGACTCCCATGAGGAAGGACAGAAGGGTGTGGCCTTCTCAGCGTTTCCAGGTTCCTCTGTGAATGTGGTGGAAGTGGATAAAGGGTCTGTGTGGACACTTGTGGTGGCACATTCTCAAAATGCAGACTTGACTCTTCAACATATTGTCGCCTGAGAAAACAAGCAGGAGCAGGACCAGGACAATGGCTGCTTCTCAGGTAAGCGATGTGTCCTGGGCAGAGGCTGTGTTTGCTTTTCCTCCTAACTTCAGTGAATTTAGGACCGTCAACATATAGTTCTCTACTTCTGATGTTCCTGCCTAGTGATGCTGTTCCCATTTACTTATTTTTAAAAAATTTTATTTATTGATTTTAGATGGTAGGTAGAAAGATGGAGGCAGAGAAAGAGGGTGAAGAAGAGGGGAGCATCAACTTGTAGTAGGGGCTTCCCTTATGTTCCTTGACTGGGTAAGCCCTGGGTTTTTAACCAGCAATTCAGCATTCGAGGTTGATAGTTTATGGACTGTGCCACCAGTCAAGCTTGTTTTCTTTCTCTCTTTTTTTTTTTAATATTTATTGCATTGATTTTAGAGAGAGTAAGGGAGAGAGCGACAGAGAGGCAAGAACTTTGATCTGTTCCTGTATGTACCCTGGGCAGGGATCAAACCAGCAACCTCTGCACTTCAAGACCATGCTCTAACCTACTGAGCTGTCTGGCCAGGAGCCGGGTTCTTTTCATTGTCAGGGTCAGCAGCTTATATACTTCCCTCCTTTGTCCCAGAGCCTTCTATTCCTTCTCTTCTTGCAGGCTCCCTGAGGGCATGAAAAATTCCCACAATAAATCAATCATTTTTTATTATTATTTAGATAATTTAACAGGGTGACATTGATCAATAAGAGTACATAGGTTTCAGGAAAACACCATCACAGCATTTGAATTATTGAGTATATTGTATTCCCATCACCCAGAGTTAAATTATTTCCTGTCACCTTATATTTGTCCTTCCTCTTTATACCCTTTCCCGCACCTCTTCCCTTATTCGTCTCCCCCTCATCCCCTCCTGGTAACAACTTTTTCTGTGTGCATGAGTCTCAAGTTTTCCATCCCAGCTATGTGTGTAAATAGTTCTTAGGATTGATATCGTGATTCACTCAGCATAATGTTTTCAGGGTCCATCCATGTTGTTATAAATGACACTATATTATTTCAATTTTTGTGTGTGTGACAGAGTCAGAGATAGGGACAGACACACAGGCAGGGAGAGAGATGACAAGCATCTTCGTTGCAGCATCATAGTTCATTGACTCCTTTCTCATATGTGCCTTGATGGGGAGGCTACATCAGAGGGAGTGACCCCTTGCTCAAGCTAGGGAACTTGGGAACAAGCTGATAAGCCTTGCTCAAACCAGATGAGCCTGTGCTCAAGCTGGTGACTTCAGGTTTTTGAACCTGGGTCCTCCGCATTGCATTGCGATGGTCTATCCACTGTGCCACCACCTGTTCAAACTATTATCATTTCTTATGGCTGAGTAGTATTCCATTGTACATCATCTGACCCTATTCTTTATTGAAGGACACTAGTTGATTCCATGCCTTGACCACTGTGATTTACGGAGCGATTGACATGGGGCTTCATGTGTCTTTACATATGAATGTTTTTGAAATTTGGGGTAGATACACAGTAGAGGGATTGCTGGATCTTGGTAGTTCTATTCTTAATGTTTTGAAGCCCATCCATACTTTCTACCACAGTGGCTGTACCAGTTTACATTTCTACCAGCAGTGAATGAGGGTTCCTTTTTCTCTACAGCCTCTTTAGTACTTGTTATTACCTGTCTTGTCAGTAGCCAATCTAACAGTTGTGAGGTGGTATGTCATTGTAGTTTTATTTTTTATTTTTTTAATTTTTTCAGGGACAGAGAGAGATTCAAGAGAGGGATAGACAGGGACAGACAGACAGGAATGGAGAGAGATGAGAAGCATCAATCATCAGTTTTTTGTTGGGAGACCTTAGTTGTTCATTGATTGCTTTCTCATTTGTGCCTTGACCACAGGCTTTCAGCAGACCGAGTAATCCCTTGCTCGAGCCAGCGACCTTGGGTCCAAGCTGGTGAGCTTTTTGCTCAAACCAGATGAGCCCGTGCTCAAGCTGGTGACCTCGGGGTCTCAAACCTGGGTCCTCTGCATCCCAGTTCGATGCTCTATCCACTGCGCCACCACCTGGTCAGGCTGTCATTGTAGTTTTGATTTGTATTTCTCACCTAGCTGGTGAAGATGAGCATCTTTTTATATATCTGTTGGCCATTTGTATGTCTTTTTAGGAGAAGTTGTATGTTCAGGTCCTCTCTCTATTTTTTAATTGAATTGTTTGCTTTTTTGTTTCTGAGCTTTGTGAGGTCTTTATTTAGTTTGAATATTAACCCCTAATAGGAGCTGTTTGCAAGAATCATCTTCCATTTAGTTGGCTGCCTCTTTGTTTTGTTGTCAGTTTCTTTTGCTGTGTACCAGCTTTTTAGTTTGATACAGTATTACTCATTTATTTTTGCCTTTACTTCCCTTGCCATTGGGGTCAAGTACATAAATTGCTCTGTATGGCCGAGGTCTGTGTGTTTTTTATATAATTTATTGTGGTTTAGGTCTTTGATCTATTTTGAATTATTTTATCTGCAGGGGGACAACGGAGTTTTTATTGTATTGCATGTGGCTTTTCAATTTTCCCAGCACTATTAATTGGAAAGGCTTTCTTTTCTCCATTGTGTGTTTTTGGCTTCTGTGATGAAGATGATTTGTCCTTATGTATATTGTGGTTTTATTTCTTGGCTCATGATTCTTTTCCATTGGTCTGTGAGTCTATTTTTCTACCCATACTATCTGTTTTGATTATCATGGCTCGATAGTATAATTTGAAGTGAAGTAATGTGATAAAATACCTCTGGCATCATTCTTTTTTCCTCAGGATTGCTTTTGTTATTTGGGTTTTTTTAAAAGTACATACAAACTTGGTGATTTTTTATTCATTTTTTTAAAAAATGACTTGGGATGTTGATGGGTATGGCATTAAGTTTGTTCATTGCTTTGTGTAATATGGCCATTTTAACTATGTCCAATCCATGAACATGGAACATCTTCCCATTTCATTGTGTTTTTTTCGATTTCTTTTAATAATGCTTTTTAGTTTTTTATATATAGATACTTTACATCATTTATTAAATTTATTCCAAAGTATTTTATTTTATTTTTTTCTACTATTTTAAAGGGATTTTTTTTTTTTTTAGTTCATTTCCTTGAGTTTCTCTGTTGGCATATATGAAAGGAATACATTTTTGGATGTTGATTTTGTATCCTGCGACTTTACTGCATTGGTGTTTAGTTTCTAATTTATTTTGGTGAAATTCTTGGGGTTTTCCTTTTTTCTTTTTTCTTCAGTGAGAGGAGGTCAGGGTGAGACTGAATCCTGCATGCACCCAACTGGAATCCACCCTGCAAGACCACTAGGGGTTGATGCTCTGCCCATCTGGGGTCCTTACTTCACTGCACCTGGAGACATTTTTTAGCACCTGAGGTGGAGACCATGGAGCCATCCTTAGTGCCTAGTGCCAACTCCCTCCAATCAAGCTATGGCTGCAGGAGGCAAAGAGGGCCAATTGAGAGGGGGTAGGGTGGAGAAGCAGATGGGTGCTTCTCCTGTGTGCCCTGAAAGGGAATTGAACCCAGAACATCCATACACTGGGTGGATGCTCTACCACTGAGAAAACAGTCCAGGGCATTTGGTGTCCTATCTACAGGATCATATTATCTGGAAAAATGATACCATTAATTCTTCTTTCCTGATATGAATGCCTTTTATTTCTTTCTCTTGCCTGATACTCTGGCTAAAACTTTCAGCACTATCTATATAAATACAAATGTAAATATTCATTTGTTCAAAATCTTAAATCTCTGAAAGTTCTTCACTGATTGCTTTGAAATTTTGACAGAAAGTTGCATTCAAATACATGCATTTTTATGTACCTACTATTATATAAATGTCACACCTATGATAGGTAAAAACATGCTTTTTTTGAAAAACAGCGCTATCTGTTGGATATAAAATCAATACACGCTATAGTAAATTTTTTACAATTCCATTTCAATGTTTTTGATTTACAATCCATTTACGATTTCCAAATTTCCAATTTTATGACTCCATTTCAGTGTTTCCAATTGCATTGTTAAATTGAATTGTCATAGATTTTGATTTATTTTTATTTTGATTTAATTATTTCATGTGACATTGTGTTGGAATTGAGCTGTGTCTTTTACCATAGCATTCATTTTGTGAGTATAGTTTATTTTTTTTCCTGAACAAAATTACAACATGGGTGATCTTTTGTCATATGTGCAATCAAATATTCCTAACCTAACGCTTGCGCAAAGGGGCATTTATGATCAAATAATGTAAACTGTCAATAACAGGGTTGGAGAAATCTTCTTAGATGTGCCAGGAGGAATTGGTAAAATGTTTCTAATTAGATTGATTCTGTCAGCAATTCGATCCCAAAATAACATAGCCTTAGCTCGTGCATTGTCTGGAATAGCTGTGACATTGCTACCAGGTGGAAGAACTGCTCATTCTGCTTTGAAATTGCTATTGAACATGGAATTCATTGAAACTCCCACGTGCAACATCTCCAAAGCATGGGAAAAGTATTGCAGAAGTGGAAACTTATTGTTTGGGATGAATGCATAATGGTGTACAAAAAATTGCTTGAGACTCTTGATCGATCATTGCAAGATTTGCGTGGAAACATCAGACCATTTGGGAACGCATTAATATTGCTTGCAGGAGATTTCAGGCAAACATTACCTGTAATTCCTCAGTTCGACACCAGCGGATGAAATAAATGCTTGCCTGAAATACTCTACTTTCTGGTGATACGTAAAGACGTTAAAATTAACTACAAATATGCATGTGTTCAGCTGTAAAATGATCGATTAGCTGAGATATTCTCACATCAATTGCTGGAAATTGGGAATGGAAAGGTGCCGGTTAATCTGACCTCAGGACGAATTTTATTGCCTCATAACTTCTGCAATTTAGTGACGTCAAAAGAAGAATTGGTTGAAAAAGTATTTCCCAATATTCAAACCAATTAGCAGAATCACGATTGGCTGAGTGAATGAGCTATCCTTGCGGCCAAGAACAAAGATGTCTAGGAACTTCACAATATTATTCAGCCTAACATTCAATGCAAGGCAGTCACTACAAGTCCGTCGACACTTGTGAAAGCAGATGAAGCAGTTAATTATCCAACAGAATTATTGAATTCACTCGATATGCCAGGGATGCCACCGCATGTACTGCAATTGAAAATCGGTGTGCCAATTATCATATTGCGAAATATCAACCAGCCAAAGCTTTGCAACGGCAGGTGGCTTGCAGTAAAAAAATTAATGAGCAACATCGTAGAAGCAACAATCTTGACAGGTCCTTTCAAAGGTGAAGTCCTCATTCCTCACATTCCTATGATTCCAACAGATATGCCATTTCAGTTTAAGAGATTGCAATTCGATTGACATTTGCAATCACCATTAACAAAGCTCAGGGTCAATCTTTAGAATTGTGCGGTTTAGATCTAGACACAGATTGCTTCTCACATGGACAATTATATGTTGCATATTCTAGAGTCGACAAACCAGATACTCTCTATATCTGCACAGACAATGGAACAACAAAAAATACTGTATACCTACAAGCATTGTGAAATTAAACATATAAGAAACGTGCGCTTTCTCTTTTCTTTCTTTTCCATTTAACCAGACTGAGCCATAGCAATGCGTGGCTGGGTACAGCTAGTGTTGACTATTAGTGAAGAGACTGGCAGCCTTGATTTGTTACTAATTTTAGTGTAAAAACTTTCAGACTTTCTTCATTTAGTATGATATTAGCTGATGATTTGTCATATATGGCCATTATTATTTTGAGGTACTTTTATTTCAATTTTATTGAGTGTTTTAAACATATAAAGGGATGTTGTATCTTACCGAATGTCATTTCTGCATCTTTTGATAAAATCGTATGACTTTTCTTCGTTTTGTTGATGTGTGTTATGTTAAAGGACTTACGTATATTGAACCATCTTTGTGCACCTGGAGTGAATTCAACTTGATCATGAGGTATTATTTTTTTAATGTGTTGTTGTATTCTAATTGCTAGTATTTTGTTTAGGATTTTTCATCAGTATTCATTAGAGATATTGGTCCGTTGTTTTCTGTTTATTTTTGTAGTATCCTTGCCAGATTTTGGTAACATGATATTGTTGATTATATAAAATGTGTTAAGAAGTACTGTTTCTTCTCTTCTTTGGAAGAGTTTGAGATGCAAAGGAACTGCATCTTTGAATGTTAGGTAGAATTTGCTAGTATAGTCATCTGGTCCTGGACTTTAATTTTTAGGGAGGATTTTGGGGGGGGGATGAAGGCAGAGAGAGGAACAGATAGGGAGAGACATTCAGGAAGCAAGAGAGATAAGAAGCATCAATTCTTTGTTGTGGCTTCTTAGTTGTTCATTGATTGCTTTCTCATATGTGCCTTGTTCAGGGAGCTATAACAGACTGAGTCACCCCTTGCTCAAGCCACCAACGTTAGGTACAAGCTGGAAGCCATGCTCATACCAGTTGACCCTGTGCTGAAGGCAGCAGCCTCAGAATTTTGAACCTGAGTTCTCAGCGTCCCAGCCCAACACTATCCACTGCACCACCACCTACCTGGTCAGGCCTCTTACTACTATTTTTGCAGCATCCCTTAAATTTTGATATGTTAAATTATCACTTTCTTTTGTCTGTTTGTACCTTGTTCATTTGTGTCTGTGTGTGACAGACATGAGAAAGCCAGAAAGTGATAGACAAGAAGGAGGAAGGGAGAGAGATAAGAAGGATCAATTCTTCCTTATAGCCTCTTAGTTGTTCATTGATTGCTTTCTCATATGTGCCTTGACTGGGGGACTACAGCAGAGCGAGTGACCCCTTAGTCTAGCTGGCGATCTCAGTGTTTAGAACCCGGGTTCTGCATGGCCCAGTCTGACATTCTATCTACTGTGCTAGTACTGGGTCAGGGTGTATGTACCTTTTGATCTTTGCTTTTATTTTTTCTTTGACCCAGTCATTTTTTAGAAGTATAAAGTATAGTTTAATTTCCAGATTTTTGTAGGTTTCTTTAATTTCTTTTTGCAGGTGAATTCTCATTCTCTTTTTTTTAAAAAATTTTTTTTAGAGGAGTGAGAAATAAAGAGAGAAGGGGGGAAGGAACAGGAAGCATCAACAGCCTTATATGCCTTGACCAATAAAGCTTATGTTTTGAACTGGTGACATCAGTGTTTCAGGTAAATGCTTTATCCATTGTGCCACCTCAGGTCAGGCTGAATTCTAATTTCAAGGCCTTATGGTCAGAGTATATGCTTGGTATAATTTTAATCTTGAATTTGTTGATATTAGTTTGAGGCCCAACATATGGTTTATTCTTGAGAATGTTACATGCACACTGGAGAAGAACGTATAATCTGTTATTTTGTGGTGAAATACCCTGTAAATGTTTATTATCTCCGTTTGGTCCAGTGTGTCATTTGAGGTCAATATTTCTTTATTGATTTTTTGTTTGTATGTATATCTAAAGTTGTCAATGGTGTGTTGAGATCTCCAAGTATGTCTGTGTTTTTGTCTGCTTCTATTTTTAGATTAGTTAATAGATGTCATATATATTGTGTTTTCTGATTCGATGCATATAAAGAATTTTTATGTGTTCTTTATGTAGTGTCCCCTGTATCTTTATGAAATGTCCATCTGTGTATGTGGTTACCTTTCTTGGCTTGAAGTCTGCATTGTTAGATATGAGTATGGCTACACATGTTTTTGGTTTGTTTGTTTGTTTTTTGTGTATTTTTTTTAGGTGGTAAGAAAAGGCTGAGAGACAGACTCCTACATGCACGTGAATGGGATTCACCTGGTAATTACACTATGGAATGATGTTTTGCTCTTCTCGGGCCATTGCTCCATTGTAACTGGAGCCATTTTAGCACCTGAGGTGAGGCCATGCAGCCATCCTCAGCGCCCAGGCCAACTTCATTTAGTAGAGCCTTTGCTGCAGGAGCAGAAGAGAGAGAGAGAGAGAGAGAGAGAGAGAGAGAGAAGGGAGATGAGTAGGAGTGGAGAAGCAGATGGTCGCTTTTACTGGGTGTAGGTCTGTTTGGGTTGCGATAATTCGGTATTGTGTTTGCTTCTTAGATTTGAGGCTATAACTCTTTTCATAGGCCTGGGAAGTTTTCCTCTATTATTTGTTTGAATAGGCTCTCCATCCCCTTCTCTCTCTCTTCTTCTGATATACCCATTATTCTTTTTTCTTGTGGCAGAAACAGAGTCAGAGAGAGGGACAGATAGGGACAGACAGACAGACAGGAAGGGAGAGAGATGAGAAACATCTATTCTTCGTTGTGGTTCCTTAGTTGTTCATTGATTGATTTCTCATGTGCCTTGACTGGGGGGGCTACAGCAGACCATGTGATCCCTTGCTTGAGCCAGTGACCTTGAGTTCACGCTGTTGAGCCTTGCTTAAACCAGATGAGCCCACGCTCAAGCTGGTGACCTCAGGGTCTCGAACCTGGGTCCTCCACATCCCAGTCCAACGCTCTACCCACTGTGCCACCGCCGGATCAGGCCCCATTATTCTTATGTTGCTCTTTTTTTTCTGTTTTGCTTTATTTTTATTACAGACAGAGAGAAAGAGACAGAGAGGGACAAATATACAGAAAGGGAGAGATGAGAAGCATCAATTTTATGTTGCAGCTCATTGTTTATCGATTGCTTTCTCATATGTGCCTTGATGAGGAGCTATAGCAGTGCGAGTGATCCCTTTCTCAAGCCAGTGATCTTTGGGATCAAGCCAGTGACTGTGGTGTCATATTTATGATCCTGTCCATGCACACTCCATCAAAAACCCATGCTCAAGCTGTCGACCACAGGGTTTCAATCCTGGGTTCTCTGCATCCCAATCCAACTTTCTACCCAATGCGCCATCGACTGGTCACATCTTATATTCGTCTTTCTGATGGAGGCAGTCAAATCTTGTGGTGCTCTCTCATTTTTTGTGAGTTTTCTGTTCTCTGTAGCATCTGTTTGCCTGTTTTTGGTGTTACTGATTCTGTTTTTTTTTTGTCTGGCCTGTTTTATGAGCTAAACTTGCTACCTCATTTTTCTGTTCATGTATTGAGTTCTTTATCTCTGGTTCTTTTTGAAAGTTTAACTCTCCTTGATGAAGTACTCTTTTTTTAATTTGTTTTTCATCTCAATAAGTAGCCTATCAATGTTTCCTCGCAACTTGAGGTTCTTTTATAACTTTAATTTTAAATTGTTTTTTATGTCCAAGGTTTCCATGTTGTTTGGATTTCTTTATTGAGATATTTTATTAGCTATCTATTACATCTCTTTCTTGTGTATCCATGGTATTTGATTTCTTCTGCCTTGATGGCATTTGAGAGAAGTATTGTTAAAAACTCTAAAAAGAAACATAAACATGAAAAATTTTTAAAAAGTCATGAATAATATAAAAATTTTATACAAAATAAATATAATGAAAAACTACAGAAAAGTAAAAAAATACAAAAAATAAAAATACAAATTAAAGATAAGATTCAAATAAAAAAACAGGAAAAAGAAAAATGAAAGTAAATAAAATGAAAAGAAACAATAGGAAATGTTTTTTTTAGGTTTATGAGGTTAGTTTTTCTTTACAGTATGTGTTGCAGTCCTGCAAGTTTTAGCTCTGAGATTTTAGGAAAGAACTCCACTGCGACCTTCTTGCTAATGATGCAAGCAGGGTTGCAGTCATTGGTTGGTGTGGTGTGTAGTGAGGGTTTTACAGCTTCAGCTTTATAGCTTTACAGCTCTGTGGCTTTAAGGTTTTAGCAGTGGAGATTCGGTCTCTGGGTGCTCCTCCCCATGACTCTTAGAACCAGGGGACCCGATATGGAGAAGCTCTATTTCTCCTGGGAGAGAGTGGCTCTGGAGAGTTAGCTGTGGGGTCTGCCACTGCCACTCTTCCTACCCACGAGGTGAGCGAGTTGGCATCTGGGAGGCTGGGGCGCTGCACTTTCTCTCGGTGCAGAGAGTGGGCTGTAGGCAGACCACGGGAACTGTGGCCGGGACCCTGAGCTCAGCCTGCCCTCTCTCCCCCCTTAGTTAAGCATCTCCTTCTCTGCTTCTGAGCCTCTCCACCTTTCCCATCTGAAGGAGACTCAGGCACTGTAGAGTTGACTGTTCATTTCTTGGTAAACAAGACCCAGGAAGCATGGCCCTTCCTCCTTCCCACAGTGCAGAAGAGAAAAATAAAGAAAAACCTAGTCAGGCCAGTTTCCTCTTCAGAGCTGACAGTGAGTGTGTTTTATCTTTTGCCACCCTTTCAATCTGCCTCACCTTCAGTCCATTAGGTGTGGGGAACTTTCAGGTGCCCTGTGAACCCAGCTGGGATTACTTCACTGTGTTGTAGTTGTTCAATTTGTTGAAATTTCAAAGGGAATGATCAGATTTATCTGTCATGCCACCATTACTCTCTAATCACTTTTAAATACTAGAAATATCTCCTTTGTAATGTCAACCAGGGAGGGCAACTATGTCCAACATGCTTATGAGGATGGGACAGAGGCTCGGGCATCAATAAAAAGGGAAAGTAGGCTGTAGTTTCATGTGGCTGAAGTGTCTCCTCTTTGGGACCAGATTAAGGAAATGCACCTTCCATGGGTCAGAATAACTGAGGAAGTTCTGACAGAGAGAAGCTAGAAGAGACCCACTCACTAGATTGCTGAAAAAGTCTTGTTATTTTAAGAGAGTGTTAAAGAACTGAATGTGGAGGGTATATGTGGATTGACATTTTCAAAAATTACTATTTTTATGACCATTTTTCAGATAATTTCCTTATTCATATTGTGTGTCTACAATGTTGAAATAAAGCTCTCCATGAAGGCATATAAAATTTTTTAGAGAGGCCTGACCTTTTGTGGCGCAGTGGATAAAGCATCAAACTGGAACACTGAGGTCGCTGGTTGAAAACCCTGCACTTGTCTGGTCATGGCACATATGGGAGTTGATGCTTCCTGTTCCTCTCCCCTTTCTCTCTCTCTCTCTCTCTCTCCTTAAAAATGAATAAATAAAAGTAAAAAAGTTTTTCAAAGAAATTAGAGACAAAAAATCAATTGCTTTAAATTCTTTTCTATTGTGGATGTTTTTCTTGCTACTGTTTTTATTAAAATTGAGTATCACCTGACCTAGTGTTGGCTCAGTGGATAGAGGTTTGGACTAGGACACAGAGGATCCAGGTTCAAAACTCTGAGGTCACCAGCTTGAGCGTGGGATTATAGACTTGACCCCATGGTCTCTTGTTTAAGCACAAAGTTCTCTGGCTTGAAGCCAAAGTTGCTGTCTTGCCCCAAGAGGTCAGCAAGGGTGTCACTAGATGTGCTGTAGTTCCCCCCACCCTTATCAGCTCACATATGGGAAAGCAATCAATGAACAACTAAGGAGACGCAACTAAGAACTGATTTTTCTCACCTCTCTCTTTTCCTGATTGTCCCTCTTCCTGCCTCTCTCTGTCACAAGAAAAAAGCATAAACTCCAGTATGTGCCTTAAATAGGAAAGCCCAGAGTTTTGAACTCAGTGTTCCACCTTGATGCTTTTTCCACTGCACTACCACAGGTAGGGCTCTATTACTTTCAAATTGTACCTAGTTCTATTATGTCTGTGTGTATAACATGTTAACATTATTTGAGCTAATTTTTTTTGTTGCTTAAGAAGTATTTTTTTATTAGTTATAGAAACATTTATAGATGTTTGTGAGGTTTCTTATGACTATTGGCCAGTGTTGGATGGCGTTATGAACTCAGACTGCAGACCTTTGTTAATGTGTCTTTTCTTGCAGAAACCGTTGACCTTCAGGGATGTGACCTTCAAGGATGTGGCTGTAGATTTCTCTCAGGAGGAGTGGGAATGCCTGGACCCAGCTCAGCGGAAACTGTACACGGATGTGATGTTGGAGAACTACAGGAACCTGGTCTCCCTGGGTGAGGATGACTTCCTTCCTGAGTTTATTTTCTCCCTGCAGCTTTTTGTTTTCTTCATTAGAAGCAGCATTATGTGTCAGCTTCTGCCTTGCAGGGTAGATTTTAGAGTTCTGCCATCAGGGACCAAATATGGGGGCTTGCTGGTGTAGAAACAAAGGCTTCATGAGGCACATTGATTAGAACTCAGTGTCTGAAAACTTACACAATTCTAGAATGTTTAAGATGTTTTCAGAAAACAGTATTTTGGAAAGTTATTTTCTAGACCATTGTAATATTGTACCATGTCTCTCACCTGGGCACAAAATGAATTAGAAATTGGAGCTGGGAAGGAAAATGACAGTATCCTTCCACCCAAGTAGATGGGATGAGGAAGCAGATGAGGCAGGTAAGAGATCTAAAGGTCATGGAGGAAGCGAGACTTCAAAGTATGGTTTGGTAAGCTGATGCAGTGGAAAGGGCTGTGAGAAGCCCAGGTGTATTCTTTTTTTTTTTTTTTTGTATTTTTCTGAAGCTGGAAACGGGGAGAGACAGTCAGACAGACTCCCGCATGCGCCCGACCTGGATCCACCCGGCATGCCCACCAGGGGGCGATGCTCTGCCCCTCTGGGGCGTCGCTCTGCTGCGACCAGAGCCACTCCAGCACCTGGCAGAGGCCAAGGAGCCATCCCCAGCGCCCGGGCCATCTTTGCTCCAATGGAGCCCTGGCTGCGGGAGGGGAAGAGAGAGACAGAGAGGAAGGGTGGGGGGTGGAGAAGCAAATGGGCGCTTCTCCTATGTGCTCTGGCCAGGAATCAAACCCGGGTCCCCCGCACGCCAGGCCAACGCTCCACCGCTGAGCCAACCGGCCAGGGCCCCCAGGTGTATTCTTGTTGTTGTTATAGAGGGACAGCTCATCTCCAACGCGTCTGGTATCTGGCATCTTCTCAGGACTGTGCCTTTGCTCTCATGATCTCCATCATCACATTGGCAGTGGAGTCAAGTCTTCCCCTTGGACTGAGAGCTGCCATGATGACTCCTTTTCCATAGATTTGGGCTCCATGGAAAACATTTGCACGTGCCTGAGGAATTACATTATCAGCTGTTTTTTCTCATCGGAAGTGTTTTGTTTAGTTTTTGTGACAGACATATAGAAAGGAACAGAAAAACTGGAAGGGAGAGGGATTAGAATCACCACCAGTCTTGGTGTTTCTCTTTTTGATATCTGTCCTCAGTACTGCAGTCTCTGTGTGCTTAAACAATTACTCATTTTTAAAAACATAGTCTTTACAGTGCATTCACCATGTACTGCCATTCTCTTGGCACTCTTATGCAAAACAGAATGATGTTTTAGGAAGCAGCAAAGCAACCAGTTCACTGAGCATACAGCACTGTCATTTCTGTGTTTCTTAAGAAGAAACTGGTAATTCAAAATGTTCTTACCGTATCACACTTGTGTGCTTTGGTGTTTCCGCAGATATTGTCAGTAATAGATGTAAGTTTTCATTCCTCTCTGATGTAACTTTTTAAATTTTTACCTTTGTCTTACCTTGAACTCTTAACTTTGGCATACTTAAAATGTAGGTTTGTCAATACTTGCTGGTATATCCATTTACCTTGTGTCATCACGTGAATATTTATTTTGCATCTTTCAGCTATGCCATCTGAAGACATCCAGACCTTGTTACAAAAGCCAGGAATCAAAAATTTCTTCTCTAAAACAATACTGGTAAGATATAGATGGTATGGGTTTTTGTTTTTGTTTTTGTTTTTTTTTATTCATTTTAGAAAGAAAAGAGAGAGAGAAGGGGGGAGGAGCAGGAAGCATCAACTCCCATATGTGCCTTGACCAGGCAAGCCCAGGGTTTCGAACTGGCGACCTCAGCATTTCCAGGTCGACGCTTTATCCACTGTGCCACCACAGGTCAGGCCTAGATGGTATGGTTTTGATAATGTGAACCTAATGAAAGCCTCAGAAATTTAAGACGAGTGTTGAGTAAAAAGGATATTAATATGGAAAGAGCTAACCTGCCACAATTGTTTTTTGTTGTTATTTATATATTTAAAGAGAGGAATGGGAAGAGATGGAGACCTTGACAGAAACATTGATAGTTTCCTGTATGTGGCCTGACCACGATTGAGCCTGAGACCTTTGCATACTGGGATGACAGTTAAACTAACAGAGTGTATTGGCCACGGTGGGACAATTATTATTAATTTTTAATGTATTTTTCTGAAGTGAAAAGTGGGGTGAAGGGAGACAGACTCCTGCATGCGCTCAACCAGGATCTATGAGGCATGCTCACCAGGAGGCAATGCTTGGCCCCTTTTGGGGTGTTGCTCCACTATAATCGGAGTTATTCTAGTACCTGGGGCAAAGGCCATGGAGCCACCTCAGCACCTGGGCTAACTTTACTCCAGTGGAGCCTTGGCTTCAGGAGGGGAAGAGAAAGAGAGGAAGGAGAGGGGGAAGGGTGGAGAAGCAGATGGGCACTTCTCCTGTGTGCTCTGGCCGGGAATCGAACCCAAGACTTTTACATGCCAAGCCGATGCTCTACAGCTGAGCCACTGGCCAGGGCCATTATTATTATTAATTATTTAAGTGTTTATTCCACTCTGGCCTGTTAAGCTCTCAGTTGGTTAAAAGTGTCATACTGAAACAACAAGGTTGTGGATGTAATCGCTTCTAGGGTCACACAGGAGTAGCAGCCAATGAATGGACAGCAGGGTTGGGCAACATATGACTGCTTCCCTTCTTACTCTTCTCTGTCTCCCTTCCTCTCTCTCTGTCTCTCTGAATATAAAAAAGAAACTAAGTTCTGCCTGAATAGGTCAGTTAGTTGGCCAGTTTTCCTGGAGCATGGACACTGCTGGTCTGATTCCTCAGCTGAGGCTCATACAAGAGGGAATCAGTGTTTTGTCTCTTTCTCTTTTCTTTTCTCAAAAAAGAAATAAAGCTTATTGCATTGATTATATCAAAAGGAAGGAAGAGAAAAAGGTGGAGAGAGACAGGAACATAAATCTGTTCCTGTATGTGCCCTGGCTGGGAATTGAACCAGCAACCTCTGTGCTTCAGGCTGATGCTCCAACCAATTGAGCTATCTGGCCATGACAGGACTATTATTTCTGGTTAAGTCTTTGTTGTAAATAGTTCAAAAATATTACACATTTTTAAAACATTCTTTTTAAGTCAGCTACAATGCCTATCAGTTAGTTTCTAAAAATGCAGATTGGCTCCAGCCAGTTTTCTCCGTGGTAGTGTGGCCAAGAGTATGGATGTCCCAGGTTTGATTCCAGGTCACGACCTACAAGAAAAACAATCATCTGCTTCTTTACCCACCCCCTTCTTTTTTCTCTTTATCTCTCTTCGAATCCCACAGCCATGGCTGGATTGGTCCAGTGAGCTGGTCTTGGGCACCGAGGATGTCTTTGTGGTCTATTCTCCAGGCACTAAAAAAATGACTCCATCACTAACCAATGGAGCAACATCCTCACATAAGCAGAACATTGTTCCTTGCAGGTCAATTCTGGTAAGGGTGCATGTGGGACTCTCTCTCTGACTCTTATACTCGCACTGGGAAAAAAAAATTTAAATGAAGATCAGAAACTACTTTTTACTACTATAAAAGGAAATCAGGAAAAGCTAGGAACTTATGTAAGTTTTTGAGTAAATAATTGCATTTGTTTTTCAAATATTTTTCATTTCAATGTCTATAATATTAACTTTGGAGCAAATTTTGTACAGCCAACATGGTTTAATAGGTATTACAGAGTAGATATTTGAGAATAAGTTTACATATTAAATGAAATTATACCTTTCACTAAAAGCATATTTATCTTTGATGATTACCAGAGTACACATAATGAAGACAGATGTTACCAATGCAATGAACACTGGAAAAGCTTTAAAGAAGAATTAATTTGTAATCAAAGTAAGAAAACTCCATTTCCGGAGAACCATTATGAACAAAGAAAAGTGTCTGACCAGATGTCACATTCTAATAATCATCAGGTTCTTCATATTCTGGAGAAGACAAATGAACAAACTAAATGTGTTGAATCTTTCAAGCAATCTTCAAATCATAATGACAATGAGAATATTCATACTAAAAATGAAGCTTACAATTATAATTCATGTAAGAGTGCTTTCAGTTTAATTTCCCATGTAAATACACTTAAGAAAGTTCATACTGGAGAAACACTTTATAAATGTAAAGAAAGTGATAAAACATTTAATTGGCATGCATATCTTACTTTATATGAGAGATATATTAACACCAAAGTAAGACCTTACAAATGCAGAGAATGTGGAAAAGCCTTTAACAATTCCTCTGCTCTTACTAGATATCAAAAAATTTACAACGGAGTGTACAAATGTAAAGAATGTATGGAAGCATTTAGCTATTCCTCAATTTTTACTAGACATCAAAGAACTCACTCTGGAGAGAAACCATACAAATGTAGAGAATATAGCAAAGCCTTTACCCAATCCTCAACTCTTACTGAACATCAGAAAATTCATACTGGAGAGGGATCTTACAAATGTTTAGAATGTGTCAAAACCTTTATACAAAAATTACAACTTACTGTACATCAAAGAATGCACACAGGAGAGAAATCATACAATTGTGAACAATGTGGCAGAGCCCTTAAGGATTCCTCAGCTTTTTCTGTGCATGAAAGAATTCACACAGGAGAGAAACTATACAAATGTAGAGAATGTGGCAAAGCCTTTAGCCGTTCCTCAGTTCTTACTAGACATCAAAGAATTCACACAGGAGAGAAACCATACAAATGTAAAGTATGTAGCAAAGCTTTTAGCCAATCCTCAACTCTGACTATGCATCAAAGAACTCACACAGAAGAGAAACCATACAAATGTAGAGAATGTGGCAAAGCCTTTATACGATCCTCAGCTCTTACTGACCATCAGACAATTCATACTGGAGAGAGGTCTCACAAATGTTTAGAATGTGGCAAAACCTTTATCCGGAAATTACACCTTACTGTACATCAAAGAATTCACACGGGAGAGAAACCGTACAATTGCAGACAATGTGGAAAAGCATTTAAGGATACCTGTACTCTTACTATACATCAAAGAACTCACACAGGAGAAAAACCATACAAATGTAGACAATGTGGCAAAGCCTTTAGTCGTTCCTCAACTCTTACTGACCATCAGAAAATTCATACCGGAGAGAGGTCTCATCAATGTTTAGAATGTGGCAAAACCTTTATTCGTAAATCAAACCTTACTCAACATCAAAGAATTCACACAGGAGAGAGACCATACAATTGTAGGCAATGTGGCAAAGTCTTCAGTGGTTCCTCATCCCTTACTGTACATCAAAGAACTCACACAGGAGAGAAACCATACAAATGTAGAGAATGTGACAAAGTCTTTACCCATTCTTCAGCTCTTACTAAGCATCAGAAAATTCATACTGGAGATGGGTCTCACAGATGTTTAGATTGTGGCAAAAACTTTCTCCTGAGCTCATACCTTACTGTACATCAAAGAATTCACACAGGAGAGAAACCATAGAATTGCAGGCAATGTGTCAAGGCTTTAACCATTTCTCAACTCTTGCTAAGCATGGAAACACAGGAGAGAAATGATACAAATGTAAAGAATGTGGCAATGCTTTTAGCCATTCCTTGGCTCTTGGCTCTTGCTAAACATGGGAAAATTCATACTGAAGAAAGGTCTCATAAATGTTTAGAATGTGGCAAAACCTTAACCCCAAAATTACACTTTATTGTACATCAAAGAAGTCACATGGGAAACTATACAAATGCGGACAATGTGGCAATGCCTTTTAAAATTCATCAGCTCTTAATAACCATCAGAAAATTTATATTGGAGAAAGGTCTTGTTGGGCAAATAAGTTGGTAAAATCTGTGTTTTCTGGTTTTGCTTACTTTTATTGTTAAAAATGGCACTGGTTACGTGAATGGCCATCGCCCATGTGATACGGCTAATTACATTCATGCTTGGATAGGGACTCGGTTATGCTAATGTGTGCTGGAGGAGGGATAGTTGCACCGAAAAGTTTTAAAAGGAGGGTCTAGGCCAGTGGTTCTCAACCTTTCTAATGCCGTGACCCCACAATATAGTTCCTCATGTTGCAGTGACCCCAAACCAAAAAATAATTTTGGTGGCTACTTCATAACTGTAATTTTGCTACAGTTATGATTCGGAATGTAAATACCTGATATGCATTATGTATTCTCATTGCTACAAATAAAACATAATTTAAAGAGTTATTAATCACAAAACAATGTTTAATTATATATTGAGAAATATTTATTACTAATTCCAATAAATAACATTTCACCATGGCATAGTATGGGTTTAAATATAACAAAATTCCAAATAACATTTCACCACGGCATAGCATGGGTTTAAATATAACAACAATTCCAAATAAATAACATTTCACCATGGCATAGCATGGGTTTAAATATAACAACAGTACTATAACAGTAAACAACAGTGCAATATTTTGCAACAGTATGCTGCCAAATTCAGTGAGATGGTTGTGGTTGCTTCTTGCTTACCAATTCAGAAATTCTTGGGGCAGTCTTTGCAAGGGCACAGCGAAGATCATTTTCAAAACAAGTCTACTTCGGTATTTAGACTTGATTACCAGCAAGCTGGAAAACCCTGTTTCGCAAAGATATGTTGTTGAAAAAGGAAGAAGAAGGTGCAGCACAGTCTCAGACAGAATAGGATATAACTGTAAACAATCTAGAATTTTGTCAGTGGCATCGTAGAGAAATCTGTTCTCGCTGCATCATTGTTAATTAGGTCAATGAACTCTTCTTGCGCTGTCTCCGGAACATCTTCAACTTTCACTGTGAATGGACTTCTAGCAAGTGCAAATGGGGTGTCAGGTAGATTAGGAAAGTATGATGAAATTTCGTCTGCAAGCATGTGCAAATGTTCTTTCACAGAAGTCAAGCGCCTTAAACAGTCGGCTGTTTTGGCAACTGTGCAACAAGCTAGATGCGCCAAACAATGCTCTGTTATTTTACACTGAAGTCAGGTGGTTGTCAAGAGGAAAAGTTTTAAAACGTGTCTTTGAGCTTTGTGATGAACTGAAAACATTTTTTAATCAGAAAGCAAGACCGCAATTCGAAGCACTTTTTAGCGATAAAACTGAGCTGCAGAAAATAGCTTACTTGGTGGACATCTTTGTCATCTTGAATGACTTAAATTTATCACTGCAAGGACCAAATGCAACGTACCTCGATTTGTCTGAAAAAATTAAATCATTCCAAATGAAACTTCAGCTTTGGAAAAATAAATTGGATAAAAATAAAATTTACATGTTTCCTACATTATCTGCCTTCTTTGAGGAACATGACATTGAGCCAGACTTCTATAGGAGGCAGATCTTTTACACTGCAGAATCCGCACAGCAGATTCCTCAGTGTGAGGCCTCTTTCAGTCTATTGGGGGTGGTGGATTCCACCTTTGGAATTTTTCTGCTCTAGGAAAAGTTCTAGCGTGAAAAAAAATTAAGCAACGCGCTCTATATTTGAGCGGAATCTGCTGCGGCCTCCCATTGACTTGAATAGGAGAGGAAGAAATGTGTCGGAAACTGCCATTTCTCCGCCTCTTATTGAAATCAAAAGGAGGCTGCGGCGGATTGTGTGGTAACCCGAGATTCTCAGAAGCTCTCTTCCACAAAATCCGCTGCACTCTCAATGAAATCAATAGGAGGCGGATTCAATGCCGGAAACCGCTGATTTCAGCAGTTTCCTCCTTCAGAATATGGGAAAATAGTGGGAGATATGAGAGATAATTATACATTGGGAACAGTGTGAACTACATCTTATAGTGGTCTCTAATAGTATAAGACCGATGTAGTTCACAGTGTAAATGTATGGTGCTTTGTGTAAGTGTAAGGTGCTTTGTGTACTGTGTAATGATTACACACAAAGCACCTTACATTTACACAGTATTGTGTGTATGGTATGTGTACTGTTTTTACATTATTAACCTTTTTTACACCAGTTGGCTGTCTCGCAGGCTCTCTTGGCTCTCTGCCTCCTAGGCTTCTGTCCTCCAGCGCTCGCTGCACCCGCCCACTGATGACGTCAGCAAGCGCTGGACACATGTAATGTGCTGCTGTGGATGAGCAGCCAAGCTGCTATGAACTGTGGAGCATTCCCCCTGCTTCCCCCACCCCTTAGGCCCTGGACGGATGATGCAATCACATCTGCGCATAACCGCAGGCATTCAGTTTGGAACAAACGTCCATAACGGCATGCGTTCAAGCTGAATAGCGCTGCTGCGAACGGTAGCGAGGCTTCTCAGGGCTAAAGCTATCGGAAATATGTATTTTCCGATGGCTTTAGGCGACCCCTGTGTTTTGGTCGTTCGACTCCCGCCGGGGTCACGACCCACAGGTTGAGAACCACTATTCTATAATCATCTATTCAGAACTACCAGCTCCTCTGGGAGACAGGGTTTTGCTGAGTCTCTGGGGGCAGAAGTTCATCTGAGAGACTCAGAACTGCCCTGGGGAGGTCTGTGCTCCCTCTGAGCAGAGTTCTCAGTGACTCACCAGCTGTGGAGATGGGGCCTGTGAGTGGGGGGCTGGGGCTTCAAGAGGGTCCTAAGAATAAAATTACAACAGTGGTGAGAGGCTGGGGGTAAGAAGAAATTCTCAAATCACTCAGAGTCTTCTACGTCTGACCTGTGTCATCCCAAAGATACTCCCCATGTCCACCTGCCACCTTTAAAACCCAGGGGGGGATCATGTGGGAGGATCCCTGAGAGGCAGATCTCTGCTGAGAGACTATGACTCAGAGGTTCCTGATTCTCATCCAACTTCTGATGTGTCCTGGGGACAGAAGCCTGAGCTGACAGTGCTCAGAAAGGATGGGTTTGGGGGCACCTCACCTGAAACTAGTAGATCCAGGGGGTCACTGAGGTGTGACCACTACTGGGGTGTTTTCTTAAAATATCCATAGCATCTGAATGTTCATTCGTAGCTGAGATAAGGTCCACAGGGAATACTGCCCTAAATGCCTTATTGTCATGTTGATGTAAGTCCAGGGTCCAGGAAAACTGTTTTCTCTTCCCTTAGTCAGAACAAAACTGTCAAATCCCTGCCCTGAGCCACACTGGAGGGTCACTTCCCTCCTGAGGTCACGACAGGGTTGGGCAGGGCTGAGAGGCTGGGTTTGCTATAGAGTCCTAGAAGAGAAAAAGACAGCATGTTAGATGAAGCTCACATCTCTCTCATGTCCCTCAGGGCTGGGCTGTGAGAAGGGAGATCCCCTGACAGCAGACCCCTTCCTGCTAGAACCTGAGGCTGAGACTTCGGAGTGTTCCCTCACCTGTCACCACCATCTCTAGGGTCTCACTGCGCTCTGACCACCCAGTGGGGTTGGGGTAGGTACAATAATATCTCCCAGCATAGATGTTTTCCATGAAGAATTTGGCCTTGTCCCCAGGATCCATCACTTTCTATCTCTCCAAAGACATATTTGTGTCTTCTGTATACAGATGGAACTCCTGGGCTACCAGGGTCTCCTGACACCAGATGGTCATAGAACTCCCTCAGGGCATCACAGAGGTTGGCTTAGCCCAGGTGGTGAGTTTGGGGACTACTTGGAAGGAAACCATAGGCTGCATTACAAAGACCCTCCCTCCTTCATTCCCCAGCTCAGCCCAACACCCTCCTGTTCTATCACCTCAGCCCAGGACCTCTGTGCTCCTGAGTCCCAGAGGATGAAGTAAGAGGTGGGACCCGGCGCCTGGGGAGGACTCACCTGTCTTCATGCGGGTCCTCCGCCCAGACTCAGTCCTGGAAGAGAGTTTCTTTTAGATATTTGCAGCAGAAATTCAAAGTTGTCTTTCAACAAGACAACTCAGACTGCCTGAACCTGAGGTTGGTTTCTCAGGAGTGAGGGATGTGAGCCACCCTGTTCCCTCCTTCTTTTGCCCCCTCCCCGTGTTCACAACTGACAGAGGCAGAGAAGAGCGGAGAGGAGGGACAGCATGGCGTCTGCTCGGAGTGCTCCCACTCTGCAGATGGAGGAGCTCCTGGGCCTGAAGGACAGAGATGCACAGGATGTGGTGAATCAGGGGCTGCCATTCTTCTAGGTTCCCACAGCTGTGGACTCAGCAAGGGGATGGCGCCGCCCAGGGCCTGGCTTTGGGTTTCCTCAGGATGAGGACCCAGGAGGACTCCAGGTTGGCAGGAGTACGGTCAGCAGTATGTGAGGTCCTACCTGATTTCCATGCTCTTATCTTTATGTCTGGTGAAATCCTGCTCAGAGAGGAAAGGACCCAGGTTCTCATCCTGACCTGGCCTTGACAGTGTTGTTCTAAACAGCAGAATTGGATATTAACCATGGTCACTGAGGGTGCTCACTTGTGAAACTTCTGCTGTGCCTTTTCCCAGAGTGACCATAGCATTTCCAATCCTTTTCCTGTGTCTGAAGGTTCTGGTGGGGTCACATTTATGCTGACCCTTAGAGTTTTCGGCCATCTTAATTTTAACCATCCAGTGTGTGTATGGGCACCACCCTGTGATGTAATGTACATTTCTTCAATGATGTATAACACTCTGCACCTCTAGAAATATTACTTTACATTTGCATAAGAATGTGACTTGCTGGTTAAAGTTTTTTTCTTGTTTTTTCTATTGTTTGCTGTCATGTTACTGATGTGTACATTTTCCTTCAATGATCTCAGTACCAGGCCATTGTCTGATTTTGCCATCAGGAATACCTTATCCCTCTGAGTCTCATTGTGTGGTTTCCTCTACACTCCCTTGCTCGAGTCTACGAGGAACAAAAGTTTGTAATGTTGCTGGATTCCACTGTTTCTATTTTCCTCTAAAGTCTTGGTCTTGTGTCTATTTGAAGACAACCTTATCACCCAGAGCCAGTACAGTTGTTTTCTATGGTTATTTTGTTTAGTTTGTTTTGGTGAATAAAACATTAATTGATTTAATTTTAACATTTTAACCTGTAGCCCATCTGACTCTGGTTATCATGTATAACCTGAGGCAGATAGGATGTCTACCATGACTGTAGGGAGCTGTCATGATGGAGTATGGTGGCGACTTCCCAAGATGAATGAGACATTGAACTTCCGAAAAGTGGTTGTTGATGTGTTTGTGACAAATGTGTCACACGCTGGTGATGTGGCTGCCTCCAAACATGATCCCCACCTGCATGACTGGGCTCACTCTGTCCAAGCAACAGTGACTCCCTGCCTGAGGTGGCCACTGGACTCAGGAGAGGAAGCACCTGCACAGTGTCATCCAACATCCAACTGAAATTTTTATGTGTGCATCGCTGATTCCGGTTCCATCTTATTCCCACAGCCTGAATTGGTGTCGAGGTCACCATGAGGGACCTGGGGGTCATTGCACAGAATGGGATTCAGCTCCATTACGTAGTGGATTGGGGTCACAGGTTTTGGGGATAGGCTTACCAGTACTGAGGATGCTGGGTACCCTGCTGGACCCCACTGAGGACTTGTAGATAGGCAGCGGTGTGCAGCAGCGTGTTGGGGGAGATGTTGAGAGCAGGTTTGTCTTCACTCCATTCCCAGATGGAAACTCACTGGACATCTGACCTTAAATACAGATACAGCATCTATTAGACTATCATCTTTGACAAGTGGTGGTAGATAATGGATGTAAGAAATGAAAAAAGAACTTTTTGTGACATGTAGCACACACCATGCGCCAAGGTGACCTCAAAGTCAATCAGCATAAATAAACTAATGTGAAACTCAGGAGAAAACAGGTCATCTTCCATGAGCTTTAACTTCGTTACATTTCTGTGGGGTGTTTTCTTTTTTTCTCCAGCATTTATTTATTCATTTTAATTTTTAAATTTTATTTAGAAAATTAACTTGAACACTGTGACCTTGATCAATAAGAGCACACCTATTTCAGGCAAACATTTCTATCACATTAGAACTGTTGATTAGAAATGGCACCAAGCCTGACCAGGTGGTCCACAGTGAATAGAGCGTCAAATTGGGTTGCAGAGGACCCAGGTTCTAGACTCCGAGGTCACTGGCTTGAGCACGGGTTCACCTTGTTTAAGCAAAAGCTCACTAGCCTGAGCCCAAGGTCGCTGGCTTGAGCAAGGGGTCACTCGCGTTGCTGTAGCCCCACAATCAAGGCACATATGAGAAAGCAATCAATAAATAACTAAAGTGCCACAATGAAAAAAATTGATGCTTCTATTCTCTCTCCTGTCTGTCCCTCTCTGACTCTCTCTCTGTCAAAAAAAAATTTTAAAAAATGGCACTGAAAGCACAATAAATAAAAATATAGGTGTGTTTGACTTTATTAAAATAATTAGAGTCAAAAACGCTATATCAAGAAAGTGAAAAAAAAAAACTGGAGAAAACATTGGCAAATTATGTATCTGATAATATCTGGTCTCGACTATGTAAAGCACCCATGGAACTCAAACACACACAAACACACACACATACAGAGAGGTTTTTTTTTTAATGATCAAAGGACTTCAGTAGACATTTCTACCAAACATATTTTTCAAAGAAGACAAGTTTCTACAGACAGACAATGAGCCCAGGGAAAGATGCGCCCCGTCACCAGTTGTTAGGAAAACACAAAGGAAGATGACAGTGACAAAAGCCAGCGTGATGGTGGTGAGATCAGAAGCCCCAGCTCTTCTCACCTGCAGAGGTAACAATTTACCACCATCCATAGACAAAGATATCTTCACAGATACTCTGGGGTGACATCGTGAGGTCTCAGCACCTAGCGGAGCACAAAGTTCAAAAATACTTCTTTTTACCGGCCTCAGCCTTCACGCAAGCCGGCAGAGCTCAGCACAGAGAGACAGCCTCCACTGTGACTTCTGGGTGGGGGATGTGAGCCTCTGACCACCCGAAACCTCTCCGAGTACTGCCTGCGAAGCAGGACTCCATCCTGTGAGGAGCTCAGCAGGGCTAATCCCTCTGGGGAAGCTCAGAGCAGGGACATGAGGAGGGTTCCCAGGAATGGACATGTGGGCCTCCGCAGCCTGCCCACAATGGACCCTGTAGCTGGCATGGACGTTCCTCACAAAACTGAAAACAACTTTCCTCTAAGCCGCTCTGTCTCTCTTGGTGTCCATTGAAAGGAAATGAAATCACAGCTGCCAAGATGTGGACATTGCCAGTGTCCGTCCAGGGGTAAACGGGTAAAGATGTGGTGCATATCGATACAATGGAATGTCACTCAGTCTTACAAAGAAGGAAATGCTGCCACGTTTGACAACGTGAATGCACAAGCCCAGAGGACATTAGGTGGCAGTGGAATTAGCCAGACACAGTGAGGTAAATACTGCATGAGTCATTCACATGTACAAAGCTTTAAAAAAAAAAAAAAAACTGGACTCATACTATAAAATGGGAAAATAGTGGTTACCAAAAGCTTTGGGGAGGGAAAAAGAGAAGATACAAATCAGAACATAGAAACTCTCAGTTATACCATCAGTAAGTTCTGAAAACCTAAGGTATGGACTGTTGATCCTAATTACAAATAATGACTCGTATTCTTGAAATTTGCTAAGGGTAGATGTCAAGCATTCTCATCCCCCGCAAAGAAAAACAGGAATCTGTGGGAGTTGCTGGAGATGCTAGTTATTTGAATGGGGTGATCTTTGAAAGGTGGACATATATATCAAAGCACCAAGATGTTTTATTAAATGTACACAATTCCCATTTGATATTATACCTCAAGCTGAAGAAGAAGAAACCAAGTTCCTGGTTAACTGATTTTTTTTTAATTTTTATTAATTTTAATGGGGTGACATCAATAAATCGGGGTACATATATTCAAAGTAAACATGTCCAGGTTATCTTGTCATTCAATTATGTTGCATACCCATCACCCAAAGTCAGATTGTCCTCTGTCACCTATCTAGTTTTCTTTGTGCCCTTTTCCCTTCCCCCTCCCTCCTTCCCTCCCCCTGCCCCCCTCCCATAGCCACCACATTCTTGTCCATGTCTCTTAGTCTCGTTTTTATGTCCCACCAATGTGTGGAATCCTGCAGTTCTTGTTTTTTTCTGATTTACTTATTTCACTCCGTATAATGTTATCAAGATCCCACCATTTTGTTGTAAGTGATCCGATGTCATCATTTCTTATGGCTGAATAGTATACCATGGTGTATATGTGCCACATCTTCTTTATCCAGTATTCTACTTTTTTACAGTAATTAAAGCCTTAAAGCAAAAGAAAGAATCTGTAGCAAATGCAAGCACTAAAATATAAGTGTTGGGAACACAACAGATAATCCTTCTGCCAACCGTTTTATAACATTGCTATTTCTATACTACCTTGTGAAGGAAATACTGCATGTTATAAACTCAACAGCAGCTGTGACTTACAAAAGGCAGTGAGAAAACTTAGTACCATTGCCCGACTTCAGACTCTAGGGAAACAAAAGGTGATACCTTCGATATGATGCGTGTTCACTCACGCGGCTCAGGTCAGACCCCCCAGTACTTGCCTCATAATGAGAAGAAGCCAGTCATCTTCCTGTGTGACAGGCACCTTGTGAACAGTAAAGACTGTGGTGTGAGGCCCCTGCCCACCACACCCTGTGAATCTATCAGCTTTCCTCAGCTCCTGCCTCCTACCCAACAGTACAGTGTCATGCCGTGGTTCAGTACGGCTCCTAAACCTGGGTTTTGAGTTAGAATGGTGCAGAATTAAGAAAACAGAGTCATTAAGAAAAAAGGATGGGATAAGGAGGACTCTTCAATGCTGATGGCAATATCCAAGTGCCCCATAGCCCCAGTTTGCTTTATTATAGTCATAGGCAAATCAAGGAAGTCCTTGATACATCCGAGGCTAAAATAGGAACTCTCCCAAGGCATAAGCAAGAATCCCCCTATCATGCATAAGAGAAATCAACCAACATCTGAACAAAGAGTAAGAGAAAGGGCATGTAAATTGCTTCCAGCAAATTAAGCAAGCAAGTGAAGTGGGTGTAAATACTTGGCATCATAGCCAATATAGAGGTGATGAGGGAGAATTTAGCCTTTTGCTAAGCCTCAAATCTACAATGGCTACTTGCCATTTATGGTCCACAACATACCCCCCCTTTTTTTATTTTTAATTTGTGTGCTGAGATTTGCACTCATCTGATTTCCTAGTTTCCCAGATTCTAATTTGGAGGCAGACTGAAAAAATACAGAACAAACACAAAATTAGTATAGGCAATACCCAAACAAGTATTCTAATACATTACAGTGATTAAAGCCTTTAAGCAAATTCTTAGCCAATATAACAAGAATCTATAAAAGAGTAATGTCCTTAACATGTTCACCAAGTCCAAGTTGGCATCAACACCATTCAAAATCCCTGCAAATGCAACCCAACTCCAGTTCAGTCCATTAAGAGCTGTCACAAGGAGCAGAAGTCCAGAAAACACAACCAGGAAAAATCCACATGGCACTGGAATACTCACATTTCCACACTTTGCAGCTCGCATCCAAGTCCCAATGACTGTTGCTTCTGGTTGGTAATGATTCAGGTAGACTGAAACAGCCATCTGCAGCATGTGTAGAGATGGAGCTTTCGTTTTCTTCAAAACTGGAGTTATGAACCCAGGGGGCCTTTCCCTGGGCCTTTACAGCCATAGGGTGGTGAGGAGAACCTAGGATACACTATGCTGGGTGGCAAAGGTAAATTTGAAACAGAAGTTGGCAAAAAGGAAAAAGAGAGCTCTAAATTAGGAGTAGGGGCCTGACTTGTGGTGGTGCAGTGGATAAAGCATCAACCTGGAATCGCTGAGGTTGCCGGTTCAAAACCCTGGGCTTGCCTGGTCAAGGCACATATGGGAGTTGATGCTTCCTGCTCCTCCCCCCTTCTCTCTCTCTCTCTCTCTTTCTCCTCTCTATAATGAATAAATAAAATCTAAAAAAAAGTAAATTAGGAGTAGGACCCAGCCTAAAATATGAATGGGGCATTGAGGCAGGAGGAATAAAGAAAACACTATATATTAAACAAAGCAGCAGAAAATAGGACATCAACACTCACAGCAGAGATCTTCGAGGGATGAGTAAAAATCCAAATATTTAGGCAAGACATAGTAAGTGGCCCTTGTGTCCATAAGAAATGAGATCAGTTTACCTGCTACTTGGAAGAAATACCCTAGGCTTGTCCATGTGAGATGGGGCCAACAGCCCTGAGCACCTTTAGCCTTCAGTGGCAAGTCCCAACAGGCTGGGCAAGGTTAGGCCACAGGTGGATGAAGTAGGGCTGAAAGAGACTGAACCCTCCCTTAGAGGAGCAAGGGGGAATCCTATCTTTCAGTGTTCTTTTTTCTCACAGCAAAGGCATGGCCCTGGTGGGGGTCAACAAGCCTGGCAGGCTTTAGCTCAATGACCTTCATTTCCACTATTGAAGCAGGGCCCAGATGGAGTCCTATGAGGCCCCTTCAGGGTGTCCGAGCCTTTAAGGGTGTATACAAAGAACTGGTATTTTACCTGATCTCTTTGGGGCTTTTTCTGCCTCTTGGTCATTATAGACCTTAAAAGCCATGCTCAGAAGATCTCGCTGAGGGGTTTGAGGATCCTTATCTGCCTATATAAACTTTTTTGGTATATCTGGAGCTATTCGGAAAAAGACAAAAAAGCGTTATTAGTTGGATCAAATAAAAGAGGGTAGAACTTTGCAGGAGAAAGCAGTTTGGCATCTCCTGTACATCAGCATCCAAAAGAAATTTTTTAAAGATAAGGTAGATTTGCAGGAGTTCCAGGATATGACTCCCCCTTTTATATTTTTTAAAACTGACCTTAAATAATTGCTGGGTACACTTTAATAATACCTTGACTTTAAAGATTGTAAGAAATACACATAATTCAAAAGGTTTGACAAAATATAGTAAATGCTTTTCCTACATATGTAAAAACATTGTCAGTTTTAACCAGTTTAGGAAGTCCAATAATGGAAAATGCATACAAACAGTGAGCTATACCATGCTTAGCAGCCTCTCCTGTTCTGGCTGAGACTACTATAAATCCAGAATAAGTATCCACTGTAACGTGGACAAAGGACTGTTTGCCATATGAAAATATATGAGCAACATCCATTTGCCAAAGTTGTCCCGGTAGGAGTCCTAGAGGGTTAACTTCAAACGAAGGGACAGATTGTAGTATAGGACACCTTGGACAGGATTTAGCAATCTGCCATGCTGTTTCCCGAGAAAGTTGAAACTGTTTACGTAGGGCTTCAGCGTTCTGGTGATGAATAGTATAAAACTGAATTGCTTGATCTGTCATGGTTGCTCCAATAATTTTTCTTTTGTGTAGCTTGATCAACAAGGGCAATCTCTTGTGCTAAAGTTCCAGGGAGCATGGAGTGAGGTCGAATATGTCCCATAAAATATGAAGCTCTATGTTGACATATAAGTCTTCAAAGAAGGAGAAATTGCTGAAATAGTTCCTCATCAGCAGTTGTCTCTAAGACAGCAGTCTCTATAGTGGAAACAACCATAAGTAAATATTTGCTGTCTGTATACACGTTAAAGGAGGAACATGGCAAATGCTGAAAAGCTATGATAATGGCATGCAATTTTACTTTTTGAACTGATTTCAAGGCAATTGTTTCAGTATAAACTTGTCCATTGTTTATTAAACCTGGTATTTCTGAGCTAGACACATGAGTAAAGACTGTAGGTGCTTCAGAAATGGGTTCATTAACAATTGTCTTAGGAAAAACAAATGTAGGAATTAATGAAAATTAAACTATTTTATCAGCTGGGTAGTGAGAATCAATTTGGCCTTTAAAATTTGCAAAAGCAATCTGCCATTTAGTGGAAGTTTCCCAGAACCATTGTTGCTGATTCTTTGAAAAAGGAACAACAATAATTCGAGGCTCAAAACCTATAAACTGTAAGAGTCGCCTACACCCCATGATAATCAAGGAAGCAACAAGATCAAAATACAAAGAGAAAACTTTCTTAGGAATAACAGCTAAATGAATCTATTCAATAGGACCTGAACCTTGCCACAATAGTCCCGTTGAAGTGTAACTCGAGGGACAAATTAGTAAGGCAATTGATTCTTCAGAATTTATACGTTTTAGTTGTACTTGTTGCAAGGCTTTTTCTACAAGCTTTAAAGCTTGTTATCCTGCAGCTGTAAGCAGCCCAGGAGAAGCTGGTTCAGCAAAGCCTCTAAGAATATTTAAAAAATGGCTTCAGTTTTCCAGTAGTTAATTACAAGGAAGGTCTAAGCCAATTAATATCTCCTAATAATTTCTGGAAATCGTTTAAAGTTTGCAAATGATCGGTCCTGATTTCTAATTTCTGTGGACCAATTTGTTGTCCCTCAATAATTTTTTCTAAATAAGAGAAAGGTAAAGATTGCTATACTTTTTCAGGAGCTATATAAAGTCCTGATTCTTTCAAAGAATATTCTAGTTGTTGCAAAATGGTCAACACAGTGTCTTTATCTGGATGAGCAATAAGAATATTATCCATGTAATGAATTATATATATCAGGGTGCTGCCTTCATACTGGAGCGATAGCTTGAGAAACATATTTTTGGCAAAAGGGAAGACTGTTAGCCATACCTTGAGGCAAAATTCTCCACTGGTATCGCTCCATTGGACCCTGGAAATTAAGTGAAGGAACACTGAATATAAAACGCTTACAATCATGAGGGCTTAAAGGAATAGTAAAAAAGCAATCCTTCAAGTCAATAATTACAAGGTGAAAATTCCATGGAATGGCAGTAAAAAAAGGGAGTTCTAGCTGGAGAGGACCCATAATTTCTAGTCTTATTTATTGCTCTCAAATCTTGTAATAGTCTCATTAACTGATTTTTTAAAATAACAAATATAGGCATACTCCATGCGCTACATTAGAAGGTTCAATGTGCCCAAGGTGTAATTGCTCTTATACCAATTGAGCATCTGCTTTATGTTTCTCCTGAGAAAGGGGTCATTGGTCTACCCATACAGGATTATCTGATTTCCGGGTAATTGGGTCTGCACAATGCATTATTGGGGTAGCAGGAGCTACCAGGGCCCCTATGTTAAATTTTGATATCCTAATCCATGCCTTCTGGTATTGGGTGCCACTTCTATGGGGGTGAGAATTCCCTGCTGTTATTTTCCTAGTCCCTTAGTGGGCAAAATTTCTGATTAAGCACTTGAGTATTGACTAAACTTTTAGGACTGACAATCAAAGCTCCCATATATTTCAAAACATCTCTACCCCACAAATTAACTGGTAATCCAGGGATCACATAAGGCTGAAAAAGTCCAGAATGACCTTCTTTATCTTCCCAATGTAGAAAACTAGAGCTTTATTGAGGAGATTTACTCTGCCCTATACCTTGTAATTCTGTGGCTGCTGCATGAGTGGGCCAGGAAGGAGGCCAATGTAGCTTAGCAATAACAGATACATCAGCTCCAGTATCTAAATGTTCTTTAAATTTATGTCCTTATATTGTCAGTTTCATTTCAGGGCATTTCTGAGTTATTTTTTGAATCCAATAGCAAAAATCAGAGGAGCCAAACCCTCAATTCTCTCAGGGCCCCTTTTGCAGGATGTGGCCTGAGAAGCAGAAGTAGCATCCTTATACTATTTTTCTAAGTGTCTGAAGTAGCTTGAGACAAATTCTTGAAATGACTTATTAAAGCCATGCTTAACTTTGTTCAATTTCTTTGTTTTACCTACATGAGTATAGCCTTACACATAAATAAGACAATTTCTGCACAAAACAGAAGTATAACATATAACTTTGATTAATCCTAATACTTAAAGTGCTATTTGGCTCCTAACTCTGAACACACCTCACAATGTACTAACCAAATTTGTAAGTCTTAAGGATCTACATTCTATTCTATTTAAATTTATATGAGTGCTCCATAAAAGTTCTAAAATCATTTTATTTTTTCAATATTAGAGCCGGCATTCCCAATTTTTGCATGCAAAAACTTAATTCAGGCCTTAAAAACAGATACATTTTAGAAATATTAAACAAAGACTAAAGAGAAACAAGAATTAGACGAACCAGAGAGAAATCCGGGATTTCAGAGCACAACCAGATTAGAAAGATGCCTGCCTGATCTTAGGGCATTTTCTGACAGAGGGAATGAAGGATGGGACTAAACAAAATTTCCCCAAGAAAATTTTCTCAGCAGCTGCTGGGATATTTTCTATAGTCAGATCCAACACAGGTCCCCTGCCTCAATTTCCAGGCAAAGAATAAGAAAAAAACAAAATGATAGTTCAGAAGTTTGTAGTTAAAACATTAAAGAAAATCAGACCATAACAGGAAAAGCTGTAACTTTCCTAATACCCGAGTCTCCTATCCATTCTCAAATTCTATAGTTGCTGTAACCAGCAGTTCAGGTTGACTATGCTGAGATGTCTCCCCTATCTCAACTTCAGCTGAGCGGCAGTCTAAGTAGCGGAAGAGAACCAGAGGCAGCTACACTGTCCTATGTTCCTTGGCCCCCAAGCCATAAAGTACAGCACCAACTGCCAGAGAGACTGCCACTTTCATTCCTCCTGCCGTAGTCTCCTCACACCACTGCCTTCTCAGAACTTTACCTACTTGCTCCCCTGTAGCAGAAATAACCATTCCCTCCTCTGGGAACTGGGGGCACATATCTTGAACATATCGCAAAAAGCATTCTAGCTGCATAACTATTCTTACAAAAAGGTCCCCTACTTTTGATCCTAATTGTCCCATAATTTATTACTCCCAACTATACTCTCCCCCAAAATTTTCTTTACTCACTTTGCATACTTGGGGAGTTCTGTCACCTTTAGTTTAGTTTAGTTTTCTCGTACTCAAGTCCCTATTCGGGCGCCACTTGCCGTGGACCAGCACGGCTAGAAATTCTAGGTCTTGAGGGAGAATGGTGCAGAATTATGAAAATAGACTCGTTGAAAAAAGAGGATGGGATCAGGAAGCCTCTTCAATGCTGATGGCAATATCCGATTGCCCCATAGCCCCAGTTTGCTTTATTATATAGCCATATGCAAATAAGGAAGTCTTTGATACAAAGTCTCACATCTGAGGCTAAAACAGGAACTCTCCCAAGGCATAAACAGGAATCCCCCCATCATGCATAAGTGAAATCAACCAACATCTGAACAAACAAAGGGTGAGAGGAAGGGCATGTAAATTGCTTCCAGGAACTTAAGCAAGCAAGTGAAGTGAGTACAAATACTCAGCTTCATAGCCAATATGGAGGTGGGAGAACTGAGCCTTTTGCTAAGTCCTAAGCCTTGAATTTACAAAGGCTTTTTGCCACTTGCAGTCTACGACACAGTTTCATCTATCTAGTTCTCTTAGCTCATGCCCAACCTTTCTCCTGCAAATTCCTACCCTCTATTTGATTTGGCTGATAATGCTGTCCTTTTTCCATTCAGCTCTAGATATATGCAAAAAGTTTATATAGGCAAGGAAGGATCCTCAAACCCCTCAGCGAGATCTCCTGAGAATAGCTTATAAGGTCTATAATGACCGAGAGGAACAGAAAAAAGAGAGCCCAAAGAGATCAGGCAAAATACCAGTTCTTGGCATACACCCTTAAAGGCTCCAACATCCCAAAGTGGCCTCATAAGACTCCCATCAGGGGCCTGCTTCAAGAGTGGAAAGGTTATTGGGCTAAAGCCTGTTTGGCTTCTTGGCCCCCGCTAGGGCCATGCCCTCGCTGTGGGAAAAAGGAACACTGGAAGGTAGGCTGCCCCCCGCTCTTCGAAGGGAGGGTTCAGTCTCTTCCAGCTCTACCCCAGTCACCTCTGACCTAACCTTGCCGAGCCTGCTGGGATTTGCCACTGAAGACTGAAAATGCCCAGGGCTGTTGGCCTCATCTCACGTCACTGTGGACAAACTTAGGGTAATCATCCAAGTAGCAGATAAGCCTATCTCATTTCTTATAGACAAGAGGGCCACTTACTCTGCCTTGCCTGAATATTCAGGTTATGCTCATCTCTAGAAAATCTCTGGTGTGTGTTGATGGTCTTATTTTCCTTCCCATTTTTCACAAATTCACTGCCTTGTTTAATACATAGGGTCTCCTTTACACACTCTTTTCTACTGCCTCAATGCCCCATGCCTATTTTAGGCTAGGACATACTCTCCAAATTCAGAGCCTCTCTCCTTTGCACACTTCTGTTATGAATTTACCTGTATCCCCAGCATAGTGTATCCCAAGGTTCTCACCACCGCAGAGCTGCAAACACCAGGGAAAGGCCCCTGGTTTCATCTCTCCAGGTTAAAGAAAACAAAAGCTCCATCTCTGCACACACTGCAGATGGCCCTTCAAGTCTACCTGAATCATTTCCAGAAATCCAGTATTGACATTAAGTTTGAGACAAAAGTTTAATGTGCTAGAAGCAGTGGTCATTGGGACTTGGACGCTAGCTGCAGAGTGTGGAAATGTGACAACATTTCCAGTGCCATGCAGACTTTATATGAATGTGACTCCTGCTCCTAGGGACAGTTCTCAGACTGAAGTGGGGTTGGGTTTCATTTACAAATAATGTGGAGCGGTGATGGTGTCAACATGGATTTGGTGAATTACATTAACATATCAAGGACAGTCAAAACTGCAAAGATTTTATTTTAGATCCTGCTGTATTAGCTAAGAATTTGCTTGATAATCTAAAAGGCTTTAATCCCTTCATTGTATTAAGACACTTGCTTTGGCATTTGTTACTAGTGGCTATTTTAATTGTGTTTATTTCATATTTTTCCAGTCTGCCTCCAAATCAGAACATTGGAAATCAGTTGAGTATCAATCACAGCACAGGAATTAAAGTAAAAAAAAAAGAAAAGAAAAGGGGGATATGTTTGGGACCAAAAAGCCAACAGGGTTTTTGCAGTTTAGATTTGGGGGGGACAGAGAAGTGGGGAACTGGCTGTAGGCTGACAGTCTGCCCAACCCCCACCTCGCTTGCCTGATCAAATTGCAAAAGGCTAAGCCCTTCCCCACACCTCCATGATAGCTGTAATGCTAGATTGTTTATGGTCATCCTACCCCCCATGTCCCCAGAAAGACGAGAAGCAAGTTTCTTCTATCCTTTGTTTTGTGTATTTAAGATGTTATGTATGGTGGGGGTTTTCTGCACTTGGTAAAATTCTTGGTGCCTTGGAACCGTGACCAGAAATCTCTGATTTGCTAATGGCCTCACTTTGCCCTAGAAATAAAGGAGGGAGCGGTTTTCAAGCGTGCTCTGTTTTTACTGGCAGCTTTGTAGAGCCCTTCTGAACCCATCATTTTATTTTTAAAGTGTATTTTCTTAATTCCGCACCACTCCCACTAAGGACCTGGAATTACTAGCAGTGTTGGTTTGAAACAAGAGGCAGAGAGAAAAGAGGAGGGCTGAAGAAGCAGATGGGCGCTTCTCCTGTATGCCCTGAATCGAACCCAGGACTTCCACATGCCAGGCCGATGCTCTACCGCTGAGACATCCGGCCAGGGTCCTTATGTATATTTATAAAAAATCTGAGGCTGAAGATTATTACATGACAGTCCTTCATGCACAGCTTCTAGGAAGAAAGATCACAACATTCTGAAATAATTAACTTAGGCTGGCAATCAAGTAGTAAGAACATCCTCCCTGGCTTCATTGAAATCTTTCTTAAGATCATTATTCAGGATTCAGGGAAAACTGCAGCAGAAAGTTTTATCCCACCCTGAGTCAATGACAGTCACTCCTGCAACCATTTTTGTGACCTTTATTGTTCATGTTCAATTGAGTTCAAATTTACACATTTATATATTTTTCATCCACATTTGAAGGACATCATTTACAAAAAGTGAGAATAACTTTATAACATTAATATACTAGCATTATTCTCCAATGGAAAAACGGAATATACTAAACAAAAATGAAGCTTTGTGTGATCTCTGTGAAATTACCTGCATTTTCCGGGTGATTTCTGTATGCCACTATATTCCACAGAAACCATTCTTAAAATCTGAACAGATTATGTTATTAACATATCATGACCAATGAAAAAAGAAATATTATGGTAGGTTTTATATGAATAATAATTACATTGTGACTTGCTATAATCAAGATTTATGAGTCTTAAGGGAAAAAAGGAAAAATACAAAAGTACAGAAAATCATTCACATTAAAATCCCCAGAATTGTCTACTTGGCTAGTAACTTATCAGCTCTTTAAAAATTACATATTGATGCCTTATGTCTCTATTCTACTGAAGATGTGAACACACAGTTTTCCTGTCCTTTCATTTGTACATCTTCAGATTATTAATGCACATATTGTATTTTAGTTTATCAAACCATGTAAATTTGAGTGGGCTTGATCAGGAAACAGATAAGTGAAATAATATATATAAGATCAGAAGTTAAAAAGAACTCCCTAATTATACTAGACTCGATTTTTTTCAATTAGCAAAATTTATGAAACAGAGCGGTAATATTGAAGGGTGAGCAGCAGTTACACAGGAGATCACAATGGAGATAGAAACAGACAAGCTTATAACTCAAGCCCTGGCGGAAAAAGCCAGCATGACTTTTTCTGCATGGAGGCCATGGCAGAATGCCAGAAGAGAGTAGCAAGACTGAGAGCACGTGACTTTAATAGAATCCATGTGCAGGCTCCTCGTGGTTTTCAACCTAAATTTAGATTGTTAAAAATAAGCCAAAAAAGTGAGGTATTGGTAAGTTACGCAGAGAACTTATCCAAGGGCGATACATTGTGAAAGCCCTGAGGTGAGAAATTTTGTTGTTCACATAGGCGTTGAGCAAGGTAACCATACTGTGTAAAGCTCTCCTGTTTTATGTCTGCTACTCTTCTTTCCAGTCTTAGCAAATGTTGAGTAGGATATGGATAAGGACAAAAACTTTGAAACATAAATTACATTTGAAGGTTTGATGCTCAATAGGGCCTGAAGAAAGGTTAAATGTTGTGGCAAATCACTGACATTTTTACTGTTTGTCTTCATCATGAATTCTGCAATGTTGAGCAAGTTTTGAGCACAGGTAAAAAACTTCATCGCATATTACACATTTGCAAGTTGCCTCTCTTATATGTATTCTCTTGTTAAGGAAGATGAGATCAGTCATTTAAAGTTTTGCCAAACTTCCATATTGGTAAGGCTTCTCTTGAGAATTAATTCTTTAATGTTTAGTAAGATTCCCCTGCCGAGCAAATACCTTAAATTTCCTACAAATGTAAAGTTTCAGTCCAGTTTGAACCCTTTGGTGATGAGTACAGTTTCAGGACTGGCCAAAGGTTTTGCCACATTCTGTTTATTTGTAAAGCTTATCTACAGTATGAATTCTCAGATTATTAAAGATGACATTCTAAGTTTCCCACATACTCTACATTTGTATAGTCTTTTCCATATGAATTCTTTGACGTACAGTAAGACTTAACTTCCAGATAACGGTTTTACCACATTTTAAACATTTATAGGATCTCCCATCATCCTCTGATGGTTAATAGTTCAGAAAAAGCTCAAGGCTTTGCCCATTATCTAAATTGTATGATTTCTCCTTTGTGACTTTGATGTTTAGTAAGAGGTGAGAAATTAAAGGCTTTACCAGTTTTGCTGCATTTCTACGGTTTCAGTCCTGTGTGACTTCTTTGATGTTTAATAAGACTTGAAAGTTGAGTAAAAGATTTGCTACATTGTCTGCACTTCTATGGTTCCTCTTCTATGTGAGTTCTTTGATGTATAGTAAGAGTTGAGGGACAGCTAAAGGCTTTGCCACATTCTAAACATTTATGAAACCTCGCTCCATTATGAATTCTTTGATGTTTAGTAAGAGCTGAGGATTGCCTAAAGCCTTTGCCACATTGTCTGCATTTGTACGGCTTATCTCCTGTGTGAGTTCTTTGATGTATAGTTAGAGTTGAGGAACAGCTAAAGGCTTTGCCACATTCTAAACATTTATGAGACCTCTCTCCAGTATGAATTCTCTGATGTGCAGTAAGAGAATAGGAACGGCTAAAAGCTTTGCCACATTCTCTACAATTGTATGGTTTCTCTCCCGTGTGAATTCTTTGATGTACAGTAAGCTTTGACTTTCGGATAAAGGTTTGGCCACACTCTAAACATTTATAAGACCTCTCTCCAGTATGAATTCTCTTATGGTTATTAAAAGTTGAGGAATTGCTGAAAGCTTTCCCACATTCTTTACATTTGTATGGTTTCTCTCCTGTGTGACTTCTTTGATGTGTAGTAAGAGTTGAAGCTTGGGTAAAGGCTTTGCCACATTGTCTGCATTTGTATGGTTTCTCTCCAGTATGAATTCTTTGATGTATGGTAAGGTCTGAGGGTTGAATAAAAGCTTTGCCACATTGTCTACATTTGTATGGTTTCTCTCCTGTGTGACTTCGTTGATGTATAATAACAGCTGAGGAAATCTTAAAGGCTTTGTCACATTCTCTACATTTGTATGGCTTCTCTTCCATGTGAATTCTCTGATGGTTAGTAAGAGTTGAGGATTGGTTAAAGGCTTTGCCACATTTTTCACATTTGTATGGTTTCTCTCCCGTGTGAATTCTTTGATGTACAGTAAGCTTTGACTTTTGGATAAAGGTTTTGCCACAATCTAAACATTTATAAGAACTCGGTCCAGTATGAATTTTTTGATGTTTTGTAAGACTTGATGAACTACTAAAAGCTTTGGCACATTGTCTGCATTTGTAAGGTTTCTCTCCTGTGTGATTTCTTTGATGTCTAGTAAGAGTTGAGGAATGGCTAAAGGCTTTGTCAAGCTGTCTGCATTTGTGAGGTCTCTCTTTGGCATGAATATTTCTCTCATGTAAATTAAGACATGAATGTAAATAAACTGTCTTTCCAGATTTTTCAAATTTATCAAGTTTTTCCCCACTATGTGCTATATTTACATTGAATGTTTTACTGCAAGCTCTGGTACATAAATTATAAGTGTAAGCTTCTTCCTTAGTATGAATATTCTCATCTTCTGAATGACTTGAAGATTGCTTAAAAGACTTGACACATTTACTTTGTTCATTTGTTGTCTCCACAACATGAATAACTTGATGATTAGCAGGTGCTCTCTGGTCAAACACTTTTCCTTGTTCATAATGGTTCTCTGGAAATGGAGTTTTCTCATTTTGATTACGAACTGATTCTTGTTTAAAGTTTTTCCAATGTTTATTGCATTGATAACTTCTGTCTTCATTATGTGTACTCTGGTAATCATCAAAGATAGATATGCTTTTAGTGAAAGGCATAATTTTACTTAACATATACACTAATTCCCAAATAACTACTCTGTTATACGTATTGAACCATGTTGACTGTACAAAAATTGCTCCAAAATTAATGTTATAGACATTGAAATTAAAAACATTTGAAAATCAACTCCAATAATAATTTACTCCAAAGATTACATAAGTTTGTAGCTTTTCATTATTTTTTCCAAAATATGGAATAATAATGATTAGGTTTTTTGGTTTGTTTTCAAATTTTTTGTATTCATTTTAGAGAGAAAAAGGGCGAGAGAGAGAGAGAGAGAGAGAGAGAGAAGAGAAGCAGGAAGCATCAACTCCCATATGTGCCTTGACCAGGCAGGCCCAGGGTTTTGAACTGGCCACCTCAGCATTTCTAGGTCAACTCTTTATCCACTGCGCCACCTCAGGTCAGGCTAACAATAGTTTTGATTTTCATTTTTTAAAATAATTTTCATTTTATTTTATTTTATGTTATTGGAAGCAGAGGAAGCAGAAAGAGAGTCCCACATGCACCCTGATGGGAATTGACCTGACAAGCCCAACAAGGGGCAATGTTCTGTCCGTGTGAGGATGGTGCTGTATTGCTCAGTAACAGAGCCAATTTTTTAGTGCCTGAAGAAGAGACCACAGAGCCATTCTCAGTGCCCAAGGCCATCTTACTTGACCAATCCAGACATGGTTGTGGGAGTGGAAGAGAGAGAAAGAGAAGCAACAGCGGAATGGGTAAAGAAGCAGATGCTTGCCTTTCCTGTAATCAAACCTGGGACATCCACACTCTTGGTCACTCAACCACCAAGGAAACCAGCCAGAGCCAATCTGTATTTTTAGAAACTAACTGATAGGAAATCTAGTTGACTTAAAGAGGGAGCTTAACGAATGTATAATATTTTTTACCTATTTAGAAAACAAAGACTTAAACACAAATAATACTCCTGCCCTGACCAGATAGCTCAGTTGTTTGGGAGCATCATCCTGAAGCACAGAGGTTGCTGGTTTGATTCTCAGCTAGGACACATATAGGAACAGATTTATGTTCCTGTCTCTCCATTTTTTCTCTTTTGATATAATCAATGCAATAAGTTTTTGGTTTGTGTTTGTTTTTTTGAGAAAGGAAGGGATATATAGACAGGAAAATTGAGCTGCTCCTGTATGAGTCTTGACAAGGGAATCAGATCAACAATGTCTGTGCTCCCTGACAAGTCTCCAACTAACCGACCTATTGAGGCAGAACTCAGTTTGTTTTTTATTTTCAGAGAGACAGAAAGACACAAGGAGAGAGAGAGGAACAAGAAGGGAAGAATTCATTTTTTGCCCAACCCTTTTGACCACTCAATGGCTGCTTCTCCAGTGTGGCCTTACCAGCAATTAAATCCACAACCTTGTTGTTTCAGTATGACACTTTTAACCAACTGAGTGCTTAACAGGCCAGAGTGAAATAAACACTTAATTAATGATTATAATGGTCCCACCATGGCCAAAACCATCCATTGCTTTCATTGTCATCCCAGTATGTAAAGGTCTCTGGTTCAATCCCACATCAGGGCATATTCAGAAAGAGATCAATGTTTCTGGCACTGTCTCCATCTCTCTCAAAATATATAAATAACAAAAATCATTTGCAGCAGGTTAGTTCTGTCCATATTAATATCCTTTCTTCTCACCACTCTTCCAAAATTTCTGAGGCTTCCATTAAGTTTACATGACCAAAACCACATTTTCCATGTCTTACCAGTACTGTTTTAGAGAAGAAATTTGCTATCCCTGGATTTTGTAACAAGGTCTGGTTGTCTTCAGATGGCACAGCTGAAAGATACAAAATAAATATTCATAGTTATGACACAAGGTAAATGGTCATACCAGCAAGTACTGACAAAATTACATTTTAAGTACACCAAAGGCAGGTTAAGAGTTCAAAGCAAGACCAAGAAAGGTAACAATGAAAAAAGTCACATCAAAGAGGAATAAAAACTTACTTCCATTATTAACAATATCTGCTGAAACACTCAAGCACACAACAGTGATAAAAGAAATTTCTCAATTACCAGCTTCTTCTCAAGAAACATAGAAAAGACAGTACTGTATGCTCAATGAACTGGATGCTTCACTGCTTCCGAAAGATTTCTGTTTTGCATGACAGAGTGCCAAGAGAATGGCAGTACATGCGGAATGTACTGTAAAGTCCAATTTTTAAAAAGCGAGTAATTGTTCAAGCACACAGAGACTGCAGTACTGATGACAGATATCAAAAACATAAAAAACCATGACCAGTGGTGGTGTGGTGGACAGAGTGACAGCCTGAGATGCTGAGGTACCAGGTCTCAATCCCTGAGGTCTCTGGCCAGAGCATCTCATTTACCTTTTTAGCGTAGGCTCAAAAGTTTAAGAGCAAAGACAGCAGGCCTGACCAAGTAATGGCACAGTAAATATTGACAGCTGAGATGTTGAGGACCCAGGTCCAAAACCACAAGGTTGCTGGCTCAAGTGTAGGCACACCAGTTTAACAGTGGGATCACTGGCTTAAGCACAAGGGTTGCTGGCTTGAAGGCCAAAGTCACTGGCTTGATCAAGGAGTCAGTGTCTCAGATGACTCCTGAGTACATGTAAGAAAGCAATCAATAAACAACTAAGATGTCCCAACTATGAGTTGATGCTTTTCATCTGTCTCCCTTTCTGCTGTCCCTCTTTCTCTCACTAAAAAAATATACAAAATAAAAAAGGAAAATTAGTATCAAGGTTGCCAGCTTGAGCATGGGATTCTCATTATTCCATGGTTACTAACTTGATCCCAAAGTTTCCAGCTTGAGTAAGTGGTCACTGCCTCAGCTGAAAACCCCCATCAAGGCACACAAGAAATAGTCACTGAACAACATTAAAGTGACTCAATTAGGAGTTGATGTGTGTCATCTCCCTTGCATTCTCTCACTCTCAGTTAAAAAAAAGGGAGGGAGGGTCATTTTCAAATGAAGAAAAGAGAATCAGGGTCATTGTAAAATAAAACAATCATGAATAAAAATAGACATGTTAAGAAATCAATGGATGATGATAAAGAATGAAACCAAAGCATTTGCAGAAGCATAACACACATAGAAGGTATTGTGCTAAGTGAAATAAGACTGGCAGAAAAACACATATACCATATAATGTCAATTATATTTGGAATCTAAAGAACAATATACATGAATAAACAACCAGAAAGAGACTCACAGATATAGTGAACAGAATGATGGCTGTCAGAGGGCAGAGGAGTTGGAAGACTGGGTCAAAAAGTTGAAACACTTTAGAAGAATACATTGGTAGTAACAGAATGTGGTTGTGGGATATAAAGTGCAGCATGGAAAGTATAGTAAATAATACTGTATTATCCACGCTGGGTCCCTGAAATATCATGGGGAATACTGTCAGATTTTATAAAGTATATTAGGGTCTAACCACTCTCCTGTACATATGAAACTAGTACAAAAATAGTACTGAATAAAAAATAAAATGCAAACCAAGAAAATTAATCTGTCAAATTTTGAAAATTATATAAATGTTCCAGTGATCAAAAATCCTTTTATATTAACCATAATTTATAACTGAGTGTACCCTCAAACAGCAAAAGTTTTCATGACATTGTATAGAAAAATTTTTAGACAATATATTTAAATCATTCAAAAATAACTATCAAGTATAATTATAATAAAGATATTTAAGTGACATGAGAAATTTTTTCTGGCTTACTGTATTTCACCCAATGATATAAAAATGTATAGGCCATAATCCACCTAAAAAAAACACCATTTTTTCTAAATAAAGAAAGCATTAGAAAGTTGTAAAATATGGACAGACTAATCTTTAAATATTTCAGATTAAGCACATCATAATAAAAAAACATGCTGACAAACGAAAAACCTCATCATTGCTTTTTCCTGAAATAAACTTGAATTAAGGAACAAAGCTACTTCCTAAATATGAACTGTCCAATAATGCTGTATCCCACTTCTTACCAAAGGAGAACAATTCTGCATGTTATAAAAGCAGTTGTGAATTCAAAAGTCAAAAAATGACAAAAATCTAATCAAAAAGTAAAAACAGAGAAAGTCAGAGTCCTGGGCAGCTCCCAACTGCGCAAGAAAGAATGACAGAATGACAGTGATAATGAAAGCAGGTAACAATGGACACTTTCCCACCTACTGTGCAATAATCTAAGGTCACCTGTGGCAGCAACTATTGAAGGACTCCATGAGATACATAGAGACATGAAATTATTCTAATGTTAAAAATTAAAAATAACAGACTGGAAATATATTTTTATTTTGTTCCAAGTTAAAGGGGGGTAGAGAGATTCATGCATGCACCTCGATGTGATGCACAGGAAAACCCTTGCCTGGAGCTGTTGTTTTATCCACCCAGGGCAATGGTCACAACTGAGCTGTTTTTAGTGCTTGAGGTGGAGACACCACAGAGCCATCGTAGGCACCCAGGGATAACAAACTGGAAACAAATGAGACATGATTTCAGGAGGAAAGGGAGAAAAAGTGAAAGAGACCGAGGAAAACAGAGAAGTGTAAAGAGAGGAAAAGCAGATGGTCACTTCCCCTGTATCTCCTGAGTGGAATCGAACCCAGAACATCTATATTCCAAAGGAACACTCTCCCACTGAAACAAAGGGCCAGGGACCAGACCAGAAATTTGTAACGATAATCCATACTAAGCAAAAGAACATTTTGAATTAAAACAGAATTAGATCTTCACACTTTGGGGAGATGCTTTATGTTGTAATGAAATCATTAAGTCTTCACTCTGTACAGTCTTGTGGGAATCCTCCATTATATTCGAAATGATAAATCTGGCCTGATGTGGCAGTGGAGCAGAGCACAGAATGTTGAATGGGGACACAGAAGACTCGTGTTCAAAACCCAAAGGTACCCAATCGAAAGTGGCTCAACAACTTGAGCACGGGATTGCTGGCTTGGGCATGGAATCATAGACATGACCCAGGGTTGCTGGCTTGAGCAAGGGGTCACTGACTCTGCTGTAGCCCCAGATCAAGGCACATAAATTAAAGTAGTCAATGAACAAGTGCAGCAAAAAAGAAATAATGCTTCTTATGTCTCTCTCTTTCTGTCTATCCCTCTCTGTTGAAAGAAAGAAAAGGAAAGGAAGGGAGAAAGGGAGGGAGGAGGGAAAAAAGAGGAAGATTGAAGGAAGGAAGGAAGGAAGGAAGGAAGGAAGGAAGGAAGGAAGGAAGGAAGGAAGGAAGGAAAGAAGGAAGGAAGAGGAAGAGAGGAAGGAAGGAAAGAAGGAAGGAAGAGGAAGGGAGGAAGGAAGGAAGGAAGGAAGGAAGGAAGGAAGGAAGGAAGGAAGGGAGGAAGGAAAGAAGGAAGGAAAAAAGGAAGGAAAGACGGAAGGAAAGGAGGGAAGGAGACAGACAGGGAGGGAGGTAAGGAAATAATTCTGAAAACATGGCATCGTGCCCAGAATTCCTGAAATTTCTGGATCCAATCTGAAGATCTCAACCACTTCCATCAAAAACTACAAATGAGCCTGACCAGGCGGTGGCGCAGTAGATATAGATAGAATGTGAGACTGGGATGCGAAGACCCAGGTTAGAGACCTTGAGGTTGCCACCTTGAGCATGGGCTCATCTGGCTTGAGCAAAAAGCTCACGAGCTTGGACCCAAGGTCTCTGGCTCGAGCAAGGGTTACTCGGTCTGCTGAAGGCCCACGGTAAAGGCACATATAAGAAAGCAATCAATGAACAACTAAGGTGTCATAACAAAAAACTGATGATTGATGCTTCTCATCTCTCTCTGTTCCTGTCTGTCTATCCCTCTCTCTGACTCTCTATCTGTCCCTGTAAAAACAAAAAAAAACAAACTATAAGTGAGAAAACAGCTTATCATGTAATTTCTCGGATACAAACACAGGTTTTCTGTGATGCCCAAAGCTATGGAAGAGGAGTCATCATGGCAGCCCTCAGTCCACGGGGAAGACTTGGACCCCACTGCTAATGTGAAGACAGAGGTCGTTAGAGCAAAAGCAGAGTCCTGAGAGAATGCTGGAATATGGGACGTGTTGGAGATGAGCTGTCCCTCTATGACAGCAACCAGAATAAACCTGGGCCTCTCAGACCCCTTTCCACTGCAGCAGCTTCCCAACCACACTGTAAGGTCTGGCTTCCACCATTACATTTAGATCTCTTACGTGCCTCATCTGCTTCCTCCTCCCACTTATCTCAATGGAAGGATACTGTCATTTTCCTTCCCAGCTCCAATTTCTAATTCATTTTGTGCCCAGGTAAGAAGACATGATACAATATTACAATGTTCTAAAAAATAGCTTTCCAAAATAACGTGTTTTTTGATAGCACTTTAATCATTATAGACACCACATAAGTTTTCATACACTGAGTTCTAATCAATATGCATCATGAAGCCTTTGTTTCTACGCCACCAAACCCCCATATTTGGTCCCTGATGGGAGAACTGTAAAATCTATCCTGCAAGGCAGAAGCTCCTATGTGATGTTCACCCTAGAGAACAGAAGAAAAAGCCGCAAGTAGAGAATAAACTGAGGAAGGAAGTCATCCTCACCCAGGGAGACCAGGTTCCTGTAGTTCTCCAACATCACATCCACGTACAGTTTCCGCTGAGCTGGGTTCAGGCATTCCCACTCCTCCCGAGAGAAATCTACAGTCACATCCCTGAAGGTCACATCCCTGAAGGTCAATGGTTTCTGGAAGAAAAGACACATTAACAAAGTTCCACGGTCTCAGTTCACAATGCCATCCAACATGGAAACAGAGTTAGAAGTGGTTTTGTCCTAAGAGAAAATAATTCAGTAAGATCATTTTTACCCGGCAATATATATTTTTCCTGAGTGGGTGTGAGAAAGAGGGTCACACAAACTGGTTTGAGAGAAATGAGAAATATCAATTCAACCTGTGGGACTTTTAGTTGTTCATTCACTGCCTTCTGATCTGTACTTTGACCAGGTGGCTCTAGCTGAGCCAGTGACTCATTGCTTAAGCCAGAAACCTTTGAGATCCTGACAGTAACAACGGGGTAATGTCTATAAACCAACGCTCAATCGGGGGACCCTGGGTTGAAGTCACTGATCTTGTGGGTTTGAATCTGGGTCCTCAGTGTCCCAGGTCAGTGTCTTATCTACTGTGCCAATACCTTGTCAGGCAGCAATATTCTTTTGCAAAAAGTGTTTTATCTTTTGTTTTCTTAATCTTTCACACAGTAATATTCTCTAACTTATTTTCTAACACTGAGTAATAAGGATTACACATTTCCATAAATCCACTACACAGACTTAACTTTACAAGATGAATTTTAAAATTACAGTGGTATCTTGAAATACAAGCAAACCAACATAGAAATTTTTTTTTTTTTGTATTTTTCTGAAGCTGGAAATGGGGAGAGACAGTCAGACAGACTCCCGCATGCACCCAACCGGGATCCACCCGGCACGCCCACCAGGGGCGAAGCTCTGCCCACCAGGGGGCGATGCTCTGCCCCACCGGGCCGTCACTCTGCCGCGACCAGAGCCACTCTAGCGCCTGGGGCAGAGGCCAAGGAGCCATCCCCAGCGCCCGGGCCATCTTTGCTCCAATGGAGCCTTGGCTGCGGGAGGGGAAGAGAGAGACAGAGAGGAAAGAGGGGGGGTGGAGAAGCAAATGGGCGCTTCTCCTATGTGCCCTGGCCGGGAATCGAACCCGGGTCCCCTGCACACCAATCCGACACTCTACCTCTGAGCCAACCGGCCAGGGCCCCAACATACAAATTTTTTAAGATATGAGCTGCGACTCGGTCCATATTTTTGTTCGAGATCCAAGCAAAATTCCCATACGAGCTATGATTCAGGAAGCTGCCACTAGTTGGCACGTTGGTGCACAGGTCCATAATCAGCAGAACAACACCAGCATCTCGTTGTTTCACGTGATACCTGCAGAATCAAGCCGAATCTCATGTGCTGTACTCATTCTTGCATCATTTTTGCATTTTTCACTAAATTTTTTTGTGTGCTACCATGGGGCCAAAGAATATGAGTGTAAAGGACAGTGGCAAGAAGAAGAAGAGAATGATGTCCATAGAAGCAAGAAATAATAGAAAAACATGAATGTGTGGTGTACGAGTGATTGGACTGGCAAGGCTGTATGACCGCAATACATCTACAATTTGTACCATCCTTAAACAAAAGGATGCCATCAAAAGTACAATCCAGTGAAAGGAACTATAATTTTTTCCCAATTAAGGACAAATATCCATGAAGAAATGAAAAAGCTTCTGCTGGTGTGGGTGAAAGAGAAAAAGTTGGCAGGAGATACAGTGACAGAGACTGTAATATGCAAAAAGGCACATATTATTTAGGGCGATTTGAAAAAGAAAGAACCATCAATCTCAAAAGAGGCAGCAGAAGATACATTTAAGGCAAGTCACAGCTGGTTTGTAAATTTCAAAAAGAGATCTGGCATCCACTCGGTGGTGAGGCATGATGAAGCTGTGAGTGCTGACATTAAGGCAGCTGAGGAGTACATCACACGTTTTGCTGTGCTTATTGCAAAGGAAGGCTACATCCCCCAACAGGTGTTGAACTGTGATGAAACAGGATTATTTTCAAAAAAAAATGCCCCAGAGGACTTTCATCACCGCAGAGAAGAAGTTGCCAGGCCATAAACTCATGAAGGACCATTTGACCCTTACACTGTGTGGAAATGCTAGCGGTGACCTAAAGTAAAGCCACTGCTAGTGTATCATTCCGAAAATCCTCGAGCCTTTACGACTCACAAATCTTAAAAAAAACCTGCAGGTTATGTGGCATGCCAATGCTAGGGGATGGGTTACGTGGCAGTTTTTTATTGAATAGGTAAATTTCATCTTTGGTCTGACAGTGAAGAAATATCTTCAAGAAACTAAACTCCCAATGAAAGCATTACTAATCCTTGATAATGCTCCAGCCCACCAACCTGGTCTTGAAGAAGACATTCTTGATGAGTTCAAATTCGTGAAAGTCCTCTACCTCCCACCCAACACGACTTCAATCTTGCAACCAACCTATGGATCAGCAGGTCACTTCCAACTTTAAAAAGCTTTACACGCCTGACCTGTGGTGGCGCAGTGGATAAAGCGTCGACCTGGAAATGCTGAGGTCGCCGGTTCGAAACCCTGGGCTTGCCTGGTCAAGGCACATATGGGAGTTGATGCTTCCAGCTCCTTCCCCCTTCTCTCTCTGTCTCTCCTCTCTCTCTCTCTCTCTCTCTCTTTCCCTCTCCTCTCTAAAAAAAAAAATAAAAAAAATAAAAAAAATAAAAAAAAAAAAAGCTTTACACTTGCCTGACCAGGCGGTGGCGCAGTGGATAGAGCGTTGGACTGGGATGCGGAAGGACCCAGGTTTGAGACCCCGAGGTTGCCAGCTTGAGCGTGGGCTTATCTGGCTTGAGCAAAAACTTCACCGGCTTGGACCCAAGGTTGCTGGCTCCAGTAAGGGGTTACTCGGTCTGCTGAAGGCCCAAGGTCAAGGTACATATGAGAAAGCAATCAATGAACAACTATGAAGTCGCAACGTGCAACGAAAAACTAATGATTGGCCTGACCAGGCAGTGGCGCAGTGGATAGAGCGTCAGACTGGGATGTGGAGGACCCAGGTTCGAGACCCGAGGTTGCCAACTTGTGCGCAGGCTCATCTGGTTAGAGCAAAAACTCACCACCTTGGACCCAAGGTCACTGGCTTGAGCAAGGGGTTACTCAGTCTGCTGTAGCCCCATGGTCAAGGCACATATGAGAAAGCATTCAATGAACAACTAAAGTGTCGCAATGCACAACGAAAAACTAATGATTGATGCTTCTCATCTCTCCATTCCTGTCTGTGTGTCCTGTCTATCCCTCTCACTGACTCTCTCTCTGTCTCTGTAAATAAATAAATAAATAATCTTAAAAAAAAAACAAAAAAAAACTAATGATTGATGCTTCTCATCTCTCTCCGTTCCTGTCTGTCTGTCCCTGTCTATCTCTGCCTCTGTAAAAAAAAAAAAAAAGCTTTACGCTGTAAGCACTTGTTCTGCCGCTGCTTTGATGTAAGTCCTCCAGGGCATTTTTTCCTAAAACAATCCTGTTTCATCACAGTTCAACACCTGTTGGGGGATGTAGCCTTCCTTTGCAATAAGCACAGCAAAACGTGTGATGTACTCCTCAGCTCCTTTGAGGTGACTGAGAATAAATTCTAACCCTTCAAGACATTTAGAAAGATCACTACATCATGATATGTTTATGCATTATTGACTTGGCATGGCAAGAGGTTACAAGAACCTTTCACTCGGCATGAAAAAAGTTATGGCCTGATGTTGTTGCAGACAAGAACTTTGAAGGATTCGAACCAGAGACCGAGACCGAGGTAGAAGCGTTGGAGGAGATTGTGTCCCTTGGAAAGTCTATGGGTCTGGAGGTAGATGAGGGTGACGTAAATGAGTTCGTCCAGGAACATGAGGAGGAACTCTCAACTGAGGAGTTGAAGGAGCTACAGATGATGCAACATACGGAGCTTCTGTAGGAGATTAGTAGTGAGGAGGAGGTAGAGTCAGAGGAAGTGATTTCTACAAGTGAAATTAAAGACATGCTGGCAATGTGGAGGAAGCTTTCAAGTTTCATTGAAAAGAAACACCCAAAAAAAGTTTCAACTGGTCGTGCTTCAGCACTTCTTAATGACACTTGTTTGTCACATTTCTGTACCATTTTAAAAGGAAGGCAAAAGCAAACCTCTTTGGATAGATTTTTATTCAAAAGTCCTGCAAATGAAAGTACTGAAAGAGCAGCCAAAAGGCAAAAACAGGTGATGATTAAATGAAAAATACATAACGTTAAGCTTAGGTTAAGTTTAAAGTTAAAAAAGTGCATTTTTTTACAATTAAGTTTTTGTGGTTTCATTTTAAGTAAAGAAAGTACAGTTTTAGTTCTGTTTAAAGTAAAGAAAATGCAGTTTTAGTTTACATTTAGTGTTAAGAAGTGCAGTTTTAGTTTTTGTGTCTACAGTGCCTGCATCCCTTCCTCCCTCCCTCCTCCTCTGCCATTCACCTCCATTAGCCGCACTCGTCTGTGTCCAAGGTTAGAATACAGTACTAAATAACACTTTTTTCTTTTATTTCATATATTTTGTTATGCATTTGTAATGTATACATGTGGGTTTCTTAATTAAAAACATGTCTTTTTTCATCATTTAGGATGGTTTGGGAATGTTTCACAGGGCTAGAATGAATTAAATCTATTTCAGTTATTTTAAATGGGAGAAATTTGTTTGATATACGAGTTGACTGACTTACGAGCTTGGTTATAGAACAAACTAAACTCGTATCTCAAGGTACCACTGTATGGCATCACCATGACCTGGTAGGAAAATGTTCTTTCACCCACACCAGGAGCTTTCTCCTGATATACCAATGTGGCAGGTTCAATTCCTGGTCAAGGCATATTCAAGAAATCAACCAATTAATTATTAAGAAGTGAAACAGCAAGTTTATGGCATTTCCCTCTCTCTCTCTCTCAAAAATTTATCAACAGAATTAAGGCATCAACACAGGCATGTGGATTTGTCAGTGCTGTATTTGTATCAGTCATGATGAGTTGTGTATATCTGTCAGGTGAAAAAGTCACAGCAACTTGGCAGTGTAAGTACTTCTTCACTTTTGACATGGACAACAGTGAACTTCTGTTTTCTAAAATTGCTCATTCTCAATCAAGTGTGGAGATGGGGCCTGTGTTTCCACACATCTACCAAACTCTCTTTTTACCGGTGACACCAATGTCTCCAGTCCACGTGCCACACTCCTGAAAAGCACAGAGAAAGAAAACACAAAGGAAAATGCATACATGACTTTGATCTAAAATTTTAATGGAATTTCTTGATCTCAAGGATTAGGATTCATAGCAACTAAAAATTTATTATACGTAATCTTAGAACAAGATATTTCTTCCTTTGCTGTGAGACTGCTTTGTGGAACAAACAATACAGTGAATGATGGACCTTGAGTTTTACTTCAAATGTAATCTATAATTTTTCAAAAAATTGTACAAAGACTAGCCCATACTACTAGGAAAACTTGTAAACATCTATAGAAGTTTCTATAACGGATAATAAACTTTTTATCATTATTTATTTATTTACTTATTCATTTTTTAGAGAGGAGAGACAGAAAAGAGACAGAGAGAGATAGAGATAAGGGGGAGAAGCAGAAAGCATCAACTCCCATATGTGCCTTGACCAGGCAAGCCCAGGGTTCTGAACCGGCGACTACAGCATTCCAGACTGACATTTTATCCACTGTGCCACTACAGGTCAGGTAATAATATAAACTTAAGCAAGAAGAAAAAATAGCTCAAATAATGTTAACACGTTATACACAGAACTAGGTACAGTTTGAAAGTGATAGAGCCTGATCTGTGGTGGTGCAGAGGAAAAAGTGTCAACCTGGAACACTGAGGTTGCCGGTTCAAAACCCTAGGCTTCCCTAATCAAGGCAATATTGGAGTTCATGCTTTCTGCTCCTTCTCTCTTCCTACTTATACTGTCTTGGTCGATCTCTCCTCTTTAAAATGAATTAATAAAAATCTTAAAAATAAAGTGATAGAAAATAAAATGAAAGATATTGTGATTCTGTAGTTTCACGAATCACTTGTGAATAATACTTATTATTACTTTTTTTGTGACAGAAAGAGAGAGAGAGAGAAAGGGAGAGACAGGGATCACCAGGAAAGAGATGAGAAACATCTGTTCTTAGTTCCATCTCCTTAATTTTTCATTGACTGCTTTCTCATATATGCATTGTCGAGAGTAGGGGGAAACTACAGCAGAACGAGTGACCCCCGCTTACTCCATGGGGCAAGCCAGGAACCTTGGGCTTCAAACCAGAGAACTTTGTCTTTAAGCAAGACACCATGGGGTCATGTTTATGATTGCATGCTCAAGCTGGTGACATCGGGGATTTGAACAGGGTCCTCTGTGTCCCAGTCCAATGCTCTATCTACTGTGCCACCACCGGGTCAGGTAATACTCGTTTTTAATAAACATAGAAGCAAGAAGAACATCCATAATAATAGAAAACATTTTAAAGCAACTGATTCGTTGTCTCTAATTTCTTTAAAAAATTTTATACACATTCATCGAGAGCTATGTTATGACATTGTAGGAACACAATATAAATAATGAAATTTGGAAATAATCATAAAAACAGTAATTTTTGCAACTACCCATCCACATGCACCCTCCACGTTCTGTTCTTTAACACTCCTTTAAAATAAAGACGTTCTCAGCAATCTAGTGAGCAGGTCTCTTCTAGCTGCTCTTCTCTGTCAGAACTTCCTCAGTTATTCTGACCCATAGAAGGTACATTTCCTTAATCCTGGACTACAGAGGTGATGCTAGAGCCACATGAAACTAAAGCCTACTTTCCCTTCTTACTGATGCTTGAGCCTCTGATCCATCCTTATAAGGATGATGGACACAGTTGTCCTACCAGGTGATGTTACGAAGGGGATATTTCTAGTATCAGAAAGTGATTAGTGAGTAATGGCGACATGAGAGATAACCCTGATCACTCCAACTGAAATTTCAACAAATTGAACAACTACAACACAGTGAAATAACCCCAGCTGGGCTCACAGTGCACCTGAAAGATCTCCATACCAAATGGACTGAAGGTGTGGTGGGTTGAAAAGGAGGCAGAAGATAAAACGCACTCATGCTCAGCTCTGAAGAGGAGAGAAACCACCTGACCAGGTTTTTTTCTTTTTCTTTGCTGCTCTGTGGGGAAGAGGAAGGGCCATGCTGCCTGGGTCTTATTTACCATGAAGAATCAAGCCCACAGTGCCTGAGCCTCCTTCAGATAGGAGGAGCGGAGAGGCTGAGGGGCAGAGGAGGTGCTGAACTAAGGGGGAGTGAGGGGACGGGCTGAGCTCAGGGTCCTGGCCACAATTCCCGTGGTTTGCCTGCCCTCCACACTCTGCAACAAAACAAAGTGCAGCGCCCCAGTCTCTCAGGTGCCAACTCGCTCACCTCGTGGGTAGGAAGAATGGCAGTGGCAGAACCCACAGCTAGCTCTCCAGAGCCACTCTCTCCACCAGGAGAAATAGAGCTACTCCACATTGGGTCTCCTGGTTTCTTGACATGTGAGGAGGAGCTTCAAGAGACATCAAATCGCCACTGCTAGGACATTAAAGCCACAAAACCGTAAAGTTATAAACCTGAAGCTGTAAAACCCTCACTATATGCCACATCCACCCATGACTACAGCCCTGCCTGCATCATTAACAGTGAGGTCTCAGGGAAGATCTTCCCAAGAATCTCAGAGCCAAAACTTGCAGTAGAGAAACACGTATTGGAAAAAAAGTAGTAACCACAAAAACCTGAAAAAAATTTTTCCTTTTATTTCTTTTCCCCATTTTATTTACTTTCATTTCTCTTATTCTTTTCTTCTCTTTCTCTATTAAATTTTATTATCTTAAACTTTTATATTTTATTATTTTTCTTTGTGATTTCTTTTTTCCTTTTCTATGCTTCTCCTCCTTTCCTGTGGTTTTTCATTACACTTATCATTGTGTATATAATTTTTATATTTTTCATGAATTTTTTTCAGTTATTTCCCATTTCTTAGTTGTTTCTTGTTAGAGTTCTTAACAATATCACTCTCAAATGCCATCAAGGTAGAAAAAATCAAATACCATGGACACACAAGAAAGAGACGTAATTCAGATAAGTAATTAAAAATCTCCATAAAGAAATCTCAACTACATGGAAACCCAGGACATAAAAGAGAATTTAAAACTGATGTTATAAAAAAACTCAATAATTTCCATGAAAACAATGATAGGCTCTTTATTGAGCTGAGAAACAAATTAATGAACAAAAACAGTACTTCATAAAAGAGATTTGAACTTTCAAAAAGAACCAGAGACGAAGAACTCAATACATGAACTGAAAAATAAGGTAGCAAGTTTATCTAATAAAACAGGCCAGAAAAAAAAGGGAATAAGTAACACCGAAAACAGGCAACTAGAGATGCTACACAGAGAAGACTCATGAATAAAATAAAAAAAATGAGAGATCTAGAAGAACTGATTGCCTCTATCAGAAAGAACAATACAAGGTGTGACCAGGTGGTGGTGCAGTAGATAAGAGATTTGGACTGGGACGCAGATGACCCAGGTTTCAAAACCCAAGGTTGCCAGCCTGAGTGGGGGTTTGCTGACTTGAGCACTGATGGGATCATAGACATGACCCTATAGTCAGTCATAGGCTTCTGCCCAAAAATCACTTGCTAGAGGAACGGGTCACTTGCTCTGCTGTAGCTCTGCATCAAGGCACATATGAGAAAGCAATCAATGAACAACTAAGTAACTACAACAGAGAATTGATGCTTCTCATCTCTCTCCTTTCCTGTCTGTCTGTCCCTATTTGACCCTCTCTGTCTCTGTCACACACACACACACACACACACACACACACACACACACACACGAAAAAGGTACATATAGGAAAAAAAAGCAACAATTTGACATGAAAATTTAAGGGATGCTGCAAAAGTAGCAATAAGATACCTGACCAGGTGGTGGTACAGCAGATAGAGCGTCAGACTGGGACGCAGAGGACCCATATTCAAAACCCCGAGGTTGCTGGCTTGAGAACAGGGTTATCTGGTATGAGCATGGATACCGGCTTGAACCAAAGGTCAGTGGCTTGAGCAAGGGGTCACTTGGTCTGTTGTAGCTCCCTGGTCCAGACACATATGACAAAGCAATCAATGAACAACTAAGGTGCTGCAACGAAGAACCGATGCATCTCATCTCTCTCCCTTTCTGTCTGTCTGTCCCTATCTATCCTTCTCTCTTTGTCTCTCTGTCTCTGTCACACACACAAAAAATAAAGTATATGTAACAGGAAGATTTCTATCATTACAGTCTCATATGAAGAAACATAAAAGATCCCAAGTAGACAACCTAACATGACACCTTAAGCAAGTAGGAAAAGAAGAATAAAAAAAAACGGAAGAAGTAAATTAGTATCAATTAAAGCAGAACTAAAAGAAATATAGAATAGAAAATGTATAGAAAAAACAAATGCAACAAACAGCTCAGTTTATAAAAGATCAATATAATTGAGAAACCATTGGCTAGACTCATGAAGGTAAAAAGAGAAATGACTCATAGTAAACAAATCTAAAATGAAAGATGAGAAATTACCTCAAAAATCAGATATACAAAAGATCATATTACAATACCATGAAAAATTTTATGCCATCAAATTAAACAACCTAGATGAAATGGATAAATTCCTACAAATACAATCTTCCTAGACTGAGTCACAAGTAGAAAACCTAAATAGACCCATAAAGAGGGAGGAATTACAAACAAGTATCAGAAACCACCCAAAAGCCCGACAGGGGTGGCACACTGGATAGAGGGTTGGACTGGGATGCAGAGGGCACAGGTTCAAATCCCTGAGGTTACTGGCTGGAGCGTGGGGTCATCCAACTTGATCAGGAGGTGATGAGCTTAAGCATAGGGTTACTTTCTCATGCTAGTTGCTAGACATGATCCCACAGTCGCTTGCTTGAGCAAGGGGTCTCTAGCTCTGGTCTAGTGCCCCTGGTCAATGCACATATAAGAAAGCAATCAATGAACAACGAAGAAGCCTCAACAAAGAACTGATGCTTCTTATATCTCTCCCTTCCTGTCTTTCCATATCTGTCACTCTTTCTGTCTACGTGCCCCTCCCCCCAAAAACCCATGATTTCCAAAATCTGGTTCTGGTTCTGGAGCAAAAATAAAAGTCCAGAACCAGATGACTATACTAGAGAATTCTACCAAACATTTAAAGATTTGGTTCCTATGCATCTCGAATTCTCCAAAGAACAGAAGAAGAAGCATTACTCCTTAACACATTTTATGTGGTCAACAATACCATGTTACCAAAACCTGACAAGACAGTACAAAAATAAACAGAAAACAACAGACTATTATCTCTAATGAATACTGATGCAAAAATCCTAAACAAAATACTAGCAACTTGAATACAACAACACATTAAAAAAATAATACATTGGGGCCCTGGTCGGTTGGCTCAGTGGTAGAGCTTTGGCCTGGCGTGCGGGAGTCCCGGGTTCGATTCCTGGCCAGGGCACACTGGAGAAGCGCCCATCTGCTTCTCCACCCCTCCCCCTCTCCTTCCTCTCTGTCTCTCTCTTCCCCTCCCGCAGCCGAGGCTCCACTGGAGCAAAGATGGCCCGGGCGCTGGGGATGGCTCCTCGGCCTTTGCCCCAGGTGCTAGAGTGGCTCTGGTCACAACAGAGTGACACCCCGGATGGGCAGAGCATTGCCCCCTGGTGGGCAGAGCGTCGCCCCCTGGTGGGCGTGCCGGGTGGATCCCAGTCGGGCGCATGCGGGAGTCTGTCTGACTGTCTCTCCCTGTTTCCGGCTTCAGAAAAATACAGAAAAAAAAATAATAATAATAATACATTGGCCTGACCTGTGGTGGCGCAGTGGATAAAGCACCAACTTGGAATGCTGAGGTCACCGGTTCAATACCCTGTACTTGCCTGGTCTAAGGCACATATGGGAGTTGAAGCTTCCTGCTCCTCCTCCCTTTCTCTCTCTCTTTCTCTCTCTCTCCCTCACTCTCTCTCTCACTTTCTCTCTCCTCTTGAAAATAAATAAAAAACATTAAAAAAAATAATACGTTTTGATGAAGTGGGATTCATTCCAGAAGCACAAAGATGGTTTAATATACATAAGTCGTTTAACATAACACACATCAAGAAAACAAAGAAAAATCATATGATCCTATCAATAGATGCAGAAATGCCATTCAGTAAGATACAACTTCCCTTGGAATAGAAGGCAACTTCCCTGGCCTCCATCTTACCTTGGGGCCAGGGAACCTTGACGGGCAGGATGCGTGCTCTGTACTCAATAAAGCCGTTTACTATTCCACACTTCGTGGCTCTGAGCCCCGTTCCTTCCTTCTCGGCGGGGAAAAATACCTTACATTTTGGTGCCGAAAACCCGGAAGGAGTTAGAAGTCTGCAAGGACCGCTCCTTTCCCCACCCCTCCAAGAAAGAACCAGGATCTCCGACCTTCCACCCACTTCGGCGCATGGTGCGGTAAGTCCCCTGCCTCCAGCCTTCCTCTCAGTTCTTTCTTCCAAGACTCCCTGTGCGTGTACTTGTCCCCAAGCGCATCCACTTTACCTTTTTCGTCCGTGGCCAGACCTTGAGTTTTTAGGATGATAATGCTCAATACTGACCACTCCCGAAGACTGAGGGCAGCTGTTGGGGCAGAGAAATCTCCCTCCTTAAAGAACAAGAAACTGTTCTTTTTCTCCGCTGTGGCCAGGCCACAGAACCCACTCGATTAGCCTCCTGAAGGGACTTTCGGTGTTAACACCCTCACCAATTTAACTATCGCCAAAAAAGCTGGGAAGTGATTGGAGATCTTACATACATGGCTTCTCATTATTCGCACACCTGTCCTTAATCTCTGTGCTGCCTGTTCCACCGCGCAGGCCTTTTTCTGGCCAGAGAAACCTCACCTAAAACCTCCACTCCTGATCTTTCCTTCTCCGAGGACTCCCAACTCTCTCTCTTCCTGCCTGACCCCCAGGGGCATCTCTCTCTCTGGTCCCTCTGTGGACCTCTTTTGTGCTCAGTTCTCTTCCCTCTGAAAGCCCCCTCACCTCCCTTCTCAAAAACCTGTTCCTTATTCACCAAAAAAAAAAAAAAAGGAATAGAAGTACCTCAACATAATAAAGGCCATATATGACAAACCATCAGCTAATTTCCTACTAAATGAAGAAAAACTGAAAGCTTTTCCACTAAAATCAGGAACAACACAAGGCTGCCAGTCTCTTCACTTCTATTCAACATAGTGCTGGAAGTTTTAGCCAGAACATCAGGGAAGAGAAAGAAAGAAAAGGCATTAATATGGGAAAGAACAAGTAACGTTATCATTTTTCCAGATGATATGACCCTGTATATAGGACACCCAACGCCCTGGCCAGTTGGCTCAGTGGTAGAGCATTCGTCCAACGTATGGAAGTCCCGGTTCAATTCCCTGTCAGGACACACAGGAGATGCGCCCATCTGCTTCTCCACCCTACACCCTCTCACTACCCCCTCTTTGCCTCCTGCAGCCATGGCTCAATTGGAGCGAGTTGGCACTAGGCACTGAGGATGGCTCCATGGTCTCTGCCTCACCTGCTAAGAAATGGCTCTGGCTGCAACAGAGTAAGGACCCCAGATGGGCAGAGCATGGCCTCCTGGTGGGCTTGCCAGGTATATCTGGTCAGGGGCATGCGGGAGTCTGTCTTTGCCTTCCCTCCGCTCACTGAAGAAGAAAGAAAGAAATAAGAAAACCCCAGACTCCACCAAAATAAATTAGCAACTATACACCAACACAATAAAGTCAAATAATATAAAATCAACAAACAAAAGTATATTGCGCCTGACCAGGTGGTGGCGCAGTGGATAGAGCATCAGACTGGGATGCAGAGGACCCTAAGGCCACCAGCTTGAGCATGGGCTCATCTGGTTTGAGCAAAGCTCACCAGCTTGGACCCAAGGTCGCTTGCCCAGGGAACATACAGGAACAGATCAATGTTCTCATCTCTCTAAAATCAATAAAATAAATATTAAAAAAAAGGAATGAAAAAGAGAAAGAGGCTGACAGTGGTGGTACAGACGATAAATCGTCAAGCTGGAATGCTGAGGTTGCTGATTTGAAACCCAGGGCTGACCCAGTCAAGGCACATAAGGTTAATCCCTTCAACGAGCTGATGCTCCCCACTCCTCCCCCCGCTTTCTCTGCCTCCATCTTTCCATCTACTATTTAAAATCAATAAATAAAATTTAAAAAACTAAGCAAATGGAAACAACGTCACTAGGCAGGGACACTACCAGTAAAGAATTAGAGGTTGCAGGTCCTAAATCCACTGAAGTTAGGAGGAAAAGCAAACACAGCCTCTGCCCAGGACACATAGCTTACCTGAGAAGCAGCCATTCTGTCCTGGTCCAGCTCCTGCTTGTTTTCTCAGGAGACAATATGTTGAGGAGTCAGGTCTGCATTTTGAGAATGTGCCACTACAGGTGTCCACACAGCCCCTCTATCCACTTCCACCTCAGTCAGACAGAAGGACCTGGAAATGCTGAAAAGGCCACACTCTCCTGTCCTTCCTCACTGGAGTCAGCCACAAGTGCTCCTACAGGGAGAACAAACTGTATTTTTTTCCTGTCTTCACCTGTCTGTCCTCCCTCAGACGTCCACACATTCCACAGCAATGAGAATGGGCACTGCTCTCCTGAACGCCCTAACCTCCCCTGACCATGCCTGCTCCTCACTCTCACTAATGCATCCTGGGTACACTCTCCTCTCTGGAGCATGTCTGTGCCTCCCCACTCACCTTTGCCTGTTTCTCTTCTAAGATTCCAGGGTTCCTCTTTTGGCTCTGAGCCCTGAGCCCACTTCTACTTCTGTGACTTATTTTTTTCGATGCTACAGAAAGGGGGACAGATATGTGCAGACAGATAGGAAGGGACAGAGATGAGAAGCATCAATTCTTTTTTTTCTTTTTTTTTTTTTTTTTTTTTTTTTTGTTGTTGTTGTTTTTTCATTTTTCTGAAGCTTGGAAACAGGGAGAGACAGTCAGACAGACTCCCGCATGCGCCCGACCGGGATCCACCCGGCATGCCCACCAGGGGCGACGCTCTGCCCACCAGGGGGCGATGCTCTGCCCATCCTGGGCGTCGCCATATTGCGACCAGAGCCACTCTAGCGCCTGAGGCAGAGGCCACAGAGCCATCCCCAGCGCCCGGGCCATCTTTGCTCCAATGGAGCCTTGGCTGCGGGAGGGGAAGAGAGAGACAGAGAGGAAAGCGCGGCGGAGGGGTGGAGAAGCAAATGGGCGCTTCTCCTGTGTGCCCTGGCCGGGAATCGAACCCGGGTCCTCCGCACGCTAGGCCGACGCTCTACCGCTGAGCCAACCGGCCAGGGCAGCATCAATTCTTAATAGTGGCTCTTTGGCTGTTCATTGACTGCTTTCTCATATGTGCCTTGATGGGGAAAAGGGGAATGCTACTGCAGAGCGAATGACCTCTTGCTCAAGCCAGCGACCCTAGCCTCAAGCCCCTGACCTAGGGCTTCAAGGCAGTGACCTTTGTGCTCAAGCCAGGACCACAGGGTCATGTCTATGATCCCACATTCAAGCCGGGCGATCCAGCGCTCAAGCTGGTGACCTCAGGATTTCAAACATGGGTCCTCTGCGTCCCAGTCCAACGTTTTATCCTCTGTGACACCACCTGGTCAGGATAATTCTGTGACTTTTAAATAAAATTTATGGTATGAAAAACATAAACAGAAAGCATATGCTTCCAGGATCCTTGCTGCTAATCCCTGGGCTCACCCTGGAATCACCTGGAGCAGCTCATAAAAACAACAATGCCACGTGACCTGCGGTGGTGCAGTGGGTAAAGTGTAGACCTGGAACACTGAGATCGCTGGTTCAAAACCCTGGGCTTGCCTGATCAAGAGATATGTTGGAGTTGATGCTTCCTGCTCCTCCCTTCCTTCTCTCTATCTCTTTCCCTGGCTACTCTCTAAATTGAAAAATAAAAAACTAAACAGAACAAGTATGCTGCTCCACCCACAGCAGCTCTCGAAGTTTGAGTAGGATGGTGCAGGTGATGTCCTTTCTTAAAAATCAAGCCATCTAATAGGACCCCAGAGGGGAATGGTTTAGCTTCAATAAGCATGCAGATTCCTTGGGGATGAGGGCTCCACTTGAAGTTGTGGTTCTGCAGGTCTGCAGTGGGGCCCATGATAATGACATCTTTTTCTAGGTCTCAGCGGTGCCTGCATTGCTCCCTCAGAGCTGTTTTCAGCAGCACTGGCTGATGGGCTTCAGACCCAGCACAACTCACACTTCCGGATACTATGAGCGCAGTTTCACCCTTTCAGTTACTAATTCAACAAATCACAAGAAAAAAAAACCTGCTGAAAATTTGATGAACTCAAGACAAGGCTCTCACAGCTAAGATCAGACATCCTTACCATGTGCATAGTGAAACAGCCTAATATAGTTGACTAAATACCAGTGGCTGTTTCAACATATGATAGACACTAGAAGGGATGCAGGGCTCAGAATTTAAACTTGACAAAATATTTATATATTTCAAAGAAAAACTATATGGAATCTTTTTTAATGTAACGACTTCTAGCATCAAGGACTTAAAAAGTTGAGACTGCCTCATACTTGGCAAAGAATTACAAGCTTTGTTTACGGCCTTGGCCAGTTGGTTCAGCAGTAAAGCGTCCACACGATGTGTGGACATCCTGGGTTCGATTTCTGGTAAGGGCACAGAGGATAAGTAACCATCTCCTTCTGCACTCCTCCCCCTCTCCATTCACTCTACCTTTCTCAACCTCTCCTGCAGCCATGGCTTTATTGGAGCAAGGTGGCCCCAGGCACTGAGGATGCCTCCATGGCCTCACCTCAGGTGCTAGAATGCTTGACACTAAAATTGCTGACTACAGAGCAACAGCCCCTGATGGGCAGAGCACCCCTAGTGGGCCAGCAAGGTGGGTAGATACCGGTGGGGGTGCATGCAGTAGTGTCTCTACTTCTCACTTGAGAGGAAAAATAAAACAATTATAAGCTGTGATTCTGAGATTTCACCAATGCTTATTTTTAAAATTAATAACTACTGCAAGAAAGCAGACATTCAACAGACTAAGATTGACCTCAATAGGTTCTTTTCTTTTAATGAATTAAATGTCAGATGTGTAATAAAAAAGGTAAATCCACTAGGCCAAAAAAAAAAAAAAAAAAAATCTTTTCTCCTCCCCTACTTCAGCTCAGCAGCCTCCTTCCCTGAGCGCCCTTCTCTCCGGGCTCCTCCCTCTTCTCGGAGTTCCATTTATTCCCTGCGCTCCATTCCCCGGTTACTGTCACTCTGCCCGTCGCGGTCCCGCCCCCCCCCCCGCCCCCCTAGTTTTCCTCTCTTTATGGCCCCTGACTGACCTCTCCTCCCCTCCCCTCCTGAGTCCCTCTCCGTCCCCTGACCCCTCCCAGCCCCACTCTGCGCGTCCCCGGGGCCCCTTCGCTGTCGCCGCTCCCACACAGCCGTCCCCGCGCGGGGCCGGGGGCTCTTCTGGGGACCCCGCGTTCTCGCCCCGAATCCCCACGCCATGGAGAGTGTGCTCTTCCTGGACCCGGGCGTCTTATTAAATGCGGTGGGGTCTCAGGAGGGGGTCCGCAGGTCCTCAGGCCGGGGCAGGGGAGGCAGTTCGGGCTCTACCGGGCCAGAGAGGGGCGGGGAGCGGGGGGGGGGGGGGGGGGGAGGGGCAGGGGCTCTGCCCTCTCGGGACCGAGGCAAGAAACCCCGCGGCACGCGCGTCCCACGCCCGACGGCCGGGCGCCCTGAGTTTCCCCGGAAACCGACGCGGAGCCCCAACCCGGCAGCGAAGCGGGCAGGCTCGGGGCCTCTCACTGGGACTCCGCACTCACCGCTGGGAGCTAGGAAGCAGGCTCTCGGCGTCCGCAGCGACCCTCAGGCTCCCCGCGTGGACTAATGAGGACGGGAGGGTCAGGTTTAAACCCGGAAGACCGGCTCCAGATCCCGTGTGACCTTCGCTACAGCCGCTTCCTGGTCTGTAACGAACTGCGCTTGCGCATCGTCTCTAAAGCCTAGCGGGTTACGGACCAACTGATAGACTCCCTCTGCGCGCGGGATTTTTCTTTTTCTTTCTTTCTTTCTTTCTTTTTTTTTTTTTTTTTGACAACGACACTGTGAGAGTCAGTCAGGAAGGGAGATGAGAAGCATCAATTTTACGTTGCGGCATTTTTGTTGTTCACTGATTGCTTTCTCATATGTGCCTTCACCCGGGGGGCTACAACAGACCGAGTGACCCCATTGCTCAAGCCAGAGGAGCGCGCGCTCAAGCTGGACACTTAGGGGTTTCGAACTTGTGTCCTCAGCGTCCCAGTTTGACGCTCCCTGCACCATGCTCCGGTCAGGCACGGGCGGATGTTAATACTGAACAATCAGGAGTTGAGACAGCGGAGGAGGGAGAGGGAATGGGTGGGACCAAAATGTCCCTGTAGTGGGCTCCCCTCCACACTTCTCACCAGTTGTTTTTTGTAGGTCTTGGAATTTCACTAAGGTAATAAAATATCTAAGATTTTTCCTCACAAAGTTAATATTATGACGAGTCCCTGCCGGGGTTGCTCAGTTTATTAGTGTCCTCCTGATCCACTAAGGGCTGTGGGTAATGGGATGCTGCATGTTAGATTCAGGGAGTACTGACATGCTGGGGCTGCCAAGAGTGTACAAGGTCCCTGTGACGCTGAGAACAAAGAGTTCAGCAACATCCTGCATTGAGTCAGAGACCCTTATCAGAAGTTTATGTTTGAAATTCTCCACTGAGTAATACCCCCCCCCCCCGTAACTGCGCACGACCTCCCTAGCCAATGACTAACAGCCACATCAGCTTCTGTATGATGCTTGCTCATCCTAGATAACCACCCTATAAAAAGGAGCCATTTTAGAAGTTCGGGGCTGCAGTGTGCCCCCGTGTGGGTTAGCTGCAGTCCCTGCGCAGGTTTAGGGGGCTGCAGTCCCTGTGCAGGTTTGGGGGGCTGCAGTCCCTGCGCAGGTTTGGGGGGCTGCAGTCCCTGCGCAGTTTGTTGGCTGCGCAGGTTTGGTTGGCTGTAGTGCTCCAGTCTCTTCGGAGAGGTGGGTTGCCTGCAGTCCCTACGCAGGTTTGGGGGGGCTGCAGTGTTCCAGTCTCTTTGGAGGAGTGGGTTGCCTGCAGTCCCTGCACAGGTTTGGGGGGCTGCAGTCCCTGCGCAGTTTGTTGGCTGCGCAGGTTTGGTTGGCTGCAGTGCTCCAGTCTCTTCGGAGGCGTGGGTTGCCTGCAGTCCCTGCGCAGGTTTGGGGGGCTGCAGTGTTCCCCTGTGTGGGTTACCTGCATCCCTGTGCAGGTTTGGGGGCTGCAGTGCTCCCTTGCATGGGTTGCCTGCAGTCCCTGTGCAGGTCTGCAATAAAACTGATTCAAATTTACTTTGTGTCTGCTGTGGCCTATCTCGTTAGGATGTAACAGATGGAGGCCCCCAGCGAGATTGGCCATGTAAGACCCCTCCTCACGGAGTGGGCTGCAGCAGACGTTGGTAGCTGGCCAGCCTCCGGCAGTTGCCGTTTGGAAACTGAATTTGGCTGATTTGAAACATTTGGAGTCTTGAGACTGTTTGGTAAGGAAGCTTCCTCTTTGAATATTTGGAAACAGAGCTCTGGTTAGAAAAGGGTTTAGTGGAGCAGACGGGACGCCACCTGATTTCTCCCCACCTGGTCAGTCGGGGAACGCAGGACGCTGCCTTCTCCCTTTGGTTTTGGTTTAGAAGTTTTGTTTGTTTTGTGTGCATATTTGGTTCGTTTGTCTGCTTCGCCCATTGCTTCCTCACAGGATTCCTTCGAGAGTCAAGGACCGTGGGTCAGGGGCAATCTGCTGCCCTAATGCCTCTTCAGTACTTGCTTGATAACTTTTCTAATTTCTCTCACAGGGCACGAGACTATGGAACCCCTGTTGATTCCGCCACGTTGCGGACTCTTTGTGAACTAGAATGGCCAACTTAGGAGCAGACTGGCCAAACCAAGGATTGCTAGACCCATAGAAAACATAGAGAGTCTAGCGTACTATCACCAGCACCCACCTGCAGGCAGGTGTCATGGTCAGTGTGCAGCCCAGTATAGCAGCAGAGGTAGAGAAAGAAAAGGCAGCCAGGCTGCAGCTGGCTGCAGGAGAAGCAGCAGGCTCCCCTCACAGTTTCAGGCACATGCCCCTCCTCCTTGGGCACCGGCTCAAGGGCTGAGCCACTGCTTAGTCAGGCAAAAGATAACAGTGCAGTAAGCTAGAGGTTATCTGTTGTTGTATTCCCAATTTTGCTCTCTTAGTCAAGCCCCTCAGTGAGATCTTCTGAGCATGGCTTTTAAGGTCTATAACGACCAAGGAAGTAACAGAAAAGGCAAATAAGGCCCAAAAGAAGTCAGGAAATACCAACTTTTGGCTCCAGCGCCCTAAGGGGCTTCATAGCTTTCATCAAGGCCCTGCTCCAGAGTGGAAAGAAAGGTCATTGAACTGAAGCCTGCCAGGCTTCCCGGCCCCATCAAGGGACACGTCTGTCCTGTGGAAAGAGGGACATAAGAAGGTAAGCTGCCCCCTTGCTCCATGGAGGGAGGGTTCAGTCTCTTCTAGCCCTGCTCCAGCTACCTGTGACCTGACCTTGCCCAGCGTGCTGGGAATTGCCACTGGAGGCCTAAGGACATCGTTCAGGAGCCTAAGGTATTTCTTCCAAGTAGCAGATAAGCTAATAACACAAGGGCCATCTACTATGCCTTGCTTGAATATTTAAGTTTTATTTATCCCTCAAAGATCTCTACTGTGGGTATTGACAGTCTGGTTTTATTGCTTTATGTTTAGTGTCTCCTTTATTTCTCTTATCTCAATGCCCCATGCTTATTATAGGCTGGGACCTGCTGCTAATTCCAGCTAGAAGCAGTGGTCACTAGGACTTAAACTCTAACTGCAAAGTGTAGAAATGTAACACCCTTTCCCTAGGTACTTGCAGGTTTTATAGGTTACTCAGCAAACTGTTCAAAGACTGTCCAAGAGGCACTTCTAGCAGTACACCACCCAAGCACTGACTCCCACCTAGACGGGTCCAGACACCATGAACCTGACCACTCCCACTACTGCCAAGGTAGAAGGCATACCCGCCTGGGTCCACTGCAGCCGGCTGAAGCTTGCAGTCCCAGCAAAGACACCTTTGTGGACAGCGAAGACTGACCCCGCCAACCCTTGTAAGCTGACCCTGAGAAGGACAGCATGCCCTGCTTCAGCCACAAACCAGAAGTTAACTGGTCCACGTATGGAGACTTTGGGAAGGGAGGGAAACTAAGGTAAATGAAAGCCAAGTAAGTCATCTTAAGGTTTGATGCATGTACTGCTATGAGTCATACAGAAAGGGGGTGTAAGTCCCTTGGCTGAGAGAGAAGTTATAAGGTAAATTAAAGTTATGTATGTGCTCATAGCTACCACTATAGAATAATCTGTGAATATTGGTCATGTGTCCAATAGACTACTTAGGAAAAGGACACCTCCAAAAAGCAATCTTTAAAAGAGGATTACTTAGTACTAACTTAGTCTTTGCTGAAGGTTAAGGTTTTTAGGAATTAAGAATTCTAATAAATTAGAAAGGAATTGTATAGTTTTGATAATAGAAAGTATAAGGTGTAGAGGTACTTTTGAAAAGGAAAGGAAAAAGCAAGTTGTTACGAAGGCCAGTTATTCCTAGATAAGAAAGTGCATAAAAGTTGAAGGTTTATGTAAGTTGCAGAAGGTTTGTGTAAGTTGCAAAAGGTTTGTGTAAGTTCTAAGAAGTTAGTACAGAGAAGAAAAATACAAGGCAGAAAGAAATTAGTCCGTAAAGCTTGTAGTACTAAGGGCACACTATCAGCGTGCCAGCACATACTAGGGAGGACCCCTGACCCAATTAGCTTATAGCTACAGCTAAAGTAGAAAATTCTCATGAGCCCCAGCCTTAAACCATTCTCCCCACTGATGAAGAATCAAGGATTTGATTTATGCCCAAAAGAGATGGGGGAATGTTAGATTCAGGGAGTACTGACATGCTGGGGCTGCCAAGAGTGTACAAGGTCCCTGTGACGCTGAGAACAAAGAGTTCAGCAACATCCTGCATTGAGTCAGAGACCCTTATCAGAAGTTTATGTTTGAAATTCTCCACTGAGTAATACCCCCCCCCCCCCCGTAACTGCGCACGACCTCCCTAGCCAATGACTAACAGCCACATCAGCTTCTGTATGATGCTTGCTCATCCTAGATAACCACCCTATAAAAAGGAGCCATTTTAGAAGTTCGGGGCTGCAGTGTGCCCCCGTGTGGGTTAGCTGCAGTCCCTGCGCAGGTTTAGGGGGCTGCAGTCCCTGTGCAGGTTTGGGGGACTGCAGTCCCTGTGCAGGTTTGGGGGGCTGCAGTCCCTGCGCAGTTTGTTGGCTGTGCAGGTTTGGTTGGCTGCAGTGCTCCAGTCTCTTCGGAGGCGTGGGTTGCCTGCAGTCCCTGCGCAGGTTTGGGGGGCTGCAGTGTTCCCCTGTGTGGGTTACCTGCATCCCTGTGCAGGTTTGGGGGGCTGCAGTGCTCCCTTGCATGGGTTGCCTACAGTCCCTGTGCAGGTCTGCAATAAAACTTATAAAATTCACTTTGGGTCTGCTGTAGTCTATCTCGCTGGGATGTAACACAGCACATACAAAAAGCAAGCAATGAATGCATAAATGCGACGGCGCAGTGAGCGTCAGACTAGGACGCTGTCCTTCCTGTCTGACTCTCCAACTGTCTCAGTCAAAAAAAAAAAAAAAAAAAAAAAAAAAAAATCCCACGCCCTGAAGGAAGCGCTCAATGGGTCCGTAACCCGCTGGCCTTTAGAGGCGACGCGCACGCACAGTTCCTTACGGAACAGGAACCGGCTGTAGCGAGGATCACGCGGGATCTGGAGCCGCTCTTCCGGGTTTAAACCCGACCCTCTCTGTCCCCATTCCTGCAGGCGGGGAGCTTGACTGTCGCTGCGGACGCGAGAGCCCCGCTCCCCAGCCCCCAGCGGTGAGTGCAGAGTCCCGGTGAGAGGCCCCGAGCCTGCCCGCTTCGCTGCCGGGTGGGCACTCAGCGTCGGTTTCCGGGGAAACTCTGAGGACACCCCGCCCGTGTCCCACTCCATGGGGCGTGGGACGCGCCTGCCGTGGGGTTTCCTGCCTCGCTCCCCAGCCGGGCAGCCCCCCCCCCTCGAGACCCCACCCAATTTAATGAGAGGCCCGGGTCCAGGAAGAGCACACTCTCTATGGGGTGTGGGTCCCCAAACTTTTTACACAGGGGGCCAGTTCACTGTCCCTCAGACCATTGGAGGGCCAGACTATAAAAAAAACTATGAACAAATCCCTATGCACACTGCACACATCTTATTTTAAAGTAAAAAAACAAAACAGGAACAAATACAATATTTAAAGTAAAGAACAAGTAAATTTAAATCAATAAACTGACCAGTATTTCAATGGGAACTACGGGCCTGCTTTTGGCTAATGAGATGGTCAATGTCTGGTCCCATATTTGTCACTGCTAGATGTAACAAGTGATGTGATGTGCTTCTGGAGCCATGAGGCGTGCATTCCATGTCACTGGAAGTAGTACTGTATGTGAGCGATGCCATGCTTTGCATCTCTCACTGACCACCAATGAAAGAGGTACCCCTTCCAGAAGTGCGGCGGGGGCCGGATAAATGGCCTCAGGGGGCCGCATGTGGCCTGCGGGCGTAGTTTGGGGACCCCTGCTCTATGGGGTGTGGATTCGGGGCAAAAACGCGGGGTCCCCAGAAGAGCCCAGGCCCTGTGGGAGGAGGGCTGTGTGGGAGCGGCTACAGCGAAGGGACCCCGGGGACGCGCAGAGCGGGGCTGGGAGGGGTCAAGGGACGGAGAGAGACACGGGAGGGAGAAGAGAGGTCAGTGAGAGGCCATGAAGAGACGGCAACGTGGAGGTGCGGGGGGACGGGACCGTGACGTGGAGAGGGAGAATTGGGTCAAGTGACCACCGAGTTCCAAAGAGACACTAGAGTTTCAGGAAAATTTGAAGGGGACATTTATTAAACCGGCTGGTTGCATCGAGCTCACAGGCTCAAACATGCGGTCCTTAGGGGTCCGTGTTCAGGGTTTATAAAGGCAAAAGCTACAGGATTCAGTCAGGGAAGTTTTAGCAAGTGCAAAAAAGCCATTTCACAGAAGCAGAAGTTGCGGTTAGTTCATCAGTTTCTTCTGCAGAGTTTCCTGACTATTGCTGACAGTTGGGACTCGAGGTCTTGTTCAGTTTGCAAGTCTGCACTGAAAAATATAAGAAATTGTAAAGTGGTGATTACAGAAGGCATACGAAATGCCATTTGCTTACGCTAACAGTTTTAGTTTCTTGGCACCTGTCACATTCCCCGCTGGTGTTTATACTATGTGTCAAACCTTGACTTATTTTCCTGTATAGAGAGGGGAGTGTAAGTCCTTTGCGGAACCATTAATTGGATTTTTCTCTCATTTTTGCCGAAGTTTTTCTGGACTGGTGATGAGCTTTCTTGAATTTCTCCTGAGCTGTTGGCATAGAAGCAGCAGCTTCCCTGAGGGCTACGCAAAGCCTTGCCTGTTTAAGGAACAGCAGGTTTAATCCCTTCCTATTTTGTAAAACGATTTCCTCTGTATAAATGAACCTGAGGCATAACATATACTAGAATATATAATAGAGGCTTATTTTGTTTTAAACTTGTTTTTTTTTCTTTGTACCTTTACAATTTGCATAAATCCTTTGTAACATAAATTTTTAATTTTTTATGAACTTTAAATACTTAGCATTTTAAACAATTTTTCCTTTAAAATATACTTTCTTTTTGGAGGTATCTTCTCCCTAAGTAGCTAATACTTACAGGTTACTTTACAGGGGTAGCTACAAGCACATATATTTTTTATTTATTATGTAGTTGTTCTCCGCCTCCTGTAGGACCTATAGTGGCACATATATTAAATTTTAAGATGACTTGTTTTTACCTTTCCCGACCCTAGTTTTCCCCCTTTTTTAAAGTTTAATTTTAAGTAGTCCTAAGGCAAAATTAATTAGGCTTCAGGCATTTATAGACCAGCCAGGTTCTGGTTTGTGGCTGGAGCAGGGCATTTCATTCTTCTCAGGGTTTGGGACAAGTCAAAAAAAATAAACTGATCTCTGACAGAAGTCCTGACCAAATTCATTCTAAAAACTAATGAAAACTGGAGTACCTTAATCCCCCTAATTCTGCTAAAACCTAAATGCACCCCCACTACTAGGCAGCATTCACTCCATATAAAGGGTTGTCGTGATCTGGTTGCACCGTCTCGAGGGGGTCTCTAAGGGAGCTTAGGGAGGAGGGGTATTGCCCTATCTGATATCATTCACAAGTGCTTCATGAAACTACAGAATCATAATACCTTTCATTTTATTTTCTATCATTTTATTTTACTTTATTTTTAAGATTTTTATTAACTCATTTTAAAGAAAAGAGAGAGAGCAAGACAGAATAAGTAGGTAGAGAGAAGGGGTAGGAGCAGAAAGCATAACCTCCAATATGTGCCTTGATTAGGGAAGCCCAGGGTTGTGAACCGTCAACCTCAGTGTTCCAGGTAGACACTTTCCACTGCACCAGCACAGGTCTGAGTCTATCACTTTCAAACTGTACCTAGTTCTTCTATTATGTCTTTGTGCATAACATGTTACCATGATTTGAGCTATTTTTTTCTTCGTAAGAAGTTTTTGTTATTATCACTTATGGCAACTTCTAGTGATGTTTATGAGGTTTCTTATGAGTATTGGTCAGTGTTTGTACAGTTTTTTTGAGAAATTATAGATTAAGTTTCAAGTAAAATGCAAGGTCTTTTCTTCACTGTATGTTTGTTTCACAAAGCAGTCTCACAGCAAGGGAAGAAATATCTAGTTCTAAGATTATGTATAGTAAATTTTTGGTTGCTATGCATCCTATTTGAGAAGAAGAAATCCTTTTAAAATTTTAGCTCAAAGTCATGTATGCATTTCCCTTTGTGTTTTCTTTCTCTGTGCTATTCAGGAGTGTGGCATGTGGACTGGAGACATTGGTGTCACTGATAAAAAGAGAGCATGTAAGAGGTGTGAACATACAGGCCCCATCCCAGAACTACTGAGTGAGAATCAGCATTTTTAGAAAACGCAGTTCACTGTTGTCCACATCAAAATTGAAGAAATACTTACACTTCCACCTTGTGACTTTTCCACCTGACTAATATAGATATATACAACTAAAAATGAGTGATACACATACAGCACTGACAAATTCACATGCCTGTGTTGATACCTTAATTCTATTGATAACTTTTAGAGAGAGAGAAGCCATAAACTTGCTGTTTCATTTATTATATATTGGTTGATTTCTTCTTGCCTTGACCAGCAATCAAACCTGCCACATTGGTATATCAGGAGAATGCTCTATCCATCTGACCTACCAGGTCACAGTGATGCCTTAATTTTAAAATTCATCTTGGAAAATCAAGTCTGTGTAGTATATTTTTGGACATGTGTTGGAGAATATTATTGTGTGAAAGATTGAAAAAACAAAAGATGAGCCTGACCAGGCGGTGGCGCAGTCGATAGAGTGTCGGACTGGGATGTGGAGGACCCAGGTTCAAGACCCCAAGTTTGCCAGCTTGAGCGCAGGCTCATCTAGTTTGAGCAAGGCTCACCAGTGTGAGCCCAAGGTTGCTGGCTTGAGCAAGGGGTCACTCGGTCTGCTGTAGCCCCCCAGTCAAGGCACAAACGAGAAATCAAGCATTGAACAACTAAGGAGCTGCAGCGAAGAACTGATGTTTCTCATCTCTCTCCCTTTCTGTCTGTCTGTCCCTATCTGTCCCTCTCTCTGACTCTCTGTCTCTGCAACCAAAAGAAAGAAAGAAAGAAAGAAAGAAAAAACAAAAGACGACAAAAATTTTTTTGAAAAAGAGCATTGCTGCCTAACCCAGGTAGTGGCACAGTAGATAAGGCACTGGCCTGGGACACAGGTCTCAGATTTACTGACTTCAACCCAGGGTCCCTGGCTTGACTGTGGGGTTATAGTCATTACCCCATGGGTGCTGACAGGAGCCCAAAGAAAGTTGGATTGAGCAACAAGTCACTGGCTCATCTAGAGCCACCTCATCAAGGCACAGATCAGAAAGCAGTGGATGAACAACTAAAAGTCCCACAGCTTGGGTTGATGCTTCTCATCTCTCTCAATCCAGTTTGTGTGACCCTCTCTCTCTCTGACACACACTCAGAAAAAATATATATTGCTGGGCGAAAATGATCTTATTGGATCATTTTCTCCTAGGACAAAACCAGTTCTAACCCTGTTTTCATGTTGGATGGCATTATGAACTCAGACTGCAAACTTCTGTTAATGTGTCTTTTCTTCCAGAAACCATTGACCTTCAGGCGTGTAACCTTCAGGGATGTGGCTGTAGATTTCTCTCAGGAGGAGTGGGAATGCCTGGATCCAGCTCAGTGGAAACTGTACGTGGATGTGATGTTGGAGAACTACAGGAACCTGGTCTCCCTGGGTGAGGATGACTTCCTTCCTGAGTTTATTCTCTACCTGCAGCTTTTGTTTCCTTCATTAGGGGGAACATCATATGGGAGCTTCTGCCTTGCAGGGAAGATCTCAGAGTTCTGCCATCAGGGAACAATTATGGGGGTGTGCTGGTATAGAAACAAAGGCTTCATGATGCACATTGATTAGAGCTCAGTGTGTGAAAACTTACATGTTGTCTAGAACAATTATGGTGTTTCCAGAAAACAGTATTTTTAAAAGTTATTTTCCAGAACATTGTAATACTGTACCATGTCTTCTCAGTTGGGCATGAAATGAATTAGAAATTGGAGCTGGGAAGGAAAATGACAGTATCCTTCCACCCAGGTAGGTGGGATGAGGAAGCAGATGAGGCTGGTAAGAGATCTAATGGTCACGGAGGAAGCCAGACCTTACAGTGTGGTTGGGAAGCTGCTGCAGTGGAAAGGGCTGTGAGAGGCCCAGGTGTACTCTGGTTGCTGTCATTGATGTGTCTCCAATACGTCCTGTGTTCCGACATCCTCTCAGGACTCTGCTTTTGCCCTAGTGACCTCCATCATCACATTAGCAGTGGGGTCCAAGTCTTCCACTTGGACTGAGAGCTGCCATGATCTGACTCCTCTTCCATAGCTTTGGGCACCACAGAAAACCTGTGCACCTACCTGAGGAATTACATGATAAGCTGTTTTTTTCTCATTTGGAGTATTTTGTTTTCTTTTATTTTTTGTGACAGACACATAGACACGGACAGAGAAACAGGAAGAAAGAGAGGTAAGAATCATCAATTCTTTGTTGCACCACTTTTCTTTGTTGTTCATTGATTGCTTTCTTTTATGTGCCTTGGTGGGGGGGGGGGGAGCTACAGCACAGGGAGTAATCCCTATCTCATGTCAGCGACCATGGGTTCCTGTCTTTGATCTTACCCTCAAGCCAGCAATCCTGTAATCAAGCTGGTGAGCCCACTCTCAAGCTGGCAATTTTGGAGTTTTGAAAATGGGTTTTCTATGTCCCCATTTCATGTCTATCCACTATGCCACTGCGTGGTAAGGCCAGATTTATCATTTCTAATCCTATGGACATTTCCCACAAGACTTTACATAGAGTCAATGATTTCATCAAAACACAAATCATCTCACCAAAGTATGAGCATGTATTTCTGTTTTAATTCTAATTGTTCTTTTGCTTAGTATGAATTTTTGTTACAGAATTCTGGTCTGGGCCCTAGCACTTTGTCTCAGTGGGAGAGCGTCAGCTTGGCATATACATGTCCTGGGATCAATTCCACTCAGGGCGTAGAGGGGAAGTGACCATCTGCTTCTCCACTCTTCACCCTTCTCTCTCTTCCTCTCTTTCATTCTCTCTCTTTCCCTCCTGAAGCCATGTCTTCTTTGGTTCCAGTGTATTATCCCTGTGCGCTGAGGACGGCTCTGTTGTGTCTCCACCTCTAGCACTAAAAATAGCTGAGTTGTGACCATGGCCCCAGATGGATAAAACAACACCCCCAGAAGGGGTTTCATGTGCATCACATCGAGGTGCATGCATGAGTCTATCTATCTTTCCTTCTTTAACTTAGAAATGAAGAAAAATGTGTTTCCAGTATCTATTTTTTAATTGTCTACATTAGAGTAATTTCATGTCTCTGTGTATCTCATAGAGTTCTTCAATAGTTACTGCCATTGGTGACCTTAGAGTATTTTGTCCAGCAGGTAGAAAAGTGTCCACTGTTACCTGCTTTCATCATCACTGTCATTCTGTAATTCTTTCTTTTGAAGTTCAGAGCAGCTGGGGCTGTGTCTTTTTCTATTTTTACTTTTTGATGAGATTTTTGTCATATTTGTGCTTTTGAATTCACAAGTGCTGGTACAACATGCAGAATCGCCTCCTTTGGTAAGAATTGGGATGCAGCATTATTGAGCACTTCATATTTAGGAAGCAGCCTTGTTCCTTAATTGAAGTTTATTTCAGGCAAAATCAATGATGAGGTTTTTCATTTCTTTTCTCAACATGTGTCTTTTTTATAGTGTGCTTAGTCTGAAATGTTGAAAGATTACATTAGTTGGTCCATAAATCAGAACTTTGGAATGCTTTTTTTATTTAGAAATGAAGGTTATTTTTTTAGGTGGATTAGTAGCTGAAATACATAAACCAGAAAAATTTCTCATTTCACAAATATTTTTATTACAATTATACTTGATAGGTATTTTTGAATGATTTGAATGCATTATCTAAGAAATTATTCTGCTGTATAATGTCATGATGAAAAATTATTGCTGTTTGAAGGTACACTCACTTATAGTTAATAAAGAAGGATTTTGATATCTGAAACTTGTATATAATTTTCAAAATTCTACAGATCAATCTTTTGGTCTTTATTTGCTTTTTATTTTTCATTCAGTATTATTTTGAACTAGTTTCAACTGTACAGGATAGTAGTTACACCTTAATATACTTTATAAAATCTGAAAGTGTTCCCTGTTATATTTCCGGGACCCAGCATAGTTAACACAGTATTATTTACTGTAGTCCCCACGCTGCACTTGACATCCTATGGCTGTTCTATAGCTAACATTTGTTCTTCTCCAGTGCTTTTACTTTTTCCCTTAGTCTTCCAACTCCCCTGCCCTCTGACAGCCATCACTCTGGTCACTGAACTTGTACTCTCTTTCTGGTTGTTTATTTATTTATATTGTTCTTTAGATTTCAAACATAATTGACATCAGATGGTACGTGTTTCTCTGACAGTCTTATTTCACTTAGTACAGTACGTTCTATGTGTGCCTATGCTTCTGCAAATGCTACGGTTTCATTCTTTTTTATCATCCTTTTCTTTCTTAACATTTATATTCACATTTTTTATATTCTTCATTTTACAATGACCCTGATCCTTTTTTTTTTTTCGTTTTAAGATGACCCTCCCTTCCCCCTTTTTTTTCTGAGAGTAGGAGATCAAAGGAGACAGATAAAAAGCCTCAACTCGTAGTTGAGTCCCTTTAGTTAGTTGTTCAGTGACTACTTCTTATATGTGCCTTGACTTGGGGTCTTCAGTTGAAGCAGTGACACCTTGCTCAAGCCAGCGACCTTGGAATCAAGCTAGTAACCATAGAATCATAACGATCCCATGCTCAAGTTGGCGACCTTGATATTATTGTTTCTGTTTTATTTTTAATTAATTAATTTATTTTAGTGAGAGAAAGAGGGACAGTCAGAAAGAGAGTAAGAAGAAAAGCATCAACTCATAATTGGGGCTCGTTAGTGGTTCATTGATTGCTTTGTTATATGTGCCTTGATGGAGAGCTCCACCTGAGCCACTGACCCCTTGCTCCAGCCAGTGACCTTGGGCTTCAAGCCAGCGACCATGGGTCATATCTGTGCCAGTGACCTCCACAGATAAACTGGTGTAACCACGCTTTAGCTGGCGACCTTGGGATTTTGAATTGGTTCCTCACCATCTCAGTCAACACTCAATTAATTGTTCGACCACCTGCGAAGGCCTGGTGTCCTTGCTTTTAAGCTTTTGAGCCTGCACTCAAGGCAAATGAGCTCATGCTCAGGCAGAGACCTCAGGGATTGAGACCTGGTACCTCAGCATCCCAGGCTGACACTGTATTCACTGCACCACTAGTCTTGGTGTTTCTGGTTTTGATACCTATCTTCAGTACTGCAGTCTGTGCTTGAACAATTACTCACTTTTTTTAAAATGACCTTTACAGTACATTCACCATTCTCCTGGCACTCGGTCATTCAAAACAAAAACGATCTTTCAGGAAGCAGGAATGCAACCAGTTCATTGCGCATACAGCACTGTCATTTCTGTATTTCTTATGAAGAAACTGGTAATTAGAAATGTTCTTGGCCTGACCTGTGGTGGCGCAGTGGATAAAGCATCGACCTGGAAATGCTGAGGTCGCCGGTTCCAAACCCTGGGCTTCCCTGGTCAAGGCACAAATGGGAGTTGATGCTTCCAGCTCCTCCCTCTTTCTCTCTCTCTCTCTCCCTCTCTCTCTCCTCTCTAAAAATGAATAAATAAAATTTTTTTTTAAAAAAAGAAATGTTCTTCTTACCATATTTCCCTTGTGTGGTTGGGTTTTTCAGCAGCTATTATTAGTCTTAGATGTAAGTTTTTATGCCTCTCTGAGTGATATTTTTCATTACCTTTCTTGGTCTTGCCTTGAACTCTTAATCTGCCTTTGTCTTACTTAAAATGTAATTTTGTCACTACTTGCTGGTATATCCATTTACCTTATGTCATAACTGTCATATTTTGTATCTTTCAGCTATGCCATCTGAGGACAACCAGACCTTGTTACAAAACACAGGCTAGAAGATTTATTCTCTAGAACAATACTGGTAAGATATGGAAGGTGTAGTTTTGATAATGTAATGTAATAAAATCCTCAGAAATTTAGGAAGAATGATAAGAGAAAAGGATATTAATATGTACAGAACTGCCTGACCAGGCAATGGTGCAGTGGATAGAGTGTCAGACTGGGATGCGGAAGGAACCAGGTTCGAGACCCCAATGTCGCCAGCTTGAGTGCAGGCTCATCTGGCTTGAGCAAAAAGCTCACCAGCTTGGACCCAAGGTCGCTGGCTCGAGCAAGGGGTTACTCAGTCTGCTGAAGGCCTATGGTCAAGGCACATATGAGAAAGCAATCAATGAACAACTAAGGTGTCACAACGAAAAACTGATGATTGATGCTTTTCATCTCTCTCCATTCTTGTCTATCTGTCCCTATCTATCCCTCTCTCTAACTCCCTCTCTGTCCCTGTAAAAAAAAAATGTCCAGAACTAACCTGCTGCAATTATTTTTTGTTGTTATTTATATACAGTGTGCCTTGACACACGAGTTTAAATTGTTTAATGACCATGCTCATGACTCAGTTTGCTTGTATGTCAAATCAAATTTTCCCATTTAAATTAAGGGGAATGAAATTAATTCCTTCCGGCCTACAAAAACCACATGAATTTTTTGTTTTATGTATATGCTTTTATTTTTTTTAGTTTTTATTTTGTTGTATTTTTCTGAAGTGAGAAGCAGGGAGGCAGAGACAAACTCCCGCTTGTGCCATACTGGGATCCACCCGGCATGCCCACCAGGGGCCGATGCTCTGCCCATCTGGGGCGTTGTGCCGCTGCAGTCAGAGCCATTCTAGCACCTGAGGCGAGGGCCATGGAGCCATCCTCAGCACCCGGGCCAATTTTGCTCCAGTGGAGCCTTGGCTGCAAAAGGGGAAGAGAGAGATGGAAAGGAGAGAGGTAGGGGTGGAGAAGCAGATAGGTGCTTCTCCTGTGTGCCCTGACCAGGAATCGAACCCAGGACTTCCACATGCCAGGCCAACGCTCCACCACTGATCCAACCACCCAGGACCACCATGTATATACCACTGATCCAACCAGCCAGGGCCACGAACATCCTTTTAAATAAGAAATTGTACTTTATTAATAACACATACATATATATATATATGCATTTATGTATAATCCATAATAAGCAAGAATGTAAAGATATAAACTGGTTTATGAAATGTATTTACCTTCAAGGTCAGGCAAAGATGCTGGCGGAGGGGAAGGAGACTGGCGTAGGTGATTTTCATTTCTAGGATCAAAGACTTAAAATTTGAGACTCACTCATATCTGGCAAAGAATTATAAGCTCTGGTTATGGCCTTGGACATTTGGCTCAGCAGTAGACCATTGGCTTATTGTGTGAAAGTTCTGGGTTCAATTCCTGGTAATGGAACTCAGGCTAAGCGACCATCTGTTTCTCCAGCCCTCCCCCTCTCCCTTGACTCTTTTCTCTTCCCCTCCTGCAGCTGTGACTTTATTGGAACAAAGTGGCCCCAGGCACTGAGGATGGCTCCATGGCCTCACGCCAGGTGCTAGAATAGCTAGACACTAAAATAGTTCAATTGCACAGCTACAGCCCCCTAGTGGGTTTGCAAGGTTGATCCTAGTGGAGACACATGCAGTAGTGTCTTTCTGCCTTCCTGCTTCCCATTTAGCAGTGGGGAGAAAAGAATTATACACTGTGGCTATGAGATACCAGCAATGCTTATTTTAAATTTAAAAACTACTGCAAGAAAGCAGATAGTCAACATACTGAGATTTATCTCAATATGTTATTTTTAAAGGAATTACATGTTAGATGTGTAATACAATAGGTAAATCCATTGAGCCTAAGAAAAGTAATTCTTTTTTCTTTATCCCCACTTCTGCTCACCAGCGCCCCCTCCCTGAGTGCCCCTCTCCGGGCCCCTGTAAAGCCAATAGGCATGTCCACCATCACAGCCACCTGGCCCATGCAGATATGGATTTGATTCGGACAGACGGTAATGAAACAACGGAGCCAAGAACTGGTGGGCCATTAGCTTTAATCCTAGCTTGCACTGGGTGGGCGAGAAAATACACACAGTGGGAAAACACTTCCCTTTCCATTCAAGGCTCCCAAAGCCACTGACTTATCCGAGTTTCCTGGAATCAAAGGTTTCTACCTCACCAGCCTTATTCACCTCTGTTCCCCATCTCCTTCTCTCTGCACAAACTGGCTTCTCCTTCAGCACTCCGCCATGTTGGTGCTTCTCCTCTCCTCCACGTGGCCTTTCTCTGCTCTCCCCAGCATGGGCTCTTCTACCCCATTTTATACTGTAGAAATCAAAACCTTTAATCCAATATACAAACAAGGAAGTTCTGATACAAAGTCACTTATCTGAGGCATAATGGGATTCTTCATGCGAGTGCACCACCCCACATCATGCAACAGTCAAGGGTGTGGGGAAAAGCTTAGTTTTGAAAAGATCTTAGTATTAAAAGGGTGGGAAAGGCTTAGTCTTAAAACAGCCTTAAGCTATAAGGATATTGCCTGCTTACAGCCTGTCCCCCACACCCAGTGCAAGATATTAGCAAGCAAACATATATATCAGTTGTCCCCAACCCTCGGGCCACAGACTCATATTGGTTCGTGGACCATTTGGTGCCGGTCCGCAGAGAAAGAATAAATAACTTACATTATTTCTGTTTTATTTATATTTAAGTCTGAACGATGTTTTATTTTTTAAAAATGACCAGATTCCCTCTGTTACATCCATCTTAAAACTCACTCTTGATGCTTGTCTTGGTCATGTGATATGTTGCCGCTAAAATTAAACCCATAAACTAGCAAAATGAGTGAAAAACAAAATTCCATCGATACTTTTTTTGCGAAGTGGAAAAGGGTCAGTGAGGAAACAGAAGAAGAACCTACGACCTCGAAGAAAAAGAAGGCTCAGTTAACAGTCAATACCAGGAGTCCTACTTGAAGTCTGGATTTATCGCAACTGGTGAGTCTTGCGCACCAAGGCCACTCTGCATAATATGTGGTGACCAGCTAAGTAATGAGGCAATGAAGCCTTCAAAACTGCTTCGCCACTTGGACACCAAGCACCTTATTTTAAAAGACAAGCCTTCTGAGTATTTCAAAAGAAAAAAGCATGAACAAGAAGGACAGAAACAATTACTGGTGGCCACTACATCAAATGCGAGTGCACTGAGAGCATCATACTTGGTGGCTAATCGTATTGCTAAGGCTAAGAAGCCATTCATCATTGGTGAAGAATTGATCCTTCCAGCCACTAAAGATTTGTTGTTAACTTCTATGAGAGGCTACGGCTAAAAAGATAGCACAGATGCCTCTTTCGGCTACCACCATCACAGGGTGCATTGAGGAAATAGCAGAGGACATTGAATCACAATTGTTGGAAAGGATTAATAAATCACCGTGGTAAGTTCTCCAAGTTGACAAATCTACAGATATTGACAACAAGGCAATACTACATGTTTACCAGCATTAACTTTATCAAGAGGATGTGCATGAGGATATGTTATGTGCACTATCATTGCCAACCAAAACCACAGCCGCAGAACTATTTAAATTGCTGGATGACTACATATCAGGAAAACTGAAATGGTCTTTTTGTGTCAGCATATGCACAGATGGAGCTGCTGCCATGACCAGAAGGATGTCTGGTTTAACTACTCGGATTAAGGAGGTTGCACCTGAATGCGAGTCGATGCATTGTGTCATTCACAGGGAAATGCTGGCTAGCCGAAATATACCACCGGAACTTAACAGCGTATTGAATGATGTTGTTAAAGTTATTAACCACATCAAAGCACACGCCCTTCACTCGCGCCTATTTGAGCAGCTTTGTGAGGAAATGAACACTGAGCACAGTCACCTTCTCTTATACACAGAAGTAAGATGGTTATCCCGAGGGAGGTCCCTGGCCAGAGTGTTTGAATTACTGAGCCACTGCAGATTTCTCTCAGGAAAAAAGTCACCACTAGCAGCACATTTCAGTGACAAGGAATGGGTCGCAAAACTTGCTTACTTGAGCAACATATTTAACCTCCTCAATGAACTCAGTCGGTCACTTCAGGGGAAAATGACAACTGTCTTCAAGTTGGCAGATAAAGTAGCTCATTTAAAGCCAAACTGGATTTGTGGGGACGATGCGTGAATGGGTATATTTGACATGTTTCAAACATTTGTGGGAATTTTGGAAGAAACTGAGCCCAAGCCTTCATTGTCCCAGCTGGTGCACAATCACCGTATTTGCTTTTAAAAGAGTTTGAATGCGACTTGCCAACCACCAAAGACCCTCAAATTGCCAAAGAATGGATCCGCGATCCATTTGTCAACAAACCGGGTGAATCCAGCGTGTCTATGCAAGAAGAGGATCAACTTCTGGAGATCGCAAATTATGGCGGCCTTAAAAGTATGTTTGAGACTACAACTCTGCCGGTGTTCTGGATTAAAGTCATGGCAGAATACCCCGAGATTGCCACAAAAGCACTAAAAACCCTGTTGCCATTTCTGACATCCTATTTGTGTGAAGCAGGATTTTCTGCAGTGACAGCAACCAAAACAAAATTATGGAATAGACTGGACATAAGCAACACACTTCGGGTGACATTGTCTCCCGTTACCCCTAGATGGGACCATCTTGTTACAGAGAAACAAGCTCTGTAATCAGGGCTCCCACTGATTTAGCATTATGGTTGTTGAGAGATAGGCTACTATCTCTCATTCTATAAAAACATTATAATAAATAACCCTTAACTTATAATATTCATAACAATGGTGAGTTGTATTTTTCATGCACTTTATATTTGTTTTTGTGTTGTATCTTATTTTTAAGGCATGTTTAAACATTACCATAGTGACTGGAAAGTGTTTGGAGGCAGAGAGGATGTTACTCATGTTATGTTGGTGTGATGTTAAGAGGACACTTCTAATAAAGTTGCATACGAGTACACAGTGGATTCATGTTTATTTTTATGTCATAGGTTCATGATTGGTAGTGAGCCTGAACCTATCATATTCAAATTGAATAACAAATTTAAATACAGCCTGAATAATGATGACATGCTTGTTCCTCCTTTACCTTAGCCCAATAAATATCATAAGTTCGACAATTATATTTAAAAATACCAATTTTTACGCCGGTCGAATAATTTTATTTTGTGCATTTATCTGTCCCACCCTAAGGGCTGGTCCGTGGAAATATTTTCTGACATTAAACCGGTCCATGGCCCAAAAAAGATTGGGGACCACTGATAAATATCATATTTGTAAGCTTACTTGACCCACAAGCCCCTCCCTCTCCTTGAGGTTTCTCCCCTCTCTCCCCCTCTAGGTCCTTTCCCGAGTTACTGTCACTCTCCCCATTGGGTCCCATTCCACTGCAACCCCACGTTGTTGTCTCTTCAGGGCCCCTCACTGACTTCTCCCCCTCCCGTGTCTCTCTCTGTCCCTGGGGCCCCTTCGCTGTTGCAGCTCCCACACAGCCCCTCGCCCAGAGGGGAGTTCTTCTGGGGACCCTGCATGCTCACCTGGAATCCCTGCCCCATGGAGAGTGTGCAGTTCCTGGACCCATGTGCCTCTTATTAAATTGGGGGGGTCTCAGGAGGGGGTCTGCAGGTGTGGGAGGGGCAGTCCAGGCTCTGCCGGCAGAGAGAGGCAGGACTTGGGGAGAGGGGCGCACAGTATCCGTCCCCAGCAATGGGGTCTCTCTCCCAGGATTTTAAACATCTGGGGAAGGAGGGAGCTGCCCCCTTGGGACCCAGGCAGAAAACCCCGGGGCAGGGCGTGCCCCACGCCCAACACCAGGGGACACGGGCAGGGCTGCCTCAAGAGTTTCCCGGGAAACTGTCACGGAGCCTCCACCCGGCAGCGAAGCGGGCAGGCTCTGGGCTTCTCACCGGGACTCTGCACTGGGGGTTTGGGAGCGGGGCTCTGGTCCACAGCGACCCTCAGGCTCCCCCTGGCGTGCAAGAATGCGGACCGGGAGGGTCGGGTTTAAACCGGTAAGACTGCCCCCAGATCCGGCCTGACTTTTCTGGTCTGTAAGCAACTGCGCGTGCGCGCATCGCCACTAAAGGCCAGCGGGTTACCACCCAACTGAGCCCATCCCTCAGCGGGAGGGATTTTTTTTTTTTTTTTTTTGACAGAGACACTGAAAGTCAGACGTGAGGGAAGAGAGATGAGAAGCATCCGTTTTTCGTTGCGGATCCGTAGTTGTTCACTGATTGCTTTCTCATATGTGCCTTCACCGAGGGACGGGGGCTACAATAGACTGAATGACCCCATTGTTCAAGCCAGAGGAGCCCCGGATCAAGCTGGCAACCTTGGGGTTTGGAACCTGGGTCCTCAGCATCCCAGTCTGATGCTCACTGCACCTTCGCCTGGTCAGGCTCGGGTGGGATATTAATACCAATCAGGAGTAGAGACAGTGGGGGGTAGGAGAGACTAAAACGCCCCTATTGTGGGCTCCCCTCCACCTTTCTCACCAGTTCCGGTTTTTTGTAGGTATTGGAATTTCACTAAGGTAATAAAATTTGTAAGATTTTTTTCTCGCAGAGTTAATATTATGACGAGTCCCTGCCTGGATTGCTCAGTTTCTTAGAGGCTTCCTGATCCACTAGGGCTGTGGGTAATTCAATGGAGCACATACAAGAAGCAAGCAATGAATGCATAAATGCGAGGGTGCAGTGAGCCTCAGACTAGGCCGCTGCTTTTCCTGACTGACTTTCACAGTGTCTCTGTCAAAAAAAAAGAAAAACAAAAACCCGCTCGCTGAGCGAAGCGCTCAGTTGGGCAGTAACCAATTGGCCTTTAAAGGCGAGGCGCACGCGCGGTTCCAATTTACCAACCAGGCAGCCGCTATAGCGAACGTCACGCGGGATCTGGTGACGGGCTTCCCGGTTTAAACCTGACCCTCTCTGTCCCCATTCCTGCACGTGGGGAACCTGAGGGTCGCTGCGGACGCCGAGAACCCCGCTCCCGAGTACCCAGCGGTGAGTGCGGAGTCCCGGTGAGAGGCCCCGAGCCTGCCCGCTTTGCTGCGGGTAGGGGGGAGGCGCTCCGCTCCATTTCCGGGGAAACTCTGAGGCCGGCCAGCCCGTGCCCCTCTCTCCCGCCCCCGTCTTCGGGCGTGGGACCCCCTTGCCGTAGGGTTTCTTGCCTCGGTCCCGCTCTGAGACCCCCCCCCCCATTTAGTAAGAGACCCGAGTTCAGGAAGAGCACACTCTCCATGGGGCGGGGATTGGGGAGTGGGGAGAACGCGGGGTCCCCAGAAGAGCCCCTGGCCCCGTGCGGGGAGGGCTGTGTGGGAGCGGCGACAGCGAAGGGGCCCCGGGGACGCGCAGAGCGGGGCTGGGAGGGGTCAGGGGACGGAGAGAGACACGGGAGGGGAGGAGTGGTCAGTGAGGGGCCATGAAGAGACCGCAACGTCGGGGTGCGGGGGGGGGGGGGGCGGACGGGACCGCGACGGGGAGAGGGAAAATGTCGTCAAGTGACCACCGAGTTCCAAAGACACTAGAGTTACAGGAGACCTTCAAGGGGAGATTTATTAATCTGACTGGTTGCATCCAGCTCAAAGGCTCAAATCATGCGGTCCTTAGGCGTCCCTGTTCAATGTTTATAAAGGCAAAAGCTACAGGATTCAGTTAGGGAAGTTTTAGCAAGTGCCAAAAAGCCATTTCACAGAAGCAGAAGTTGCGATTAGTTCATAAGTTTCTTTTGCATAATTTCCTGACTATTGCTGACAGTTGGGACTTGGGTTCTAGCTCAGTTTGCAAGTCTGCACTGAAAAATATAAGAAATTGTAAAGTGGTGATTACAGAAGGCATACGAAATGCCATTTGCTTACGCTAACAGTTTTAGTTTCTTGGCACCTGTCACATTCCCCGCTGGTGTTTATACTATGTGTCAAACCTTGACTTATTTTCCTGTATAGAGAGGGGAGTGTAAGTCCTTTGCGGAACCATTAATTGGATTTTTCTCTCATTTTTGCCGAAGTTTTTCTGGACTGGTGATGAGCTTTCTTGAATTTCTCCTGAGCTGTTGGCATAGAAGCAGCAGCTTCCCTGAGGGCTACGCAAAGCCTTGCCTGTTTAAGGAACAGCAGGTTTAGTCCCTTCCTATTTTGTAAAACTATTTCCTCTATATAAATGAACCTGAGGCATAACATATACTAGAATATATGATAGAGGCTTATTTTGTTTTATACTTGTTTTTTTTTTTTCTTTGTACCTTTAAAATTTGCATAAATCCTTTGTAACATAAATTTTTAGTTTTTTATAAACTTTAAATATTTAGCTTTTATAACAATTTTCCTTTAAAATATACTTTCTTTTGGAGGTGTCTTCACCCTAAGTAGCTAATATTTACAGGTTACTTTACAGGGGTAGCTACAAGCACATATATTTTTTATTTATTATGTAGAGTTGTTCTCCGCCTCCTGTAGGACCTATAGCGGCACATATACTAAATTTTAAGATGACTTGTTTTGACCTTTCTCGACCCTAGTTTTTTCCCTTTCTTAAAGTTTAGTTAGAAGTAGTCCTGTCTGGGTCCTGGCCGGTTGGCTCAGCGGTAGAGCGTCGGCCTGGCGTGCGGGGGACCCGGGTTCGATTCCCGGCCAGGGCACATAGGAGAAGCGCCCATTTGCTTCTCCACCCCCCACCCCCCCTCCTTTCTCTCTGTCTCTCTCTTCCCCTCCCGCAGCCAAGGCTCCATTGGAGCAAAGATGGCCCAGGCGCTGGGGATGGCTCCTTGGCCTCTGCCCCAGGCGCTAGAGTGGCTCTGGTCGCGGCACAGCGACCCCCCGAGGGGCAGAGCATCGCTCCCTGGTGGGCAGAGCGGCGCCCCTGGTGGGCGTGCCGGGTGGATCCCGGTCGGGCGCATGCGGGAGTCTGTCTGACTGTCTCTCCCCGTTTCCAGCTTCAGAAAAACAAAAAACAAAAAAAAGAAGTAGTCCTGTCTGACCTGTGGTGGCGCAGTAGATAAAGCGTCGACCTGGAAATGCTGAGGTCACTGGTTCAAAACCCAAAACCCTGGGCTTGCCTGGTCAAGGCACATATGGGAGTTGATGCTTCCAGCTCCTCCCCCCTTCTCTCTCTCTGTCCTCTTTCTCTCTTTCTCTGTCTCTCCCTCTCCTTTCTAAAATGAATAAATAAATAAAAAAAATTAAAGAAGTAGTCCAAAGGCGAGATTAATCAGGCTTCAGGCATTCACAGACCAGCCAGCTTCCGGTTTGTGGCTGGAGCAGGGCATGTCCTTCTCAGGGTCAACTTACAAGGGTTGGTGGGATCTTTTTGCACCATCTCCAAGGGGGTCTCTAATGGAGCTTAGGGAGAAGGGATGTTGCCCTACCTGATACAATTTTATATGGGGTGAATCTTGCCTTGTAGGGGGTGCATTTAGGTTTTAATACAATTAGGGGGAGTTAGTCAAGTTTTCACCAGTTTTTGGAATGAATTTGGTCAGGACTTCTTTCAGAGTTCGGTTTATTTTTTTGACTTCTCCTAAACTCAGGTCTGTAAGCACAATGTAATTTCTAATTAATATTGAGTACCTTTCCTACTAGCTGTGAGACCTTGGATATAACCACTGGCCCATTATTGGACCTAATATTAATGGGCAAGCTAAATTTGGAAATAATTTTATGTAGTAATTTCTTAACAACTGTTACTGTGGTCTCATCTCTAGTAGAGAAAGCTTCCATTTATCCTGAAAAGGTGTCAGTAAAAACTAATCGGTACTTATATCCCTGTGCCGGGGGCTTTACTTCAGTAAAATTTATTTCTAAATGTTTACCTGGGAAAGTTCCTCTTTTCCTATTTTTATAACTTCTCTATTTTGCTTAATACTTACTTGGGCACAGACTAAACACTTGGACACTATGCTTTTTTCAACTGGGGCTTAGGAAAGAAAAGTCCTTTGTTTGGCATTTTAAACTGTTTTTTTCTTATGCTTAGTTGTCCTTTTCTAGTTACTAAACTTTCTAAAGGCTCCACTGGTTTTTTAGGGCTACCTTCTTGGTAGTAGCATCAGCTGCTTGGTTTTTCTTGAGCTTTTAGGAAATTTCTCCCCTCTTTTGGTACCTTGGACAGTGGATGATGACCACTATTTTAGGGGAGCAGACTTTTGCATTGTTGGGGTGAGGGTTTGAGCCTTACCTTCGTTAGTTTTGAAGTCTTCTCCTGATGGCCCCTCTTCGACTGTGCCTGTCTTAAGTTGCTCCTGCCTTTAGAAATCTTACCTGTCTTTGGCTAGCCAGCCATCTGAGGGGCGAATCAGGGTGATGTGAGTGAGGGAGGGGCAAGGTCCTTTGTGAAATATTTAGATTTATTTCTTTAGCAGCTGATGGTTCTACCTTTTAAAGGCTTATTCCCAGGAAGTTTTCTAATTTTTGTAGTATACTTTTGTTTTAACGTCTGAAGCTGACTGTGATATACAGGCTAAGTTAATTGCCCTAGCATTTTCTGGTGCTTCAGGGTCTAGAGATGTGTAGACCCTGTAAGCTTTTGGTAGTCTCTTTAAGAGAATTGCAGAAGTCTCTAGAGGACACTGAATATCTTCTGACACCTTAGACAAATTTATGGGCTTTTAGCAGCTGCCTTGATCTCTGCTAACCGAAACTGGTGAAAAGTGTTCAAGGCTTCCCATCCTGCTGTAGTGTTAGGGTCCTATCTACACTGAACTACCGGAAACACCTTGTTGAGGTGTTCTTGGTTGTCTTCCTTAGCTCCTTAGTTTATTCCTAATGTAGCAGCCTTTTTTTTTCACCTCAGTTTTGAGTTGTTTCCTAGCCTTAGTAATGAACAGAGTGACTAAGAGCTGCTGGCAATCATCCCAACTGGGGAGATGTGTGTACAGTAGAGTTTCTAACAGTCTTGTTATGGCTTGAGGCTTCTCTGAGAAAGGAGGATTCTGAATTTTCTAATTTTATAGGTTGCTTTACGGGGAAAAGCACATAAACTATGAAAGGTTGCTTCTCAGGGACCTAGATAAAGATGCCATATCATGGGCCCCACTGCAGATCTGCAGAACCACAACTTAGTTTTTTATTTAATCAATTACGGAGGGAGGAGCAAGAAGCATCAACTTCCATTTGTTCCTTGATCAGGCAAGCCCCAGGTTTTGAACAAGCGACCTCTGTGCTCACGGTGGACACCTTATCCACTCTACCACGGCAGGTCAGGTAGCACTGTTGTTTTCATTAGCTGCTACAGATGATTCCAGGGTGAGTCTAGGGATTAGCAGGAAGGATCCTGGATGTATTTGCTTTCTCATTTTGTTGTTTGTACAAAAAAATTTATTTAGAAATCACAGAAATATTCTGACCAGATGCTGTCACAGTGGATAAAATTGCAGACTGGGATGCAGAGGACCTAGGTTTGAAACCCTGAGGTCACCCACTTGAGCGCTGGGTCGCCAGCTTGAGCATGGGATCAAATACATAACCCTATGATCACTGGCTGGAGCCCAAAGTTTGCTGCCTGAAGCCCAAGGCTGCTGAGTGTAGCAAGGGGTTATTCACTCTGCTGTAGACCCCCCCTGCCCCATCAAGGCACATATGAGAAAGCAATCAATGAACAGTCAAAGAGCCACAATGAAGAATTGATACTTCTCATCTCTCTCCCTTCCTGTCTGTCTGCACGTATCGGTCCCCCCCTCTATCACATCAAATAACATAACTGACAGAGTAGAAGTGGGCTCAGGAAACAGGTTTCAGAAGCAAAAGAGGAATCCTGGAATCTTAAGAGAGAGACAGGCAAAGGTGAGTGGGGGGCACAGACATGCTCCAGAGAAGAGAGCCCAGGATGCATTTGTGAGAGTGGGGAGCAGGGATGGTCAGGGGAGGTGATAGGGTGTTGTGTTGGGTTTGGGTGTTCAGGAGAGCAGCGCCCGTTCTCATTGCTGTGGGAATATGTGGACGTCTGAGGGAGGACAGATAGGTGAAGACAGGAAAATAATACAGTGTGGTCTCCCTGCAGGAGCACTGTTGGCTGACTCCAGTGAGGAAGGACAGGAGAATGTGGCCTTCTCAGCATTTCCAGGTCCTTCTGTCTGTGACTGAGGTGGAAGTGGACAAAGGGCTGTGTGGACACCTGTGGTGGCACATTCTCTAAATGCAGACTTGACTTCTCAACATATTGTCGCCTGAGAAAACAAGCAGGAGTCGGACCAGGACAGAATGGCTGCTTCTCAGGTAAACGATGTGTCCTGGGCAGAGGCTGTGTTTGCTTTTCCTTCTACCTTTAGTGGTTTACGACTCTCAACCATTAATTCTCTACTTCTGATATTCCTGCCTAGTGAGGTTGTTTCCATTTACTTTTTTTTAAAATTTTATTTATTGATTTTAGATAGTAGAGAGAAAAATGGAGCACAGAAAGAGCAGGAAGAAATGGGAAGCATCATCTTCTAGAAGGGGTTTCCCTCATGTGCCTTGAGTGGGTAAGCCCCGGTTTTGAACCAGCAACCTCAGCATCCCAGGTTGACGATTTATCAACTGTGCCACCAGATTAGCTCTTTCTCTCTTTTTTTTAATGTTTATTTTATTTATTTTAGAGAGAGTCAGTGAGAGAGAAAGAGAGAGGCGAGAATGCTGATCTGTTCCTGTATGTGCCCTGGGCAGCGATCAAACCAGCAACCTTTACACTTCAAAACCATGCTCCAACTTACTGAGCTACCCGGCCAGAGTCCAGGCTCTTTTACTTAATTGACAGGTTCAGCACCTTATATAGAAGTAGATGGGTGCTTCTCCTGTGTTATATATAAATATTTTTCTTCTTTGTCCCAGAGGCTTCTGTGTCTTCTCTCCATCTATGCTCCCTGAGGGCATGAACAATTTCCACCACGAATTAATAACTTTTTTTATTATTATTTAGACAATTTAATTTAACAGGGTGACATTGATCAATAAGAGGACATAGGTTTCAGTAAAACACCTCACAGCATTTGAACTATGAATTATGTTGTGTTCCCATCACCCAGAGTTCAATTACTTTCCCTTGCCTTATATTTGTCCTTCCTCTTTATACCCTAACCACACCCCTCCCCTTATTATTCTCCCCACTTCCCCTCCTGGTAACTATTTTCTATGTCCTTGAGTCTCAGTTTAACATCCCAACTCTGTTTGTAAACAGTTCTTAGGTTTCATACACGGATTTCACTCAGCATAATGTTCTCAGGGTCCATCCATGTTGTTGTAAATGACACTAGATTATCATTTATTTTTGTGTGTGTGTGACAGAGAGACAGATAGTGACAGACAGGCAGGAGGGAAAGAGATGAGAGTATCAGTTCTTCATTGCGGCACATTAGTTGTTCATTGACCACTCTCTCATATGTGCCTTGACTGCGGGGCTACAGCAGAGCGAGTGACCCCGTGTTCAAACCAGATGAGCCTGTGTTCAAGCCAGCAACCTCATGTTTTCAACCTGGGTCCTCTGTGTCCCAGTTTGATGCTCTATCCACTGCACCACTTCCTGGTCAGGCTATTATCATTTCTTATGACTCAGTAGTATTCCATTGTACATCATCTTTATCCTATCTTCTATTGAAGGACATTTTGCTTGTTTCCATTTGCCTTGGTCACTGTGACTTATGCAACAATTGACCTGGGTCTCCAAGTATATTTATGTATAAATATTTTTGAGTTTTGGGGTAGATATCCAGTAGAGAGATGGCTGGGTCATGGTAGTTCTGTTCTTAATGTTTTGAAGTATCTCCATACTTTCTTCCACAATGGCTGTAACAGTTTACATTCCTATCAGGAGTGAATGAGGGTTCCTTTTTCTCTACAGCATCTCCAATACTTGTTACTACCTGTCTTGTTGACAGTAGGCAATCTAACAGTTGTGAGGTTTAATGTCATTGTAGTTTTGATTTGCATTTCTCAACTAGCTAGTGAAGATGAGCATCTTTTCATATATCTGTTGGCCATTTGTATGTCTTTTTAGAAGTGTATGTTCAGGTCCTCTCCCTATTTTTTCTTTTTTTTTTTTTTTGTATTTTTCTGAAGTTGTAAACGGGGAGACAGTTAGACAGACTCCCGTAGGCTCCTGACCGGGATCCACCTGGCATGCCCACCAGGGGGCGATGCTCTGCCTATCTGGGACGCAGCTTTGTTGCAACCAGAGCCATTCTAGCACCTGAGGCAGAGGCCACAGAGCCATCCTCAGTGCCTGGGCCAACTTTGCTCCATTGGAGCTTTGGCTGCCAGAGGGGAAGAGAGAGACAAAGAGGAAGGAGAGGGGGAGGGGTGGAGAAGTAGATGGGTGCTTCTCCTGTGTGCTCTGGCCGGGAATTGAATCCAGGAGTCCTACACGCCAGGCTGACGCTCTACCACTGAGCCAACTGGCCAGGGTCCTCTCCCTATTTTTTAATTGGGTTGTTCGCTTTTTTGTTTCTGAGCTTTTTGAGGTCTTTTTTATTTTGGATGTTAACCCCTAATACTGTTGTTTGCAAGTATCATCTCCCATTTCGTTGGCTGCCTATTTGTTCTGTTGTCTGTTTCTTCTGCTGTGTAGAAGTTTTTTAGTTTGATACAGTCTTATTCACTTATTTTTACCTTTACTTCCCTTGCCATTGGGGTCATATTCATAAATTGCTGTGTATGGCCAAGGTCTGTGAGTTTAATACCTATATTGTCTTCTATGTAATTTACTGTTTTACCTCTTACATTTAGTTTTTTGATCTATTTTGAATTACTTTCTGTGCAAGGGGACAAAAGTGTTTCATTCTATTGCATGTGACTTTTCAGTTTTCCCAGCACCATTCGTTGAAAAAGCTTTGTTTTCTCCATTGTGTGGTTTTGGCTCCTTTGGTGAAGGTGATTAGTCCATATGTATATATGTAGTTTTATTTTTTGGCTCACAATTCTTTTCCATTGGTCTGTGGGTCTACTTTTCTACCTATACAATCTGTTTTGATTATCATGGCGCGGTAGTATAATTTGAAGTCAAGTATTGAAATACTTCTGGGTTTGTTTTTCTTTTTCTCAGGACTGTTTTTGTTATTCAGATTTTTTTTTACGGGTACATAGAATCATGGTGATTCTTTGTTTAATTTCTTTAAAAAATGACTTGGGGATGTCGATGGGGATTGCATTAAATATATTGCTTTGGGTAATATGGCCATTTTTACTCTGTTGACCCTTCCAATCCATGAACATGGAATAATTTTTCATTTCATAGTGTCCTTTTCAATTTCTTTTAATAATGCTTTGTAATTTTCTCTATACAGAAACTTTACATTGTTTATTAAGTTTATTCCAAGGTATTTATTTATTTTTGTTGTTGCAACTGTAAAGGGAGTTTTTTTTTTTCAGTTCATTTTCTCGAGTTTCATCTTTGGCAGATGTGAGAGCAATATACTTTTGTATGTTGACTTTCTATCCTGGAACTTTATTGCATTGGTTTATATTTTTCAATATTTTTTTGGTGGAGTTTTTGGGGTTTTCTTTCTTTTTTCTTCAGTGAGAGGAGAGGAGGCAGAGACAGACCCGTGGATGCCCCTGACCAAGATGCACCTGGCAAGTCCACTAGGAGCTGATGCTCTGCCCATCAGGGGACCTTGCTTCATTGCAACTGGAGACATTTTTTAGCACCTGAGGCAGAGACCATGGAGCTGTCTTCAGTGCCTAGTGCCAACTGGCTTCAATCGAGCCATGGCTGCAGGAGGCAAAGAGGGGCGAGTGAGGGGGTAGAGTAGAGAAGCAAATGGGTGCATCTCCTGTGTGCACTGACAGGGAATTGTACCGGGACATCTATATGCTGGACAAACTCTCTACCACTGAGCCAACTGGCAGGGTGTTGGGTGTCTTATATACAGGATCATATCATCTGGAAAAATGATACCGTTACTTCTTTTTTCCCGATATGAAAGCCTTTTCTTTCTTTCTCTTCCCTGATGCTCTAGCACTATATTGTATAGGAGTGAAGAGACTGGGCAGCCTTGTGTTGTTCCTGATTTTATTCTAAAAGCTTTCAGTTTTTCTCCGTTTAGTATGATATTGGCTGATAGTTTCTCATATATGCTCTTTATTATGTTAGATACTTACATATTTTATTTATTTATTTTTTATTCATTTTTGAGAGGAGAGGGAGAGACAGGGAGAGAGAGAGGAGAGACAGAGAGAGAGAAGGGGGGGAAGAGCTGGAAGCATCAACTCCCATATGTGCCTTGACCAGGCAAGCCCAGGGTTTCAAACCGGTGACCTCAGCATTTCCAGGTCGACACTCTATCCACTGCGCCACCACAAGTCAGGCAGATACTTATATATTGCTAAGTAAAATAAAAAATCACAGAAAAAAAAGGAAAAATATAAAAAAGGAAAAAAATCACAAACAAAAATAAATACAATAAAAGAATAAAAATTAAAGATAAATTCAAACGAGATAAAGAAGAGAAATGAAAGTAAATAAAATGAGGAAAAGAAATAAAATAAAATATTATTTTTCAGGCCCTGGCTGGTTGGCTCAGCGGTAGAGCGTCGGCCTGGCTTGCAGGGGACCCGGGTTCGATTCCCGGCCAGGGCACATAGGAGAAGCGCCCATTTGCTTCTCCACCCCCCCCTCCTTCCTCTCTGTCTCTCTCTTCCCCTCCCGCAGCCAAGACTCCATTGGAGCAAAGATGGCCCGGGCGCTGGGGATGGCTCCTTGGCCTCTGTCCCAGGCACTAGAGTGACTCTGGTCACGGCAGAGCGACACCCCGGAGGGGCATGCGGGAGTCTCTCTGACTATCTCTCCCCGTTTCCAGCTTCAGAAAAATACAAAAAAAAAAAATTATTTTTCAGTTTATGAGGTTAGTTTTTGTTTGTTTTTTACAGAGACAGAGAGAGAGCCAGAGAGAGGGATAGACAGGGACAGACAGGTAGGAATGGAGAGATGAGAAGCATCAATCATTAGTTTTTCATTGCGCATTGTGACACCTTAGTTGTATTTTGATTGCTTTCTCATATGTGCCTTGACCATGGGCCTTCAGCAGACCAAGAAACCCCTTGCTCAAGCCAGCAACCTTGGTTCGAAGCTGGTGAACTTTTACTCAAACCAGATGAGCCCACGCTCAAGCTGGTGTCCTCAGGGTCTTGAACCTGTGTCCTAGGCATCCCAGTCTGATGCTCTATCCACTGTGCCACTGCCTGGTCAGGCAAGACTAGTATTATTTTGTGGTCGGTGTTGCTGTACTGCAAATTTTGGCTCTGAGATTCTTGGGAAGAACTCCTATGACCTTCCTGTTAATGATGTAGGCAGGACCGCAGTCATTGGTGTGTGTGGTATGTTGTGAGGGTTTACAGGTCCAGCTTAATGGCTTGGTGGCTTTAAGTTTCTTGCAGTGGCGATTTGAGGTCTCTGGGCACTCCTCCACATGTCTCAAGAATCCAGGGGACCCGATGTGGAGTAGCTCTGTTTCTCAGTGGAGAGAGTGGCTCTGGAGAGTTAGCAGTGGGGTCTGGCACTGCCACTCTTCCCATGGGCGAGGTGAGCGAGTTGTCATCTGGGAGGCTGGGGCGCTGCACTTTGTTTTGGTGCTGAGAGTAGGCCACAGGCAGACCACAAAAAGTGTTGCTGGGACCCTGAGCCCAGCCCTCCCCCTCTCCCCACCTTAGTTCAGCACCTGCTCCTCTGCCTCTCTGCCTCTCTGCCTCTCTGCCTCTCTGCCTCTCCTATCTGAAGGAGGCTCAGGCACTGCTGACCTCACTGTTCATTTCACAGTAAACAAGACCCAGGCAACATGGCCCTTACTCATTCCTACAGTGCAGCCAAAAAAAAAAAAAAAACCACCAAAAAACTGGTAAGGCTGGTTCCTCTCCTATTCACAGCTGACCTTGGGGGCATTATATCTTCCACTCCTATTCTCAGTGCATCATACACTCAGTTCATTTGGTGTGGGGATCTTTCAGGTGCACTGTGAGTTCAGCTGGGGTTACTTTACTGTGTTAAAGCTGTTCAATTTGATGTAATTTTAAAAGGAGAGATCAGGGGTATCTCTCATCCCACCATTACTCTGTAATCACTTTCAAATACAAGAAATATCTCCTTTGTGACATCAAGTTGGGATGGTAACTGTGTCCAACATCCTTATGAGGATGAGTCAGAGGCTTGAGAATCAGTAAGAAGGGAATGTAGGCTTCAGTTTAACATGGCTGCAGATCACCTCTGAGGGACAGGATTAAGGAAATGCACCTTATATGGGTCAGAATAGCTGAGGAGGTTCTGACAGAGAAGAGCAGCTAGAAGAGACCTGCTCACTAGATTGCTGAGAACGTCCTGCCATTTTAAGGGAGTGTTAAAGTTCAGAATGTGGAGCATACATGTAGATGGACATTTGCAAAAATTACTATTTTTCTGATCATTTTCAGATAATTTCCTTATTCATATTGTGTGCCTACAGTGTCACAGCAGAGCTCTCCACAAATGTGTATAAAATTTTTCAAAAAATTAGAGACAAAAAATCAATTCCTTTAAATTCTTTTCTGTTATTATGGATGTTCTTGCTACTGTGTCTATTAAAAATGAGTATCAGCTGACCAGTAGGGGGCACAGTGGATAGAGCGTTGGACTGGGACACAGAGGACCCAGGTTCAAACCCCCGACGTCACCAGCTTGAGCATGGAATCATAGACATGACCCCATGGTCACTTCCTTAAACTCAAAGCTTTCTGGCTTGAAGCCCAAGGGTGGTGGCTTGCCCCAAGCAGTAAGCAATGGAGTTGCTCACTCTGCTGTAGTTCCCCCCCCCCCATTCTTGTCAATGCACACACGGGAAAGCAATCAATGAACGACTAAGGAGACGTAACTAAGAACTGATATTTTTCCTCCCTCTCTTTTCGTGACAATCCCTCTCTCTGTCTCGCTGTGTCAGAGAAAAAAGAAAATAAAATGAGTATCATTCACAAGTGATTTATGAAACTACAGAACCACAATATCTTTCATTTTATTTTACTTTATTTTTAAGATTTTTATTAACTCATTTTAAAGACGAGAGGGAGCAAGAACGAATAAGTAGAGAAAAGGTAGAAGTAGAAAACATAAACTCCAATTTGTGCCTTCATTAGGGAAGCTAGGGACTTGAACCGGCAACCTCATTTTTCCAGGTTGACACTTTCCACTGCACCAGCACAGGTCTGAGTCTATCACTATCAAACTGTACCTAGTTCTTCTATTATGTCTGTGTGCATAACATGTTAACATGATTTGAGCTATTTCTTCTTAAGAAGTTTTTGTTATTATCACTTAGGGAAACGTCTTGAGATGTTTATGAGGTTTCTTATGAGTATTAGACAGTGTTTGTACAGTTTTTTTTGAGAAATTGTAGATTAAGTTTCAAGTAAAATGCAATGTCTTTTCTTCGCTGTATGTTTGTTTCACAAAGCAGTCTCACAGAAAAAGAAGAAAGACCTAGTTCTAAGATTATGTATAGTAAATTTGTGGTTGCTATGCATCCTATTCCTTGAGAACAAGAAATCCTTTTAAAATTTTAGCTTGGACATTCTAGGAGGAGAGCAGAGAAAGGCCACGTGGAGGAGAGGAGTAGCAGCCAAGATGGTGGAGTGCTGAAGGGAGAAGCCAGTTTGTGTAGAGTTTGTGCAGAGAGAAGGAGATGGAGAACAGAGAAATGAAGAATGCAAATAGAGAAGTTGTGGTGGAAACCATCCAGATGAGCACTGTCTTTGATGGTGAAGCCATAGACCCAGTTACTGGGGCAAAATACAGATTCAACTCAAAAACTGGAGCCAGAAAGTGGAAAGATCCCTTAATGCAAATGCCAAAGCAGAATGAGTCCAGCACGCACGGAGCTGCTCCAAGCAGAGCTGTGTCTGTGGAAGGAACTGGGCCACCGAGGAGCAACGACAGGGAAGGAGAGCGGCCGCGTGGCAAAGCAAAGGCTGAGGAGGCACACCCAGGGTCCAGAAACCAGGATGGCAAGCCAGGCACCCCCAAGAACAGAGACCCAGCGGTCATGAGCAGGGCTTCCCCCAAACCACACCCAGGAAAGTAAGCAGGGTCTGGTGCTGGTCCCACAGAACGGTCCAGAGGGGACCTTGCCTGTCAGAGGGTTGCTGCCTCTCCCTAAGTTCTCTGAGGGGATATGCCATGCATAGGAGTGAAAATGTAGCCAAAAGGAACTCAGAGATCCGGGGTCCCAAATAGGATGTTTAAACAGCACAAAGAGGTTTGATTGCATAGTTGCCTTTTTCTGAGACGGCACAGGGGAAATTTCTCTCTGGTCTCTCGGTGCTTCTGACCGGCTGGACTACCAGTTTCTGGATGTGGAATTGAGGTGTTTCTTCTTTCTCTTGACTGCTAGGATGCTCTGTTCAGTTCACCCCTAGAAAGAGTGCAGAACTGCTTGGCATTAGTGCTGAGGACTACCTGCACATCTCATTGCATTTCATTTTTCTGCCTTCATTTTAGAATCACCCAGAATTCTTCACTTATAAGTACAGTTCAATACCATACACCTTTGTAAGACACCTTAAATCTTTTCCAAAAGAAGACAGACAGCCCTGGCCAGATAGCTCGGTTGGTTGGAGTGTTGTCCTGAAGTGCAGAGGCTACTGGTTCAATCCCCGGTCAGGGCACATACAGGAACAGTCTCTTTGTTTCTCCCTGCCTCTCTCTCTAAAGAAGAAGGAGAAGAGGAAGGAGAAGGAGAAGGAGAAGGAGGAGAAGGAGAAGGAGAAGGAGAAGGAGAAGGAGAAGGAGAAGGAGAAGGAGAAGGAGAAGGAGAAGGAGGAGAAGGAGAAGAATGAATAGATAATGAGTAATTCTAGAAAGAAGAAAACAGTAAATATCTTTTATATTTTTATTGGGGCATAAGTTCTATTCAACAAAGTGCACAGATCTAAGGTATTAAGTGTGATAATAGACTCCTCTCAGAAGCAGGACAATATTTATCCTCACATATTAGTTTTGCTGTTTTGAATTTCATATAAATGGAATTACACAGATGTGCTCTTTCCTGTCTGCTGTTTTGCTCAGCATGTCTGTGAGATTCACCCACGTCATACTGTCAATCAGCAGTCCTTTTCTCTTCACTGTTGTGGTGGCTGTGTTAAGTTTCTCACTATTATACATTCCAGTGCTATGAACTTTCTTGTGCATAACTCCTGGTGAGCATAAACATGTGTTTCTTTGGAGCATATTCCTAGGAGTGAGTTTGCTGGAGCCATTGCTAGAATCTGCAGAGAATTCCAAAGTCGGTGGCTCCACTCTGCACTTCCACCAGCAATGACTGAGAGTTCTGATTGCTTTCCTTTCTTGTCAACACTTGATGTTAGCCATCCAGATTAAATTTTTTTTCTTGAAATGTAAAAAAAATTTTAGCTTGAAGTTATGTATGCATTTTCCTTTGTTTTCTTTCTCTGTGCTATTGAGGAGTATGGCACATGGACTGGAGACTTTGGTGTCACTGGTAAAAAGAGAGCTTGTTAGAGCTGTGGAAACACAGGCCCCATCCCAGGACTCCTGAGTGAGAATCACCATTTTTAGAAAGTGCAGTACACTGTTGCCCACGTCAGAATTGAAGAAGTACTTAAACTTCCACCTTGTGACGTTTCCACCTGACAAATATGATATACACAACTGATCATGAGTGATACACATACAACACTGACAAATCCACATGCCTATGTTGATACCTTAATTCTACTGATAAATTTTAGAGACAGAGAGAGAAAAGACATAAACTTTCTGTTGCACTTATTTATTATATATTAGTTGATTTCTTGTATGTGCCTTGACCAGGAATCAAACCTGCCACATTGGTAAATTAGGAGAATGCTCTATCCATCTGATCTACCAGGTCACAGTGATGCCTTAATTTTAAAATTCATCTTCTTGTAAAGTCAAGTCTGCGTAGTGCATTTTTGGATATGTACATTGTCATTACTCAGTGTTAAAAAATAAGTTAGAGAATATTTCTATGTGAAAGATTAAAAAACAAAGGACGACAAAAAAAATTTTGAGAAAGAGCATTGTCGCCTACCCAAGTAGTGGCACAGTAGATAAGGCACACTGGCCTGGGACACAGGTATTAGATTCAAAGCCCCGAGGTCACTGACTTCAAACTAGGGTCCCTGGCTTCACAGTGGGGTTATACTTGTTAACCCATGGGTGCTGGCAGGAGCCCAAAGATGGCTGACTTAAGCAACGGGTCACTGGCTCACCTAGAGCCACCTGGTCAAGGCACAGAGCAGAAAGCAGTGAATGAACAACTAAAAGCCCCACATCTTCAGTTGATGGTTCTCATCTCTGTCAAATCAGTTTGTGTGACCCTCTTCTCACACACACTCAGAAAAAATATATATTGCTGGGCAAAATGATCTTACTGGATCATTTTCTCTTAGAACAAGACCACTTCTAACCCTGTTTTCATGTTGGATGGCATCATGAACTGACACTATGGACCTCTGTTAATGTGTCTTTTCTTCCAGAAACCATTGACCTTCAGGGATGTGGCTGTAGATTTCTCTCGGGAAGAGTGGGAAAGCCTGGACCCAGCTCAGCAGAAACTGTACACGGATGTGATGTTGGAGAACTGCAGGAACCTGGTCTCCCTGGGTGAGGATGAATTCCTTCCTGTTTTCTTCATTAGTGGGAACATCACATGGGAGCTTCTGCCTTGCAGGGTAGATTTTAGAGTTCTACCATCAGGGACCAAATATGGGGGTTTGCTATTGTAGAAACAAAGGCTTCATGATGCACATTAATTAGAACTCAGTGTATGAAAACTTACATGTTTCTAGAACAATTATGGTGTTATCAGAAAACACGTATTTTGGGAAGTTATTTTCTAGAACATTGTAATATTGTACCATGTCTTCTCACCTGGGCACAAAATGAATTAGGAATTGGAGCTGTGAAGGAAAATGACGTATCCTTCCACCCAGGTAGGTGGGGTGAGGAAGCAGATGAGGCAGGTAAGAGACCTAAAGGTCATGGAGGAGGCCAGACCTTACAGTGTGGTTGGGAAGCTGCTGCAGTGGAAAGGGCTGTGAGAAGCCCAAGTGTACTCTGGTTGCTGTCATAGAGGAACAGCTGGTCTCCAATATGTCCCATGTTCCCACATCCTCTCAGGACTCTGCTTTTGCTCCAGTGACCTCCATCATCACATCAGCAGTGGGGGCTAAGTTTTCCCCTTGGACTGAGAGCTGCCATGATGATGCCCCTTCCATAGCTTTGGGGACCACAGAAAACCTGTGCACGTACCAGAGGAATTACATGATAAGCTGTTTTTTCTCATTTGGAGTGTTTTGTTTTATTTTTTTGTGACAGACACATAGACACGGACAGAGAGACAGGAAGCGAGAGAGATAAGAAGCATCAGTTTTGCCTGACCAGGCGGTGGCGCAATGGATAGAGCGTTGGACTGGGATGCAGAGGACCCAGGTTCGAGACCCTGAGGTCGCCAGCTTGAGCGTGGGCTCATCTGGTTTGAGCAAGAGCCCACCAGCTTGAACCCAAGGTCACTGGCTCCAGCAAGGGATTACTCAGTCTGCTGAAGGCCCACAATCAAGGCATGTATAAGAAAGCAATCAATGAACAACTAAGGTGTTGCAAGGTGCAATGAAAAACTAATGATTGATGCTTCTCATCTCTCTCAGTTCCTGTCTGTCTGTCCCTGTCTGTCCCTCTCTCTGACTCACTCTCTGTCTCTGTAAAAAATTAAAAAAAAAAAGAAGCATCAGTTTTTTGTTGTGTCACTGTAGTTGTCTTTGATTGCTTTCTTTTATGTGCCTTAGTCGAGAGCTACATCACAGGGAGTAATCCCTATCTCATGCCAGTGACCATGGGGTCCTGTCTTTGATCTTATGCTCAAGCCAGCAATCCTGTACTCAAGCTGGTGAGCCCACGCTCTAGCCGGCAACCTTGGTGTTTTGAAAGTGGGTTTTCTATGTCCCCGTTTCACATCTATCCACTATGCCATTGTGTGGTCAGGCCAGATTTATCATTTCTAATCCTATGGACATTTCCCACAAGACCTTACAGAGTGTAGGCTAAATGATTTCATCAAAACACAAATCATCTCACCAAAGTGTGAGCATGTATTTCTGTTTTAATTTCAAATATTCTTTTGCTTAATATGAATTTTTGTTACAGAATTCTGGTCTGGACCCTAGCACTTTGTCTCAGTGGGAGAGCGTCAGCTTGGCATACACATGTCCTGGGATGGATTCCACTCAGGGCGTACAGGGGAAGTGACCATCTGCTTCTTCACTCTTCACTCCTCTCTCTCTTTTTCTCCCTCTTTCACTCTCTTTCTCTTTCCCTTCTAAAGCCATCTCTTGTTTGGTTCCAGTGTATTAATCTTGGCCGATGAAGACAGCTCTCTGGTGTCTCCACCTCCAGCACTAAAAATAGCTGACTTGTGACCGTGGCCCCAGTTGGATAAAACAACAGCTCCAGATGGGGTTTCATGTGCGTCACATTGAGGTGCATGCACAAGTCTATCTTTCCTTCTTTAACTTGAAAGAAAAGAAAAATATATTTCCAGTCTTATTTTTTAATTGTCTGCATTAGAGTAATTTCATGTCTCTACATATCTCATGGAGTCCTTCAATAGTTACTGCCATAGGCGACCTTAGAGTGTTTTGTCCAGGAGGTGGAAAAGTGTCCACTGTACCTGTTTTCATCACCGTCATTCTGTAATTCTTTCTTGTGCACTTGAGAGTTGCTGGGGCTGTGTCCTTTTCTGTTTTTACTTTTTGATGAGATTTATGCCATATTTGTGCTTTTGGATTCACAAGTGCTGGTATAACATGCAGAATCGTTCTCCTTTGGTAAGAAGTGGGATGCAGCATTATTGGGCACTTAATATTTAGGAAGCGCTTTGTTCCTTAATTCAAGTTTATTTCAGGCAAAATCAATGATGAGATTTTTCATTTGTTTTCTTAGCATGTGTCTTTTTATGGTGTGCTTAATCTGAAATGTTTAAAGATTCCATTAGTCTGTCCATATTTCAGAACTTTGTAATACTTTTTTTCTTTGGAAATGAAGGTTATTTTTTTTAGGTGGGTTACAGCCTACACATTTTTGTAAGAGTAGCTGAAATACATAAACCAGAAAAATTTCTCATGTCACTTAAATATCTTTATTACAATTATACTTGATAGTTATTTTTTAATGATTTATTCTGCTTTATAATGTCATGATGAAAAATTATTGCTGTTTGAGGGTATATTCACTTATAAATTATAGTTAATAAAGGATTTTGATCACTGAAACTTATACAGTATATAAATTTAAAATTTTTAAAGATCAGTTTTTTGTTCTTGATTTGCTTTTTATTTTTCATTCAGTATTATTTTGAACTAGTTTCAAGTGTACAGGATAGTGGTTACACCTTAACATACTTTATAAATTCTGAAAGTGTTCCCCATTATATTTCCGGGACCCAGCATAGTTAATACAGTATTATTTACTATAGTCCCCATGCTGCACTTTACATCCCATGACCGCTCTGTAAACTACCACTGTGTTCTTCTCAAGTGCTTCTACTTTCTGCCCCAGCCTTCCACGTTACCTGCCCTCTGACAGCAGTCACTCTGTTCACTGAACCTGTGACTCTCTTTCTGGTTGTTTATTTGTTTATATTGTTCTTTAGATTCCAAATATAATTGACGTCGAATGGTACATGTGTTTCTTTGACAGTCTTATTTCACTTAGCACAATACCTTCTATGTATATGTATCCATGCTTCTGCAAATGCTATGGTTTCATTCTTTCTTATCCTTTTATTTCTTAACATTTTTATTCATTTTTTATATTCTTTCTTCATTTTACAATAACCCTGATTTTTTGTTTGTTTGTTTTAAGATGACTTTCCCACCCCCATTAATAGAGCAAGGGAGAGAGATGAAAATGATCAACTCGTAGTTGAGACACTTTAGTTTTTCAGTCACTACTTCTTATATGTGCCTTGACTTGGGGTCTTTAGTTGGGGCAGTGACACCGTGCTCAAGCCAGCAAACTTTGAATTAATCTAGTGACCATAGAATCATGATGATCCCATGCTCAAGCTGGCAACCTTGATATTATTGTTTTATTTTTAATTAATTTATTTATTTTAGTGACAGAGAGAGAGGGACAATCAGAAAGAGAGTGATAAGAAAAACATCACCTGACCAGGCAGTGGCGCAGTGGATACAGCGTCAGACTGAGATGCGAAGGACCCAGGTTCGAGACCCCGAGGTTGCCAGCTTGAGTGGGTGGGGCCTCATCTGGTTTTAGCAAAGCTCATCAGCTTGGACCCAAGGTCACTGGCTCAAGCAGTGATTTACTCAGTTTGCTGAAGGCCTGCGGTCAACGCACGTATGAGAAAGCAGTAAATGAACAACTAAGGTGTTGCAACAAAAAACTGATGATTGATGCTTCTCATCTCTTTGTTCCTGTCTGTCTATCCCTATCTGTCCCTCACTCTGACTCTCTTTCTGTCTCTGAAGAAAAGAAAAAAAGAAAGAAAAACATCAACTCATTATTGGGGCTCCTTAGTTGTTCATTGATTGCTTTCTTATATGTGTCTTGACAGGGAGCTCCACCTGAGCCACTGACTCCTTGCTCCAGCCAGTGAACTTGGGCTACAAGCCAGCGACCTTGGGGTCATATCTATGCCAGTGACCTACTGGGCATAGATAATCCTAAGCTAGTGACCCCACAGATAAACTGGTATATCTGCACTTTAGCCAGGGACCTTGGGATTTTGAATTGGTTCCTCAACATCTCAGCCAACAATTGTGCCACCACCTGCTAAAGCCTGTTGTCCTTCCTCTTAAGCTTTTGAGCCTGCACTCAAGGCAACTAAGGTCATGCTCAGGCCAGAGACCTCAGGGATTGAGACCTGGAACCTCAGCATCCCAGGCTGACACTGTATTCACTGCACCACCAGTTTAAGGTGTTTCTGTTTTTGATACCTGTCTTCAGTACTGCAGTCTGTGTGCTTGAACCATTACTTTTTTTTTTTTTAATTTTATTTATTTATTTATTTTTTACAGAGACAGAGAGTGAGTCAGAGAAAGGGATAGACAGGGACAGACAGACAGGAATGCAGAGAGATGAGAAGCATCAATCATTAGTTTTTTCATTGTGCGTTGCAACAACTTAGTTGTTCATTGATTGCTTTCTCATATGTGCCTTGACTGCAGGCCTTCAGCAGACCAAGTAACCCCTTGCTGGAGCCAGCGACCTTGGGTTCAAGCTGCTGGGCTTTTGCTCAAACCAGATGAACCCACGCTCAAGCTGGCGACCTCGGGGTCTCGAACCTGGGCCCTCTGCATCCCAGTCTGACGCTCTATCCGCTGTGCCACCACCTTGTCAGGCAAACCATTACTTTTTTTAAAATGGCCTTTGCATTACATTCACCATGTACTGCCGTTCTCTTGGCACTCTGTCATGCAAAACAGAAATGATCTTTCAGGAAGCAGCTATGCAACCAATTCATTGAACATACAGCACTGTCATTTCTGTGTTTCTTAAGTTGAAACTGGTATTTGGAAATGTTCTTACCATATTTCCCTTGCGCACTTTGGTTTTTCAGAAGCTATTGTTAGTATGAGATGTAAATTTTTATTTCTCTCTGATGTGACATTTTGATTATTATCTTTCTTGGTGTTACCTTGAACTTTTTTTTTTTTTAATACCTAAAGTTTTATTAATTTTAATAGGGTGACATCAATAAATCAGGGTACATATATTCAAAGTAAACATGTCCAGCTTATCTTGTCATTCAATTATGTTGCATACCCATCACCCAAAGTCAGATTGTCCTCTGTCATCTTCTATCTAGTTTTCTTTGTGCCCCTCCCGTTCCCCCTCCCCCTCTCCTTCCTTCCCTCCCCCCCATAACTACCACACTCTTGTCCATGTCTCTTAGTCTACCTTGAACTCTTAACCCACCTTTCGTGTACTTAAAATGTAGTTTTGTCAATACTTGCTGATATATTCATTTACCTTGTGTCATAACTGTCATGTTTTGTATCTTTCAGCTATGCCATCTGAAGACAAGCAGACCTTGTTACAAAATCCAGGCATAGAAGATTTATTCTCTAAAACAATACTGGTAAGATATGAAAGGTGTGGTTTTGATCATGTAAATGTAATGAAAACCTGCCGTAATTTTTTTGTTGTTATTTATATACAGCGGTACTTTGACACATGAGTTTAATTTGTTTAATGACCAATCTTGTGACTCAGTTTGTGTCAAATTGAATTCCCCATTTAAATTAATGAGAATGAAATTAATCCGTTCTGGCCTCCAAAAACCGCAAGAATTTCTTGATTTACGTATATTCTTTAATTTTTTTTAGTTTTTATTTTGTTGTACTTTTCTGAAGTGAGAAGTAGGGAGGCAGAGACAGACTCCCTTTTGTGCCCGACCAGGATCCACCCGGCATGCCCACCAGGGGGCGATGCTCTGCCCATCTGGGGCCTTGCGCCACTGTGGTCAGAGCCATTCTAGCACCTGAGGCGAAGGCCATGGAGCCATCCTCAGCACCCGGGCCAATTTTGCTACAATGGAGCCTTGACTGTGGAAGGGGAAGAGATGGAAAAGAGAGAGGGAAGGGTGGAGATGAAGATAGCTGCTTCTCTTGTGTGCCTTGACCGGGAATTGAACCCAGGACTTCCACATGCCAGGCCAATACTCTACCACTGATCCAACCAGCCAGGGCCACGTATATGCTTTTAAATAAGAAATTGTTCTTTATTAATAACAAATACATACACACACACACACACACACACACACACACAAACACACACACATAATAAACAAGAATGTAAAGATATAAGCTGGTTCATGAAATGTATTGACCTTCAAGGTCAGGCAAAGATGCTGGCAGAGGGGAAAGAGACTGTCGTAGGTGATTTTCAATTCATGCTGTTGCTTAACATAGCTTACTCTCTACACACTAAACACTACATTTAATTGCAAAATTTAACTTACATCTATGTATGATATGAAACTGTATTTCTAAATTTAATTGCTATTTTCTTAACTTTGCTTAATTATTATCAATTTCTTCACTGACTTTTGGCTTTTTGCCACACTTTCCACACTTTCACGTAGCTGCCGTTTCAAATAAAAACCTTTCCATGAAAGTTTGTTTCTTTCTCCCTTCTAGAACATTCAGCAGGCCATTTAGTGAAGGGTGGCAAAAACTTAAAATTCAAATATCCGCTCGTGACTTAAAACAAAAAATTCCACGAGTGACTGCTCATCTCTCAACTTGCTTTAAATTGCTTTAAAGTGTTCGTATGTCAAGATACCACTGTATTTAGAGAGAGTGGTATGAGGAGAGAGAGAAGACAGTGACAATCAGAAATATTGATCTTTTCCAGTATGTGCCCTGACCAGGGATTGAGCCTGCAACCTTTGCATAGTGAGATGACAGTGAAACCAATGGAAGGTATTGGCCACGGTGGGACAATTAATATTATTAATTGTTTAAGTGTTTATTCTTCTGTGGCCTGTTAACCACTCAGTTGGTTAAAGCATTGTTCTGAAACAACAACACTGAATTTTATCACTTATAAGGACACATAGGAGAGCAGCCAATGAATGGACAACATATTGGAGCAACAGTGAATGCTTCCCTTCTCACTCCTCTTTCCCAGCCTCTCTCTGTCTCTCTGAAAATAAAAAAGAAGTTGAGCCCTGGCCGGATGGCTCAGCGGTAGAGCGTCAGCCTAGCGTGCGGAGGACCCGGGTTCGATTCCCGGCCAGGGCACACAGGAAAAGCGCCCATTTGCTTCTCCACCCCTCCGCCGCGCTTTCCTCTCTGTCTCTCTCTTCCCCTCCCGCAGCTAAGGCTCCATTGGAGCAAAGATGGCCCGGGCGCTGGGGATGGCTCTGTGGCCTCTGCCTCAGGCGCTAGAGTGGCTCTGGTCGCAACATGGCGACGCCCCGGAGGGGCAGAGCATCGCCCCCTGGTGGGCAGAGCGTCGCCCCATGGTGGGCGTGCCGGGTGGATCCCGGTCGGGCGCATGCGGGAGTCTGTCTGACTGTCTCTCCCTGTTTCCAGCTTCAGAAAAATGAAAAAAAAAAAAAAAAAAAAAAAAAAAAGAAGTTGAGTCCCACCTGGATAGCTCAGTTTGTTGTAGAATTGTCCTGGAGCAGATTGCTGGTGTGATTCCCCAAAGTTCATACAAGAGCACATCAATGTTTTCTATCTCTTCCTACCTTTCTTAATAAAGAAAAAACAACTTATTGCATTGATTTTATCAAAAGAGAGGAGGAGAAAAAGGTGGAGAGAGACAGGAACATCTATCTGCTCCTGTATGTGGCCTGGCTGGGAATCGAGGCAGCAACTTCTGTGCTTCAGGATGCTTCTCCAACCAATTGAGCTATCTGGCCAGAGTGGGACTATTATTTGTGGTTAACTTGTTTTTTTCTAAATAGGTAAAAAATATTATACATTTGTGCAACTCCCTCTTTAAATCAGCTACATTGTCATCAGTTAGTTTCTAAAAATGCAAATTGGCTCTGGTTCATTTCCTCAGTGTTTGAATGGCCAAGAGTGTGGATGTCGAGGGTTCAATTCTGGGTCATGGCCTACAGGAAAAGTAACCATCTTCTTCTTTACCTGTCCCCCTCTTGCTTCTCTCTCTCTCTCTCTACCCCTCACACACCCATGAGTGGATTGGTCGAATGAGCTGCCCACAGGAACTGAGAACGGCTCTGTGGTCTCTTCTCCAGGCAGTAATAAAATGGCTCCATTGCTGAGCCTTGGAGCAGTGGTCCCACATGATCAGAATATTAACCGTTTGTGGGCTTGCCCAGAAGACCAAAAACTATACTTTTACTATTACATGTTTTTGAAAAGTAAATCTGAAAAAGTCAGGAAGTTATGTTATCTTTGGAGTAAATAATCATTCAATTTGTTTTTCCATTTCAAGATCTATAATATTCATTAATTTTGGAGCCAATCTTATACAGTAAACATGGTTTAATAGGTATCAAAGTGTAGTTGTTTGGTAATAAATGTAAATGTTAAATGAATTATACCTTTCGGTAAAAGCATATCTATCTTTGATTATTACCAGAGTATACATAATGAAGACAGAAGTTATCAATGCAGTGAACATTGGAGAACCATTAAACAAGAATCAATTTGTAGTCAAAATGAGAAAACTCCGTTTCCCAAGAACCATTATGAACATGGAAAAGTGTTTGACCAGATGTTACATTCTAATATTTATCAGCTTATTCATGTTGTAGAGATAACAAACGAACACAGTAAATGTGTCAACTCCTTTAAACAATCTACAGATCATACTGAAGAAGAAAATATTCATACTGAAGAGGAAGCTTACACTTATAATTTATGTACTAGAGCTTTCAGTGAAATATTTGATAGGAATATATTTAAGAAAGACAATAGTATAGAAAAGCTTTATAAATATGAAAAATCTGGTAAGACATTTAATTGTCATTCGTGTCTTAGTTTACATGAGAGAAATATTCACAACAAACGGAGACCTCACACATGCAGACAGTGTGGCAAAGCCTTTAGCCATTTCTCAACACTTTTTAATTGTCAGAAAATTCATACTAGAGAGAGGTTTCATAAATATTTAGAACATGGCAAATCCTTTACTGGGAAATCAAAGCTTAATGTACATCAAAGAATTCACATGGGAGAGAAACTGTATAAATGCAGAGAATGTGACACAGCCTTTAGCTTTTCTTCAGCTCTTACTATACATCAAGAAACTCACAAAAAAGAAAAACCATACAAATGCATACAATGTGGTAAAGCCTTTAGCTGTTTCTCTGCTCATACTACACATCAAAGAACTCACACAGGAGAGAAACCCTACAAATGTACCGAATGTGGCAAAGCCTTTAGGCATTCCTCAACACTTACTTACCATCAGAAAATTCATACTGGAGAGAGGTCTTTTAAATGTTTAGAATGTGGCAAAACCTTTATCCGTAAATCACACCTTATTCAACATCAAAGAATTCATACAGGAGAGAGACAGTACAATTGCAGGCAATGTGGCAAAGCCTTTAATCGTTCCTCAGCTCTTACTGTACATAAAAGAACTCACACAGGAGAAAAACCATATAAATGTAGAGAATGTGGCAAAGCCTTTAAAGATTCCTCTACTCTTACTGCACATCAAAGAACTCACATGGGAGAGAAACCATACAAATGCAGACAATGTGGCAAAGGTTTTAGTCAACCCTCAGGCCTTACTAAACATCAAAGAACTCACACAGGAGAGAAACCATACAAATGCAGACAATGTGGCAAAGCCTTTAGCTGTTCCTCAACTCTTACTGTACATCAGAGAATTCATACTGGAGAGAGGTCTCATAAATGTTTAGATTGTGGCAAAGCCTTTAGCTGTTCCTCATCTCTTACTACACATCAAAGAACTCACACAGGAGAGAAACCATACAAATGCACACAATGTGATAAAGCTTATACTCAAGCCTCAGGTCTTACTGTACATCAGAGAATTCACACAGGAGAGAAACCATATGAATGCAAACAATGTGGCAAAGCTTTTAGATGTTCCTCAACTCTCATTATACATCAAAGAACTCACACAGGAGAGAAACCATATAAATGTAGACAATGTGGCAAAGCTTTTACTCACCCCTCAACTCTTACTAAACATCAAAGAGTTCACACAGGAGAGAAACCATACAAATGCAGACACTGTGGCAAAGCTTTTACTCAACTCTCAGGTCTTACTGTACATCAAAGAACTCACACAGGAGAGAAGCCACACAAATGCAGTCAATGTGGCAAAGCTTTTACTCAACTCTCAGGTCTTACTATACATCAAACAACTCACACAAGAGACAAACCATACAAATGCAATCAGTGTGGCAAAGCTTTTACTCAAATCTCAGGTCTTACTACACATCAAGCATCTCACACAAAAGAGAAACCATACAAATGCAGTCAATGTGGTAAAGCTTTTACTCACCCCTCCATCCTTACTAAACATCAAAGAACTCACACAGAAGAGAAACCATACAAATGCAGTCAATGTGGTAAAGCTTTTACTCACCCCTCCATTCTTACTAAACATCAAAGAACTCACACAGAAGAGAAACCATGCAAATGCAATCAATGTGGTAAAGCTTTTACTCACCCCTCCATTCTTACTAAACATCAAAGAACTCACACAGAAGAGAAACCATACAAATGTATAGAGTGTGGGAAAGCCTTTAGTCGTTCCTCAAATCTTACTGAGCATCAAAAAATTCATACTGGAGAGAGGTCTCATAAATGTTTAGAATGTGGCAAAACCTTTATCCGGAAATCGAACCTTACTGTACATCAAAGAATTCACGTGATGTAGAAACCATAGAAATGTAGGGAATGTGGCAAAGCCTTTAGGATTTCATCAAGTCTTATTAAACATCAAAGAGTTCACATCGGAGAGAAGCTCTATCAATGCCCAGAATGTGGCACAGCCTTTAATTACTCCTCATACCTTATTTGACATCAGAGGACTCATACTGGAGAGAAGAGTTACTAACGAAGAGAATGTGGAAAAGCCTTTTGCCTGTCCTGAAACATCACTCATCTTAAATCTCATTCTGAACAGAAACCATACATTTATAGGGATTGCATTAAGGTTTTTGCTTAGCAGGGGAATCTTAGTAAACATTCAAGAATTCGTTATCAAGAGAAGCGTTACAAATTTGCAGGTTGTGGCAAATCATGAAATGACTGCTTTCACCTTCCTAAACAAGAGAATACATACCAGAGAGGCACTTTGCAAATGTGAAGCATGTGGCAAAGACTTTTATCTTTACTGAAAACATGCTGCACATCGCAGAATTCATGACAGAGAGAAACAGTAAAAATGTCAGTAATTTGGCAAAACATTTAACTTTTCTTAAAACCTTTTTGACCATCAGAGAATTAAGTGTTAAAAGGCAATTTATGTTCCAAAGTGTTTGTCCTGACTTCTTAATCAACATCTGCTACGAGTGGATAGAAGAGTAACAGACATAAAGAACATGGGAAAGCTTTACATGGTATACAAGACTTACTTGATACCCCTGTGAGCAATAGAATTTATCCCACCTCTGGCTTTCACCATGTTTCACCCTTAGCTGTGTTCTTTGTGTAACTTACCAAATAGTTGCTTTTTATGCTTTATTTTTAACAACCTAAAGTTAACTTTAGAACGCTGAAGAGTTTGCAGATGGATCCTACTAAAGGCTTGTGCTCTGGGTCCTGCTTCTCTCTTCAGGCATTGTCCCGTGGCCTCCACGGGTAGACTCAGGCAGGCTGTTCTGTTTCTCCAGGGCTTGTGAGTCATCCGTGTGTCTGTTTTATCGGCCTTGTGGTCTCTTCTGTAACTGCTGCTCACCCTCCTGTATCACAGTGCTCTGCTTCACAAATTCTAGTAATTGAAAAGAATCCACTCTAGTATAATTAGGAAGTTCTTTTTAACTGTTGAGCCTATGTGTATTATTTTACATCTTTCTTTATATGAGTCAACGTAAAAAATTTCCATGGTTTGATACACAAAAATGCATTATGTACATTAGTAACCTGAAGATGTAATGTAGGAGTGAGAGAACTGAGAAGTAAAGAAATGTGTGTGCATGTCTTCATTAGGGTAGGGAAATAATGCATCAACATAGGTAATTCAACAAAGCTGATAAAGTTACTTAACAGGTAGAAATCTCACATATTTAAAGGTGAATAATTTTCTATACATTGCATGTCTGTATACTTAAACTTTCCCCCAAATCACCACTCTTGGTTATAGAAACTCACTATGCAGTTATCTCTTTTTTTTTTCTTTATTTTATTTTATTTTTTTTAAAATTAAATTTAATGCAGTGACATTGATAAATCAGGGTACATATGTTGAGAGAAAATATCTCTAGATTATTTTGACATTTGATTGTGCTGTATACCCCTCCCCCAAAGTTAAATTGTCTTCTGTCACCTTCTATCTGGTTTTCTTTGTGCCCCACCCCTCCCCTAACCCCTCTCTTCTTCTTCACCCCATCCCCCCTCCCCCAACCCCCCGCCCCTGTTGCCATCACATTCTTGTTCATGTCTCTGAGTCTCATTTTTATGTCCCTTCTATGTATGGATTCATCTTAGTTTTTTTTCTGATTTACTTATTTCACTCCGTATAATGTTTTCAAGGTCCATCCATGTTATTGTAAATGATCCGATGTCATCATTTCTTATGGCTGAGTAGTATTCCATAGTATATATGTACCAAAGCTTTTTAATCCACTCGTCCTCTGACGGACACTTGGGTTGTTTCCAGATCTTCGCTATTGTGAACAATGCTGCCACAAACATGCGGGTGCATTTCTCCTTTTTGAGCCGTTCTATGGTGTCCTTGGGGTATATTCCTAAAAGTGGGATAGCTGGGTCAAAAGGCAGTTCGATTTTCAGTTTTTTGAGGAATCTCCATACTGTTTTCCACAGTGGCTGCACCAGTCTGCATTCCCACCAGCAGTGCAGGAGGGTTCCCTTTTCTCCACATCCTCGCCAGCACTTATTCTGTGTGGTTTTGTTGATAAGCGCCATTCTGACTGGTGTGAGGTGATATCTCATTGTGGTTTTAATTTGCATTTCTCTAATGATTAGTGATGTTGAGCATTTTTCCATATGCCTATTGGCCATCTGTATGTACTCTTTGGAGAAGTGTCTATTCATCTCTTTTGCCCATTTTTGGATTGGGTTGTTTGTCTTCCTGGTGTTGAGTTTTACAAGTTCTTTATAAATTTTGGTTATTAACCCCTTATCAGACGTATTGTCAAATATGTTCTCCCATTGTGTAGCTTGTCTTTTTATTCTGTTCTTGTTGTCTTTAGCTGTGCAAAAGCTTTTTAGTTTGATATAGTCCCATTTGTTTATCCTGTCTTTTATTTCACTTCCCCGTGGAGATAAATCAGCAAATATATTGCTCCAAGAGATGTCCGAGAGCTTACTGCCTATGTTTTCTTCTAAGATGCTTATGGTTTCACGGCCTACGTTTAAGTCTTTTATCCATTTTGAGTTTATTTTTGTGAGTGGTGTAAGCTGGTGATCTAGTTTCATTTTTTTGCAGGTAGCTGTCCAATTTTCCCAACACCATTTGTTAAAGAGGCTGTCTTTACTCCATTGTATCTCCTTACCTCCTTTGTCAAATATCAGTTGTCCATAGAACTGTGGGTTTATTTCTGGGTTCTCTGTTCTGTTCCATTGATCTATATGCCTGTTCTTATGCCAGACCCAGGCTGTTTTGAGTACAACGGCCTTGTAGTATAACTTGATATCAGGAAGTGTGATACCTCCCACTTTATTCTTCTTTTTTAAGATTGCTGAGGCTCTTCGTGTCCTCTTTTGGTTCCATATAAAATTTTGGAATATGTGTTCTATATCTTTGAAGTATGTCATTGGTATTTTAATTGGTATTGCATTGAATTTATAGATTGCTTTGGGTAATATAGACATTTTAATGATGTTTATTCTTCCTAACCATGAGCACAGTATATGCTTCCACTTGTTTGTATCTTCCTTGATTTCTTTTTATTTATTTATTTATTTTTTCATTTTTCTGAAGCTGGAAACAGGGAGAGACAGTCAGACAGACTCCCGCATGCGCCCGACCGGGATCCACCTGGCACGCCCACCAGGGGCGACGCTCTGCCCACCAGGGGGCGATGCTCTGCCCATCCTGGGCGTCGCCATGTTGCAACCAGAGCCACTCTAGCGCCTGAGGCAGAGGCCACAGAGCCATCCCCAGCGCCCGGGCCATCTTTGCTCCAATGGAGCCTTGGCTGCGGGAGGGGAAGAGAGAGACAGAGAGGAAAGCGCGGCGGAGGGGTGGAGAAGCAAATGGGCGCTTCTCCTGTGTGCCCTGGCCGGGAATCGAACCCGGGTCCTCTGCACACTAGGCCGACGCTCTACCGCTGAGCCAACCGGCCAGGACTTCCTTGATTTCTTTTATCAATGCTTTGTAATTTTCCGAGTACAAGTCTTTAGTCTCCTTGGTTAAGTTTACTCCTAGGTACTTTATTTTTTTGGTTGTAATTGTGAAGGGGATTGTTTCCTTAATTTCTCTTTCTGACTGTTCATTGTTGGTGTATAAAAATGCTTCTGATTTCTGAGTATTGACTTTATATCCTGCCACTTTGCTGAACTTATTTATCAGGTCCAGTAGTTTTTTGACTGAGACTTTAGGGTTTTCTATATACAATATCATATCATCTGCAAATAATGATAGTTTTACTTCTTCTTTTCCAACTTGAATGCCTTTTATTTCTTCTTCTTGTCTGATTGCTGTGGCTAGGACTTCCAGGACTATGTTAAATAAGAGTGGTGAAAGGGGGCACCCCTGCCTTGTTCCTGATCTTAAGGGTATTGCTTTTAATTTTTGCCCATTGAGTATGATGTTGGCTGTGGGTTTCTCATAGATGGCTTTTATCATGTTGAGGTATGTTCCCTGTATTCCAACTTTGCTGAGAGTTTTGATCATGAATGGGTGCTGGATTTTATCAAATGCTTTTTCTGCATCTATTGTAATTTTCATATGGTTTTTCTCCTTCTTTTTGTTTATGTGATGAATCACATTGATTGATTTACGAATATTGTACCAGCCTTGCTTCCCCAGAATAAATCCCACTTGATCATGGTGTATGATTTTTTCCATATATTGTTGGATCCGGTTTGCTAATATTTTGTTGAGGATTTTAGTATCTATATTCATCAGAGATATTGGCCTATAATTTTCTTTCTTTGTGTTGTCTTTGCCTGGTTTTGGAATCAGAATTATGCTCTCCTCATAAAAGGAGCTTGGAAGTCTTCCTTCCTCTTGAATTTTTTGAAATAGTTTGAGAAGGATAGGAGTTAGTTCTTCTTTGAATATTTGGTAGAATTCCGTTGTGAAGCCATCGGGCCCTGGACTTTTCTTTGTTGGGAGTTTTTTGATAACTGTTTCAATCTCATTTGGTGTAATTGGTCTGTTTAGGTTTTCTGATTCTTCCAGATTGATTTTTGGAAGATTGTATGTTTCAAGGAATTTGTCCATTTCATCTAGGTTGTCTAGTTTTTTGGCATACAGTTCTTCATAGTATTTTCTTACAATATTTTGTATTTCTGTTGTGTCAGTTGTTATTTCTCCTCTCTCATTTCTAATTTTATTTATTTGAGTCCTCTCTCTCTTTTTCTTGGTGAGTCTACTTAAAGGTTCATCAATCTTGTTTACCTTTTCAAAGAACGAGCTCCTAGTTTCATTGATCCTCTGTATTGTTTCTTTAGCCTCTATGTCATTTATTTCTGCTCTGATCTTTATTATTTCCTTCCTTCTACTACATTTGGGCTTTACTTGCTGTTCTTTTTCTAATTCTTTTAGATGCAGGGTTAAGTTGTTTATTTGAGCTTTTTCTAGCTTCTGAAAGTGTGCCTGTAGTGCTATGAACTTCCCTCTCAGCACTGCTTTCGCTGTGTCCCATAAATTTTGAGTTGTTGTATGCTCATTGTCATTCGTTTCTAGGAATTTTTTTATTTCTTCTTTGATCTCATTCTTAATTCATTCATTATTTAACACCCTGCTATTTAGTTTCCGTGTGTTTGAGAATTTTTGAGATTTTCTGCTGTGATTCATTTCTAGTTTCATGCCGTTGTGATCGGAGAAAGTGCTTGATATGATTTCAGTCTTCTTAAATTTGTTGAGAGCTCTTTTGTGCCCTAACATGTGGTCTATCCTAGAGAATGTACCATGAGCACTTGAAAAGAATGTATATTTTGTTGCTTTAGGGTGAAAGGTTCTGAAGATATCTATTAAATCGAGTTGATCTAGTGTTTCCAATAAGTCTGCTGTTTCTTTGTTAATTTTCTTTCTTGAGGATTTATCTAGTGATGTTAGTGGGGTATTGAAATCCCCTAGTATTATAGTATTGCTGTTGATCTCACCCTTTAAATCCATCAAAGTCTGTTTTATATATTTGGGTGCTCCTATATTAGGTGCATAGATATTTATAATAGTTATATCTTCCTGTTGGATTACTCCCTTTATCATTATGTAGTGGCCTTCTTTATCTCTTACTATATCCTTTGTTTTAAAGTCCAATTTGTCTGATATCAGTATTGCTACCCCAGCTTTTTTTTCATTTCTGTTTGCATGAAATGTTTTTTTCCATCCTTTTACCTTCAATCTATATGTGTCTTTTGTTCTAAGGTGTGTCTCTTGTAGACAACATGTGTATGGGTCCTGTTTTCTTATCCACGCAGCTACCCTATGTCTTTTGATTGGATCATTTAATCCATTTACATTTAAGGTTATTATTGATATGTAGTTGTTTATTGCCATTTTCTTCTTTAAAGGTGTATTCCTTTTTTTGCTATATTCTTTTCCCACTTTGATCTGTTTACAACAGGCCCCTTAACATTTCCTGCGGCATTGGTTTGATTGCAATGAATTCCTTGAGTTGTTTTTTGTCTGGGAAGCTTTTTATTTCTCCTTTGATTTTAAACGATAGCCTTGCTGGATAAAGTAGTCTTGGTTGTAGGTTCTTGTTCTGCATTACTTTGAATATTTCTTGCCATTCCCTTCTGGCCTCAAGTGTTTCTGTTGAGAAGTCAGATGTCATCCTTATGGGGGCTCCTTTGTAGGTGATAACTTTTTTTTCTCTTGCAGCTTTTAATATTTTCTCTTTATCACTTAGCTTTGGTATTTTAATTATGATGTGTCTTGGTGTAGGTTTCTTTGGGTTTCTCTTTAATGGAGTCCTCTGTGCTTCTTGGACTTGTGAGAGTTTCCTTACATTAATTTAGGGAAGTTTTCAGGTATGATATGATTGAACAAAGTCTCTATCCCTTGTTCCTTTTCTTCTTCTTCAGGAACCCCTATGATGCGGATGTTATTTCTCTTCATGTTGTCACAGAGCTCTCTAAGAGTTTCCTCTGACTTTTTGAGTCTCTTTTCTCTTTTCTTCTCTGCTTTCATGCCTTCATTCCAGTTGTCCTCTAACTCGCTGATTCGATCCTCTGCTCTATCTATCCTGTTTTTAATTCCTTCCATTGTGGTCTTTATTTCTGATATTGTATTTGTCATCTCCGACTGGTTCTTTTTTATACTTGCTATTTCTTTATTTAGGTTTTCAAACTGCTCCTCCATTGTTGTTCTAAGATCCCTAAGCATCCTTACAATCATTATTTTGAACTCACATCCTTACAATCATTATTTTGAACTCCGCATCTGGAAGTTTGATTATTTCCATATCACTCAGCTCATCTCTCAAAGGTGTCTCTTGTGGTTTCATTTGGGTTGCACTCCTTTGTCTTCTCATGGTGTTTTAGTCTGCCTCCAGATTTCAGTTGTGTTATTTCTAGGTCTTCTTGGGTTGGTATCAGCTATTATTTGTAATCCACTTTCGGATTTGGGCAGCTTTGAAGTCTTGATTTGTTTGTTTTCTTAACAGGTGATAGTCTTGTTAACTGATCTCAGCAGGGGGCTTCCTTGAAACTCTAACCAGGAATGCTGTGGGTGTAACCTGAGATGCTGAAGGTCTCTTCCACCAACTAATCTCACTGGGGGCAGGGTTTTTTCTCAGCTTCAGTAGGGGGAGGTGTATCTCAGATCTCCATGGAGACCTGAGTTACTGCCCCTCCTCCCCACTTCTTGTTTTCAGCTGTGTCTTGTTGCGCTGATTGGAGCTGGATAGATGTCCGGAGATCTCTGATCCGGAAGCACTTCAGCTCTGTTTTGTGAAAGGTTCAGTCCCTCCCCCAGCTATGGCCACCTCCAGCACGAATGAGTCAGCTTTTTTATTTCGTTTCTTGCATACCTTAGCCCCTCACAGTCTGTCCCTCTCCCTGTCCTTTCCACTTGGGAGATAAGCTGGTCTTTTCAACCCACCTTGCTCCCTGGTCGCCAGGTAAGTGGCTGTGAGCAGTAGTTTCTGTTCTTTTTCCTCTGTGAAATCCTCTCTGGGCTCTCAGCCTCACCCCCCCCCCCTTCCGTTCCTGTAAGTAGAGGAGATTCAGGCACTCCTTACCAGGATTATTGTGTCTTCCTCTTTGCTCCTTGGTTTTTGAGAGCTGTTCTTGCAGTTCAGTGTTGGTTTTTCATGCTGATTTTTCCTAAATTGATTTGTATTCCAGTTTGGTGTTGAGAGCTGGGCGTCTGTGTGTCTGCCTACTTCACTGCCATCTTTTGTCCCTACAGTTATCTCTTTTATTTTAATAAAGAACCCACTATAGTTATTTCTTCTTTTTATGGTCATAAAATGTTACTTATATGACCTGCTTAGAGAGTTTAAGACTTACTTCCTTGGAATGTAGTGGCATAGAGAAATCAACTGGAAAATGCAGGTAATTTTGCAGAGATCACACAACGTTTCATCTTGTTTAGTGTATTTCATTTTTTTATTGGAGAATAACAACATTATATCAAGGTTTTAAAAGTATTCTTGGCCCTGGCTTGTTGCCTTGGTGTTAGAATTTCTGCCTGGCATGTGAATGTCTAGGGTTTTATTACGACTCAGGACAGAAAAGTGCCCATCTGCTTCTTATGTGGTTCACATAAAACAGAAGCATCTTTACTGAGTTTCCCATCACACCTGCTCTGACCTGCCTGACCACATTCAAACTGAGTTCCTGAGTGTCTACAGACTGTTTTCGGTGCTGACTCCATTGAACGTCACCTGGACCACATGAGGATTCTAAATATGAGCAGTTATTCTCATGGCTTTTCTATGTACACAGTCCACCATGAGACCTCTCACTGCAGCACAATTCTCTGCAGAGTAAGTTCCACAGGCCCTACACAAATCGGTAAAAGAACATTTCCCCTTTACTTTCATCCTGTCCTTTGATCTGGAGAGGGTCTCTTGTACATAGCATATGGATAGTTCTTGTTCTCATATTTATTTAGGAACCTGTGACTTTTTGTTTCTATTTTTTAGTTTTGCAAGAGAGGGTCAGAGTGACAGGTAGGAGAAAACAAGATAGGAAAGGAAAAAGATGAAAGGCATCAATTCCTTTTTGTGGCACCTTAGCTTATCAATTGCTTTCTCACATGTACCTTCACTGAGGAGGATACAGCAGAGCGAGTGACACCTTGAGCCCTTGCGCTAAATCCAGAGACATTGGATGCAAACCAGCGACCCTAGGCTTAAGACAGAGACCATAGGGTTCCGTCCACTATCCCATGCTCAAGCTAGTGGCCGCAGGGTTTCAAACTTTGTTCCTCTATATGCAAGGCCGAAGCTTTCTCCACTGTGTCATCACCTGATCAGGCCCCTATGACATTTAATTGAAGCATTTTTTCCAAAGTGAGAGAAGGGGAAATAGGTAGACTGCCACATTCACCCTCACTGGGATCCACCTGGCAAACTCTGGGGCTTATGCTTTGCCCATCTGGGGCCATGCTCACAACCAACCTATTTTTAGAGCCTGAGAAAGAGGCTCCACAAAGATATACTCAGTGCCTGGGGCTGATGTGACCAAACCAACTGAGTCATGACTGAGGGAGTGTAATATACAATGATAGAAGAGAAGGGTAGGGGTGGAGAAGGAGGATGGTTCCTTTTGTGTACCGTGACCGAGAGTCCAACGTGGGGCATCCACACACAGGGCCCATGCTCTACAACTGAACCAATTGACCAGGGTCTTAATTGAAGCATTTATTTTCATTTTAGATTATTAAAAGTTATATAGTTTTTGGCATTTTGAAAAAAAGTATTATAGTCATAGAAGGGGATTTTAACTTTCAACTGACATCAATGGCTAGATCTCCCAGACAGAAAATCGACAAGTAAACAGCTGTCTCCAGTGACATATTATACAAGATAAATTTGCATTAATTGAAGTATTTCACCCCAAAGCAAAAGTATATACATTCTAGACATAATACAGAATGCTCTCTAAACCTAGAGACACAGTTTCATTTGTCTTCCTAATGACCACAAGAAAAGTCAACATATAAACAATGTGCATCAATACACCTCAACATTCCACACTAGACTACCTGGAAACTGAACAACTCCCATCAAGCTGAAGCCCTGTAGTTTGTGCTGTAACAAAATTACCAGCAGGTAATGACTACAAGACACAAAACATCTTTAGATACATATAAATATGAACACTGCATACAGTGAGTGTAGGAAGCAGAAGAGAGCTGTATTCGATACCTGGTTTCTATAATGCTGTTGATTTTTAGGATGGGCATGTGCATAGGAGCTAATATTGAGCATCTTGTACTGTTGCAGGACAGGATACTGAAAGAGCTAACAAACTTTGTTGTTTTATTTTCAAACCTTCCCCCTAGGAATTCCTGGTAATGGTGACAATTATTTGAAATACACTCAAGGCACAACAGGTGTCAGTAGATCTACCTCTGGCCATGTAGTGAACATAGACAATAACCTTGCATCCAAACACTATTGAAAATGGTTCACCTGATAGTTGCTGGTCAAGTGGGTAGGCAGCAACCTGGGATAGTGAGGTTTCAGTATCAAAATCTTGAGGTCACTGATTTGAGTGTGAGATCAACATGATCCCAAGGTTCCCATGGTCATTGATTTGAGCAAGAAATCACTGCATCAGCTCCATCCTCAAAGGTCATGACACCTATTACAGTGGTACCTTGAGATACGAACAGACCAATGTACGTTTTTTTTTTAAGATACGAGCTATGACTTGGTCTGTATCTTTGTTCGGGATCTGAGTGAAGTTTTGAGATACAAATAGTGATTTGGGAATCTGCCGCTAGTTGGCGCATTGGCGCACGGGTCCAGTATCAGCAGTTTGATATACGAGTTGACTGACTTATGAGCTCGGTTACAAAACGAATTAAATTTGCATCTCAAGGTACCACTGTAGAAACAATCAATGAGCAACGAAACACAGCTACTTGTTGGTGCTTCTCAACTCTCCCCTTTCCTATCTCTTTCAAAAATAGTGATAAAAAAATATTTCAACCCAAAGGCTGCTATGATCTCCAAATTCCTCTAGAAAGAATGATCAACAGTTGGCTACCATCATAACTGAGAATCAAACCTGTTCAACTTGTCCTGGTTCCACTTCAGTAAAGCAGAAGGTAGTAATGTAAAATTTAGAAAATCTTCAGAACTGTGATAAAAATTGAGAGCAGGAAAATCACCTCAACACATAAATGCCATTTCATCCAAAAATCCATATTTATATTTGGAGAGTTCAACATGAAATGAGTTGTGTGCTACATACTTTATGAAATATATAATGTAAAATATTCATAAAATTCTGATGTATCATTGCATTAGAAAGACTTCAAATTACAATTCAAAACCCCCAGTGCTAACATGCCCAGGGCAAGGGAGAGAAAGAAGTGAGAAGCTGTGGCCATAGCACTTCAGAGAAGAATGGCTGTGATGTCTGCAGCTGAGAATAAAAAGACTCTAGAAGAAACAGGAAGTGGAAAATAAACTTGATTTTCCTGAGTTGAGCCAGCTGTGCAGCCTGAGAACAGGTGTCAGTGCTCCACAGGAAGTGTTCATGTAAACTCGGCACCCTGGGTCTTAGTCATCTCCCACCTGGTCCAACAGCATCATTGCCCCTGGGATTCAAGTCTCTTCATTACGAAAGCATCTGTTAGAGTGACCGCACTGCCCTATGTGTGTTCACCTCATTTAAATGTAAGAGGAACACAATGACAGGACATCACCTAGTGTTCAGATGAACACATTGGCAGAGACTAGGAAATGACTTGGTGTGCTTTGCAGGACTCATGGTACAGAGTTGCAATTATTTATGGATGGATTAGAGGGGGGGAATTTATTATGATTAATAAAAATTAAAAATAAGTCAAGCCTGACCAGGTAGTGATGCAATACATAAAGCATCAGACTGGGACACAGAGGACCCAGCTTCAAAAGCCCAAGGTCACTGGCTTGAGTGCAGGCTCAACCAGCTTCAGCAGGGGAGCATAATCATGACCTTGTGACCAATGGCATGACCCCAGAAATCACTGGCTTGAAGCCCAACGTCATTTACTTGAGTAAGGGGTCACTGGCTGAACTTTAGCCTCCTGGTCAAGGCACATATGAGAAAGCGATCAACAACTAAGGTGCCACAAGAAAGAATTGATGCTTCTCATCTCTCCCTTTCTTTATCCCTATCTGTCCCTCTCTCTGTCTCTCTTGCCAAAAGAAAAAATAGTCAAAATTAAAATGGTTCTCAACTTATGCAACCTAAAGTAGAATAAAGAAAAAAAATCAACACAGTAAGCTACATAACAGCACCAGATGAAGAAACATCAGCTTGGATTCTAGAGTACAGTGTTACCTTGATACATGAGTACTTTAAATCATGAGCAGTTTCAGAGATGAGCAGTCACGTGTGGGATTTTTTGCTTTAAGTCATGAACAGATATTTGAATCATGAGTTTCCACCACCCTCCACTAGATAGGCTATTGAACGTTGTTTTACAGGTTATACCCTCAGCAGTGTACGAAGGTTCTGCAAGAAATTAGTGGGGAGGAGCCAGAGGTGAATGAAGGAATCAATACAAGTGAGATTAAGGAAATGTTGGGGAACTGGGAAAAAATGAAAGTTTATTGAAAAGTCACACCCAGAAAAACATGCAAGAGGTTGTACATTGGAGTTGTGTAACAACACTTGCTTCACACCTTTATTGAAATGTTCTGAAAGGGAGGAAGAAACAAACTTCCATGGAAAGGTTTTTGTTGAAAAGGCCTCTCAGTGAAAGTGAGAAAAGTGTGGCAAAAAAGCCAAAAGTCAGTGAAGAAAATGATTAAGCAAAGTAAAAAATAGCAATAAAAATACATATAATGTGTGTAAGTTAAATTTTGCAATCAAATGTAGCATTAAGAGTGTCACAAGTAAGTATGTTAAGTAAATGCCGCATGAAATGAAAATCCCCTCCTCCAGTCTCCTTCCCCTCAGCCGGCATCTGCACCTGACTTTATATTGAATAAATACACTTTATAAGCCAGTTTATTATTTTATATTCTCTCTTATTACAATATATATGTATAAATATATATGTGTGTTTGTTATTTATACAGTATATTTTCTTATTTAAAAGCATATAAAACAAGAAATATGTGTGGTTTGGGGGGGCCAGAATGGATTAATTATGTTCCCATTAATTTAAATGAGGAAATTCGATTTGCCACACAAGCAAATTGAGTCTCAAAATCGGCCATGAAATGAAGTAAACTCGTGTGTCAAAGTACCACTGTAATAGCTAATAAAACAATAGACAAAGAAAAAGAGAATAATGAGTATGTACAAATCTCACAAAACCATGGAGGGACACATTACCACAATTGGAAGCTTCATACCATGTGCATCAACCAGAAAGAGTTCTCTAGAGATCTAGTTCTCTGGATCATACCTACATTTATGGAAAAATTTGGGCTGGACATTATTACACAACAGTCCTTCATGCATGACTTCTAGGGAAAAAGAAAGGGTCACCACATTCTGAAATAATTAGCTTAAGCTGGCAATCCAGTAGTCACATCCTCCCTGGCTTCAGGGAAACCTGTCTTCAGACCTTTCTTCCTGGATTCAGGGGAAACTGCAGCAGAAAGTCTTATCCCACCCTGAGTAGATGTCAGTCTTTCCTGCAACAATTTTTTGTGACCCTTTTTTTTTTTTTATCATGTTCAATTGAGTTCTAATTTACACATATGTATACTTTTCCTCCATACTTGGAGGACATTGCTTACCAAAAGAGAATAATTTTAAAACATTGATGTACTAGTGTTATTCTCCAATGGAAAAATGGAATATACTAAACGAAATGAAACTTTCTGTGATCTCTGAAATTACCTGCATTTTACAGGTGATTTCTGAATGCCACTACATTCTGCAGAAACCATTCTTAAAATCTGAGCATTTCATATACTCAATATTTAATGACCAGTGAAACAAGAAAGTACTATAGTAGGCTCTATATTAAACAAAAAAAAGTAAAAAGAATAACTGCATTATGACTTTTTCTAACAAAGATTTATGGGGGTTTTTTGGGGGGATTTTTTACGACACAGAATGTCAGAGAGAGGGACAGACAGGGAGAGATGAGAAACATCAATTCTTCACTGCGGCATCCCAGTTCATTGATGCTGTCTCACATGTGCCTTGACCGGAGGAGGGGGCTACAGCAGACCAAGTGACCACTTGCTCAAGCCAGTGATCTTGGGCTGGTGAACGTTGCTCAAACCAGATGAGCCCACGCTAAACCTGGTGACCTCGGGGTCTCAAACATGGATTCACTGCATACAAGTCTAATGCTTTATCCACTGCGCCACCACAAGGTCAGTGAACAATTTATGAATTTTAAGGAAAAAACATAAAAAATAAAGTACAAAAAGTCATTTACATTAAAATCCCGAGCCTGACCAGGCGGTTGCGCAGTGGATAGAGCGTAGGACTGGGATGCGGAAGACCCAGGTTTGAGACCCCAAGGTCACCAGCTTGAGTGCGGGCTCATCTGGTTTGAGTAAGGCTCACCAGCTTGAGCCCAAGGTTGCTGGCTCCAGCAAGGGGTCACTCGGTCTGCTGTAGCCCCCCGGTCAAGGGACATGAGAAATCAATCAATGAACAAGTAAGGAACCACAACAAAGAATTGATATTTCTCATCTCTCTTCTTTCCTGTCTGTCTGTCCCTATCTGTCCCTCTCTCTGACTCTGTCTCTGCCACAGATAAAAGAAATAAATGGATTATAATAAAGAAAAGCATAGCATATGCAGAAGCATGAATACACATAGAAGGTATTGTGCTAAGAGAAATAAGACTGGCAGAAAAACACATGTACCATGTGAAGTCAATTATATTTGGAATCTAAAGAACAATATAAATGAATAAACAAAAAGAGACAGATATAGTAAACAGAGTGATGGGTGTCAGAGGGCAGGGGAGTTGGAAGACTGGAGCAAGAATTTGGAACATTTGAGAAGAACACATTGGTAGTAACAGAACAGTCATGGGTGTAAAGTACAGCATGGAAAGTATAGTAAATAATACTGTATTATCCATACTGGGTCCTGGAAATATCATGGGGAATACTGTCAGATTTTATAAAGTATATTAAGGTCTAACCACTATACTGTACATCTGAAACTAGTTCAAAAGAGTACTGAATAAAAAAAAAAATGCAAACCAAGAAAATTAATTTGTCGAATTCTGAAAATTATATAAATGTTCCAGTGATCAAAAATCCTATTATATCAACTAAACTTTATAACTGAGTGTACCATCAAACAGCAAAATTTTGCACCATGACATTATACAGCAGAAAATTTTCACAGACAATGCATTCAAATCATTCAAAAACTGTCAAGTATAATTATAATAAAGATATTTAAATGACATGAGAAATTTTTTTCTGGTTTACTGTATTTCACCTAATGTTATAAAAATATGTAGACCATAATCCACCTAAAAAAACTTTTTTTTCTAAATAAAAAGAGCTTTGCAAGTTTAAAATATGGACAGACTAATCTTTAAACATTTCCAATTAAGCTATTTCAGAATAAACCTAGGCCTCTCTCAGCCCTTTCCACTGCAGCAGCTTCCCAAACCACACTGTAAAGTCTGGCCTCCTCCATGAACTTTAGATCTCTTACCTGCCTCATCTGCTTCCTCATCCCACCTACCTGGGTGGAAGGATACTGTCATTTTCCTTCCCAGCTCCAATTTCTAATTCATTTCATGCCCAACTGAGAAGACATGGTACAGTATTACAATGCTCTGGAAAATAACTTTAAAAAATACTGTTTTCTGAAAACACCTTAATTGTTCTAGACAACATGTAAGTTTTCGCCTGACCTGTGGTGGTGCAGTGGATAAAGCATCGACCTGGAAATGCTGAGGACGCCGGTTCGAAACCCTGGGCTTGCCTGGTCAAGGCACATATGGGAGTTGATGCTTCCAGCTCCTCCCCCTTGTCTCTCTCTCTCTCTCTCTGTATCTCTCTCTCCCTCTCTCTCTCCTCTCTAAAATGAATAAATAAATTAAAAAAAATCCTCCTATAAAAAATATCTTTAAAAAAAATGTAAGTTTTCATACACTGAGTTCTAATCAGCGTGCATCATGAAGCCTTTGTTTCTATACCAGCACACCCCCATAATTGTTCCCTGATGGCAGAACTCTGAGATCTTCCCTGCAAGGCAGAAGATCCCATGTGATGTTCTCCCTAATGAAGGAAACAAAAGCTGCAGGTAGAGAATAAACTCAGGAAGGAAGTCATCCTCACCCAGGGAGACCAGGTTTCTGTAGTTCTCCAACATCACATCCTTGTACAGTTTCCACTGAACTGGATCCACGCATTCCCACTCCTCCTGAGAGAAATCTACAGCCACATCCCTGAAGGTCACACGCCTGAAGGTCAATGGTTTCTGGAAGAAATGACACATTAACAGAGGTTTGCAGTGTCAGTTCATGATGCCACCCAACATGAAAACAGGGTTAGAGTGGTTTTGTCCTAAGATAAAATGATCCAGTAAGATCATTTTCGCCCAGCAATATATATTTTGTCTGAGTGTGTGTGAGAGAGAAAGAGGATCACACAAACTGATTTGAGATAGATGAGAAGCATCAACTCAAGATGTGGACCTTTTAGTTGTTCATTTACTGCTTTCTGATCTGTACTTTGACTAGGTGGCTCTAGCTGAGCCAGTGACTCATTGTGTATGCCAAAAACCTTTGGGATCCTGAGAGCAACCACGGGGTACTGTCTATAACCCCACACTCAATCTGGGGACCCTGGGTTGAAGTCAGTGACCTTGGGGCTTTCAGTCTGGGTCTTCAGTGTCCCAGGTCAGTGTCTTATCTGCTGTTCCAATACCTCATCAAGCAGCAATATTCTTTTGCAAAAAGTTTTTTATCTTTTGTTTTCTTAACCTTTCACACAGTAATATTCTCTAACTTATTTTCTAACACTGAGTAATGAGAATTACACATTTTCATAAGCCCACTACACAGACTTGACTATCCAAGAAGATGAATTTTAAAATTAAGGCATCACTGTGACTTGGTAGGTCAGATGGATAGAGCATTCTCCTGAAATAACAACGTGGGTGGCAGGTTCAATTCCTGGTCAAGGTGCTTACAAGAAATCAACCAATAGGCCCTGACCGGTTGGCTCAGCAGTAGAGCGTCGGCCTGGCGTGCGGGGGACCCGGGTTCGATTCCCGGCCAGGGCACATAGGAGAAGCGCCCATTTGCTTCTCCACCCCCCCTCCTTCATCTCTGTCTTTCTCGTTCCCTCCCACAGCCAAGGCTCCATTGGAGCAAAGATGGCCCGAGCACTGGGGATGGCTCTTTGGCCTCTGCCCCAGGCACTAGAGTGGCTCTGGTTGCGGCAGAGCGACGCCCCGGAGGGGCAGAGCATCGCCCCTGGTGGGCAGAGCGTTGCCCCTGGTGGGTGTGCCGGGTAGATCCCGGTTGGGCGCATGCCGGAGTCTGTCTGACTGTCTCTCCCCGTTTCCAGCTTCAGAAAAATACAAAAAAAAAAATCAACCAATAAATAAATAAACAAATAAATAAATAAGTGTAACAGCAAGTTCATGGCTTTTCCCTCATTCTCTCTCAAACATTTATCAATAGAATTAAGGTATCAACAAAGTCATGTGGATTTGTGAGTGATGTATTTCTATAACTCGTGATCAGTTGTGTATATTTGTAAGGTGGAAAAGTTATAGCAAGTTGGAAGTGTAATTACTTCTTCAATTTTGACGTATACAACAGTGAACTGCTGTTTACTAAAAATGCTCATTCTCACCCAGGAGTTCTGAGATGGGGTCTTTGTTTCCACAGCTCTACCAAGCTCTCTTTACCAGTGACACCAATGTCCCCAGTCCATGTGCCACACTCCTGAATAGCACAGGAAAAAAAACAAGAAGGAAAATGCATACATGACTTTCATGTAAAATTTTAATAGAATTTCCTGTTCTCAAGGAATAAGATGCACAGCAACCACAAATTTACTATACGTAATATTAGAAAAAGATATTTCGAGTGACGTCACGGAAATGGCGCCGTGAGCAGCGCGTCCGACAGATCTCCCCAAAATCACAACAAATTTATCAACTAGAAACAGGAAAATTTATCCTCGGAGCATTCCGGAGTTCCACACAAACTGAAAGCGAAAGGACTGTTATCACTTGAATCTGAGAGACGAGGGTGTGGAGGAAGCTACCGCAGGGACGTTCATTCAAGTCGCGAGGGAGTGCGCCTGTGGTGAGTCAGCCCACACTCGGGAGCTGCGAGCAGCCGCCGCGAGCAGCAGCCGCGAGCAGCCGTGAGCAGTAGCCGCGAGCAGCCGCAGGCGCGCGCCCGGTTCGGTTGCAGAGCGAGTACCGCCCACACTCCGGAGCGGCGAGCAGCCGCTGGCCCGCGCCCGGTCGGGTTGCAGACCGAGCACCGCTAATATTCCCAGCGGCCCGCGCACTGCGAGTGAGAGTCGCCAGCCACCGGTGCCCGGAGCACCCCATTCACGCGTGTACCCTGGGCATTCCACGTGCCCAGAGCGCCCTGCTGGCCTGCACACCCAGGGTGCCCCATCATCCTGCACCCGGTGCGCCCCAGCCGCCAGCAGCAGGGGGAGCGGGAGAGGCCCCAGGGCGGTATTCCCTACTTGGGAGATTCTCTCCATGGGTGGGGCACCTCACCCAGCCATTCAAGCTAACAATCAAGCGTTGGGGGAGGGGCACGCGCAGGCAGCCTGAAATACCTTCGGGAGCACAGCTGCGACCCAATCACTGAAATTAGCTTAACCCGTGAAATCTGCGCACCCTCGGTTCTAATTGATAAGATCTCTCTCAGTTCAGCGACCCAAGACAAGAGGCGTGATATTTTTTTAGTGCCTCTCGCTAAAGGGGCGGGGGCAACTTCTGATTGATAGAGCCTCCATATTCAGGGATAAACGCTAACAAGAAGGACTTGGCAGATAATAAGATCTATACTACACTAGTCACAAGCAGAGACTAGTGCCTCTTCTTCCCAGCCAAAACAGGCTACAAAGTGTGGAAAGCCTGGGTTGAGAGGTCCAACTGAATGCTAGGCGCTGAACAGTCACCTTGACAACAATTGACTCCCACCCCCACCTGATTACACTGGAGGCCCTGACTGCCAGAGCCTTTCCCAAAGCCTTGCACTGAGTGGGGATAGAGTGGGGATTTCCCAGCTCTTTGAGCCTCTTACTCCCCAGGCAGAAGCAGTTGCAGCCTTATAGCTGGATCACCAGGATGCTAATTCAGGAAGGGGGGACTAGGAGAGAGAATCCAGGAAAGCAAACTCTCTCATCGTTGGACCCTGCAAACGCCAAAAAGCCTTGACTACCAGCAAGACTAAAGCCAATTATATGACATTGCCATAGAATCCCATCAACTGCAAATCCCTACCTAAGTGTGACACAGGGGCAGAGCCTGGGGTACAGAGTCACCGACCAGGAAGAGGGAGAGAAAAGAAAAAGGAAGAAGTTAACATCTCAAAATCAAGAAAAATCCACAGACTTTACAACTTGTTCCACTAATTTTTTTGTTGTTGTTGTTGTTTGTTTCTTCTATCTTATTGCCTTTATTTCCTCCACCTCGGTCCTTCTATTCTCTGCCCATCTTATGCTTCCCTTTTCTTGAACTACACTACCCATAAGTGTTACATTTTATTTCTCTTCTTCATCCGCACCCTCCTTTAAGGTTATACTCCAAAACACTTAACTCTCACTCTCTCCTCTTTTGGTTTTTTTTTTTGGTTTGCTTTATCTTGTTTTTTTCTCTTCCTTTTTTATTTCTTCCTTTGTTTTTCTCTTTTTCTTATTTTTTCCTTTCTATTCGTTTTTTCTTTTCTCGTTTTACTTTCCTCCCATTTAATCCTCAATCACGAACAAATTAGTTAATTTGGGACTCAAGGCTTTTTTTGGCTTTATTTTTCTTTTTCGCTTTTGTTTTTGTTTTTTTCTTGTTTGCTTATTTTTGTGGCATTTTGGGTCCTCCCAACCCAAGGTCTCCATTGTATTTAGTCTTCGCTCCACTTAATACAACAAGTTTTTACTTATTATTTTTATTTTTTTCTTCTTTATTGTTCCTTTTTTTGTCCTTTTTTCTGGTTCCCTCTTATCCCTCTCATTATATCTCTTAGTTGACCATCACTCACAAGCAAATCATCTTATGCTTGTCTAAGATTTTCTTCCTTTTTTTTTTTTTTTTTGCATTTAGTAGGTCCCTACTCCCCTTTTTTTGCCCCTTGAACTCTTCACCCCAAATAAGGCCCTCCATTATAGGCACGATATTTCCCTGAGGAGGGGAGAGGAGGGAAAGAGAAGAAAGAAAAAAAGGGGGAAATAATAAATTACTACTGTTTTTCTTTGTGGGGTGTTTTACCTTTTTTTTTTTTTACTTTTTACTCTTTATTAATTCTAATTAGTGCTATCAACAAGACCACCCTCAGATGCCAATAAGAAAGAGGAAATCGAATATTATGGATACAAAAGAAAGAGAGGTAACACAAATAGATGTGGAAAAATCTATGGAGAAAAGACTTAACATATTGGAAGCCTTGGAGCTAAATGACAGAGAATTTAAAATAGAAATCTTAAAAATACTCAGAGATATACAAGAAAACACAGAAAGGCAATATAGGGAGATCAGAAAACAACTCAATGAACACAAAGAATATATTACCAAGGAAATTGAAACTATAAAAACAAATCAAACAAATGAAAAACTCAATTCATGAGCTGAAAAACGAGGTAACAAGCTTAGCTAGCAGAACAGCCCAGATTGAAGATAGGATTAGTGAAATAGAAGACAAACAACTTGAGGCACAACAGAGAGAAGAAGAAAGAGACTCAAAAATAATAAAAAACGAGAAAGCCCTACAGGAATTATCTGACTCCATCAGAAAGAATAACATAAGAATAATAGGTATATCAGAGGGAGAAGAGAAAGAAAATGGAATGGAGAATATACTCAAACAAATAATAGACGAGAACTTCCCAAGCCTGTGGAAAGAACTAAAGCCTCAAATTCAAGAAGCAAACAGAACACCGAGTTTTCTTAACCCCAACAAACCCACTCCAAGGCACATCATAATAAAGATGACACAAACCAATGACAAAGAAAAAATTCTCAAGGCAGCCAGGGAAAAGAAGAGTACAACATATAAAGGAAGGCCTATTAGATTATCATCAGATTTCTCAGCAGAAACTCTACAAGCTAGAAGAGAGTGGACCCCAATATTTAAAGCCCTGAAAGAGGAACTTTCAGCCAAGAATACTATACCCATCAAAGCTATCCTTCAAGTATGAAGGAGATATAAAAACATTCACAAATATAGAAAATATGAGAGAATTTATCAACAGAAAGCCCCCACTCCAGGAAATACTAAAGGGGGTTTTCCAACCAGATTCAAAGAACAAAAGAAAACAACACCACAAGTAACAGCTCCACCAAGAACACAATAAAACCAAACTTAAACTGTGACAACAAAGGAAAAAAAGGGGGGAGAGGATGGAGATTAACAGTAGCAAAGGACGATGAAGTGCAGAAATACTTATAAGATAGGGTACTAAAATGAATATGGTAGGTACCCTTTTCATTACTTAATGGTAACCACCCTAGAAAAAACCACCACAAAAACACTTGACTTAAAAAAGCAACAGAGGAAAGAAGTATGGAACACAAACAAACAAAAACAAATGATAGAAAAACAAAAGAGAAGAATCAAACTAGATACAAAACTAACAGAAAGCAATTTATAAAATGGCAGTAGGGAACCCACAAGTGTCAATAATTACACTAAATGTAAATGGATTAAACTTACCAATAAAAAGACAGAGAGTAGCAGAATGGATTAAAAAGAAAATCCAACTATATGCTGCCTACAAGAAACACATCTAAGCAACAAGGATAAAAACAAATTCAAAGTGAAAGGCTGGAAAACAATACTCCAAGCAAACAACACCCAAAAAAAAGCAGGTGTAGCAATACTCATATCTGATAATGCTGACTGCAAGACAACAAAAGTACTCAGAGACAAAAATGGCCATTTTATAATGATTAAGGGGACACTGAATCAAGAAGACATAACAATCCTTAATATATATGCACCAAACCAAGGAGCACCAAAATATATAAGACAGCTACTTATTGACCTTAAAACAAAAACTAACAAAAATACAATCATACTTGGAGACCTCAATACTCCGCTGACGGCTCTAGATCGGTCATCCAAACAGAGAATCAATAAAGAGATAGTGGCCTTAAACGAAATACTAGAACACCTGGATGTGATAGACATCTACAGGACACTTCATCCCAAAGCGACAGAGTATACATTTTTCTCTAGTGTACATGGAACATTCTCAAGAATTGACCATATGTTGGGCCACAAAGACAATATCAGCAAATTTAGAAAAATTGAAATTGTACCAAGCATATTTTCTGATCATAAAGCCTTGAAACTAGAATTCAACTGCAAAAAAGAGGGGGAAAACCCCACAAAAATGTGGAAACTAAACAACATACTTCTAAAAAATGAATGGGTCAAAGAAGAAATAAGTGCAGAGATCAAAAGATATATACAGACAAATGAAAATGAAAATACGACATACCAGAATCTCTGGGATGCAGCAAAAGCAGTAATAAGAGGAAAGTTTATATCACTTCAGGCCTATATGAACAAACAAGAGAGAGCCGAAGTAAACCACTTAACTTCACACCTTAAGGAACTAGAAAAAGAAGAACAAAGACAACCCAAAACCAGCCGAAGAAAGGAGATAATAAAAATCAGAGCAGAAATAAAAGAATTAGAGAACAGAAAAACTATAGAAAAAATCAATAAAACAAGGAGCTGGTTCTTTGAAAAGATCAACAAAATTGACAAACCCTTGGCAAGACTCACCAAGGAAAAAAGGCACAGGACTCAAATAAATAAAATCCAAAATGAAAGAGGAGAGATCACCACAGACATCATAGATATACAAAGAATTATGGTAGAGTATTATGAAAAATTATATGCCACCAAATACAACAATCTAGAAGAAATGGATAAATTCCTAGAACAATACAACCTTCCTAGACTGAGTCATGAAGAAGCAGAAAGCCTAAACAGACCAATCAGCAGGGAGGAAATAGAAAAAACTATTAAAAACCTCCCCAAAAATAAAAGTCCAGGCCCAGACGGTTATACTAGTGAATTCTATCAAACATTCAAAGAAGACTTGGTTCCTATTCTACTCAAAGTCTTCCAAAAAATTGAAGAAGAAGCAATACTTCCAAACACATTTTATGAGGCCAACATAACCCTCATACCAAAACCTGGCAAGGATGGCACAAAGAAAGAAAACTACAGACCAATATCTCTAATGAATACAAATGCTAAAATTCTAAACAAAATACTGGCAAACCGAATACAACAACATATTAAAAAAATAATACATCATGATCAAGTGGGACTCATCCCAGAATCTCAAGGATGGTTCAACATACGCAAAACGGTTAACATAATACACCATATCAACAAAACAAAGAACAAAAACCACATGATCTTATCAATAGATGCAGAAAAGGCTTTTGATAAAATACAACACAATTTTATGTTTAAGACTCTCAACAAAATGGGTATAGAAGGAAAATATCTCAACATGATAAAGGCCATATATGATAAACCATCAGCCAACATCATTTTAAACGGCATAAAACTGAGGACTTTCTACCTTAAATCAGGAACAAGACAGGGTTGTCCACTCTCTCCACTCTTATTTAACGTGGTGCTAGAAGTTCTGGCCAGAGCAATCAGACAAGACAAAGAAATAATAGGCATCCATATCGGAAAAGAAGAAGTAAAGGTATCACTTTTTGCTGATGATATGATCCTATACATCGAAAACCCGAAGGACTCCACAAAAAGATTATTAGAAACAATAAACCAATACAGTAAGGTCGCAGGATACAAAATTAACATACAGAAGTCAATAGCCTTTCTCTATGCCAACAATGAAATATTAGAAAACTAACTCAAAAAAATAATCCCCTTCACGATTGCAACAAAAAAAATAAAATACCTAGGAATAAACATAACAAAGAATGTAAAGGACCTATATAATGAAAATTACAAAGCATTGTTAAGGGAAATCGAAAAAGATACAATGAGATGGAAAAATATTCCTTGTTCTTGGATAGGAAGAATAAATATAATCAAAATGGCCATATTACCCAAAGCAATATACAAATTTAATGCAATTCCCATCAAAATCCCTATGAGATTTTTTAAAGAAATGGAACAAAAAATCATCAGATTTATATGGAACTATAAAAAACCCCGAATAGCCAAAACAATCCTAAGGAAAAAGAATGAAGCTGGGGGCATTACAATACCTGACTTTAAACTATATTATAGGGCCACGATAATCAAAACAGCATGGTATTGGCAGAAAAATAGACACTCAGACCAATGGAACAGAATAGAAAGCCCAGAAATAAAACCACATATATATGGTCAAATAATCTTTGATAAAGGGGCCAACAACACACAATGGAGAAAAGAAAGCCTCTTCAACAAATAGTGTTGGGAAAACTGGAAAGCCACATGCAAAAGAATGAAACTCGACTACAGCCTGTCCCCGTGTACTAAAATTAATTCAAAATGGATCAAAGACCTAAATATAAGACCTGAAACAATAAAGTACATAGAAGAAGACATAGGTACTAAACTCATGGACCTGGGTTTTAAAGAACATTTTATGAACTTGACTCCAATGGCAAGAGAAGTGAAGGCAAAGATAAATGAATGGGACTACATCAGAATAAAAAGTTTTTGCTCAGCAAGAGAAACTGATATAAAAATAAACAGACAGCCAACTAAATGGGAAATGATATTTTCAAACAACAGCTCAGATAAGGGCCTAATATCCAAAATTTACAAAGAACTCATAAAACTCAACAACAAACAAACAAACAATCCAATAAAAAAATGGGAAGAGGACATGAATAGACACTTCTCCCAGGAAGAGATACAAATGGCCAACAGATATATGAAAAGATGCTCAGCTTCATTAGTTATTAGGGAAATGCAAATCAAAACTACAATGAGATACCACCTCACCCCTGTTAGATTAGCTATTATCAACAAGACGGGTAATAGCAAATGTTGGAGAGGCTGTGGAGAAAAAGGAACCCTCATTCACTGTTGGTGGGACTGTAAAGTAGTACAACCATTATGGAGGAAAGTATGGTGGTTCCTCAAAAAACTGCAAATAGAACTACCTTATGACCCAGCAATCCCTCTACTGGGTATATACCCCAAAACCTCAGAAACATTGATACGTGAAGACACATGTAGCCCCATGTTCATTGCAGCACTGTTCACAGTGGCCAAGACATGGAAACAACCAAAAAGTCCTTCAATAGAAGACTGGATAAAGAAGATGTGGCACATATACACTTTGGAATACTACTCAGCCATAAGAAATGATGACATCAGATCATTTACAGCAAAATGGTGGGATCTTGATAACATTATACGGAGTGAAATAAGTAAATCAGAAAAAAACAAGAACTACATGATTCCATACATTGGTGGAACATAAAAATGAGACTAAGAGACATGGACAAGAGTGTGGTGGTTACCAGGGGTGGGGGGAGGGAGGACAGGGGGAGAGTTAGGGGGAGGGGGAGGGGCACAGAGAACTAGATAGAGGGTGGCGAAGGACAATCTGACTTTGGGCGAGGGGTATGCAACATAATTTAATGACAAAATAACCTAGACATGTTTTCTTTGAATATATGTACCCTGATTTATTAATGTCATCCCATTACCATTAATAAAAATTTATTTAAAAAATAAATAAATAAAAAAATAAAAATAAATAAAAAAAAAATAAAAAAAATAAAAAGATATTTCTTCCCTTGCTGTGAGACTGGTTTGTGAAGCAAACATACAGTGAATAATGGACCTTGAGTTTTACTTCAAATATAACCCATAATTTTTCAATAAAATGTACAAACACTGGCCCATACTAATAGGAAACCTCGTAAACATCTATAGAAGTTTCTATAACGGATTATAACATAAACATTTTTTATTTAATTAATTAATTAATTTTTTTAGAGGAGAGACAGAGAGAGAGAGAAGGGGGAGGAGCAGGAAGCATCAACTCCCATATGAGCCTTGACCAGGCAAGCCCAGGGTTCCGAACCAGCAACTACAGCATTCCAGATTGACACTTTATCCATGGAGCTACCACAGGTCAGGCAATAATATAAACTTAAGCAAGAAGAAAAAGTAGCTCAAATAATGTTAACATGTCAGGCACAGAGCTAGGTACAATTTGAAAGTGATAGAGCCTGACCTGTGGTAGTGCAGTGGAAAAAGCGTCAACCTGGAACACTAAGGTTGCCAATTCAAAACCTGGGCTTTCCTAATCAAGGCATATATTGGAGTTTATGCTGTATGCTCCCACCCCTTTCTCTCTCTATACTTATTCTGTTTTGCTCTCTCTCTCCTTTTTAGAATGAATTAATAAAAATTTTAAAAATAAAGAAAAATAAAATGATAGAAAATAAAATGAAAGATATTGTGATTCTGTAGTTTCATGAATCACTTGTGAATAATTTTTGTAACAGAGAGAGAGAGGGATATCAGGAAAAGAGAGAGAAGAGAAACATCAGTTCTTAGTTGCATCACCTTACTTATTCATTGATTGCTTTCTCGTATGTGCACTGATGAGAATAGGGGGGAACTACAGCAGAGCAAGGGACTCCATTGCTTACACCATGGGGCAAGCCAGCAATTGTGGGCTTCAAGCTAGAGAACTTTGTGTTTAAGCAAGAGACCATTGGGTCATGTCTATAATCCTATGCTCAAGCTGGTGACATCGGGGGTTTGAACCAGGTCCTCTGTGTCCCAGTCCAATGCTCTACCCACTGTGCCACCATTGGGTCAGGTGATACTCATTTTTAATAAGCACAGTAGCAAGAAGAACATCCATAATCATAGAAAATAATTTAAAGTAATTGATTTGTTGTCTAATTTCTTTGAAAAATTTTATACACATTTGTGGAGAGCTCTCTTATGACATTGTATTGTAGGAACACAATAAAAATAATGAAATTATTTAAAAATAATCATAAAAACAGTAATTTTTGCAAATGCCCATCCACATGTACTCTTCACGTTCTGTTCTTTAACACTCCCATAAAATAGCAAGACGTTCTCAGCATTCTAGTGACCAAGTCTCTTCTAGCTCCTCTTCTCTGTCAGAACTTCCTCAGTTATTCTGACCCACAGAAGGTACAATTCCTTAATCTTGTCCCATAGAGGTGATGCTGCAGCCACATAAACCTAAAGCCTACATTCCCTTCATATTGATGCTTGAGCCTCTGAACCATCCTCATAAGGATGTTGGACACAGTTGCCCTCCCAGATTGATGTCACAAAGGGGATATTTCTAGTACTTGAAAGTGACTAGAGAGTAATGGCACATGAGAGATTCCCCTGATCTCTCTCTCTTTGGAATTTCAACAAATTGAACAACTACAACACAGTGAAGTAACCCCAGCTGGGCTCACAGTGCACCTAAAAAATCCTCACAGTGAACAGACTGAAGGTGAGGTGGGTTGAAAGAGCAGTGGAAGATAAAAATCACTTGCAGTCACCTTTGAAGAGGAGAGAAACCGGCCTGACCAGGTTTTTTTCTTTTTCTTTGTTGCACTGTGGGAAGGAGGAAGGGCCATGCTGCCTAGGTCTTGTTTACCATGAAATGAAGAGTCAAGACCGCAGTACCTGAGCCTCCTTCATATAGGAGAGGCAGAGAGGCTGAGGGGCAGAGAAGAAGTGATGAACTAAAAGGGTGGACTGTGGGAGGGCTGAGCTCAGAGTCTCGACAATGCTTCCCATGGTCTGCCTGCAGCCCACTTTCTGCACCAAAACAAAGTGCAGCACTCCAGCTTCCCAGGTGCCAAGTTGCTCACCTCGCAGGTGCAATGAATGGCAGTGGCAGACCCCACAGGTAGCTCTCCAGAGCCACACTCTCCCAGAGAGATAGAGCTACTCCACATCAGGTCTGGTCTCTTGACATGTGGGCAGGAGCTCCCAGAGAGGTCAAATCACCATTGCTAGGAACTTAAAGCCACAAAATGATAAAGTTATAAACCTAAAGCTGTAAAACTCTCAGTACATGCCACACCCACCACTGATTGCAGCCCTGCCTGCATCATTAACAGGAAGGTCGCAGTGGAGTTCAGCACAAGAATCTCAAAGCTAAAACTGGCAGTAGAGCAACACATACTGGAAAAAGGTAGTAACCACAATAACCTGAAAAAAATTTCTCCTTTTATTTCTTTTCCTCATTTTATTTACTTTCATTTATCTTTCTCTTTTCTTTTTTTATTTTATTATCTTTAATTTTTATAGTTTATTATTTTTGTTTGTGATTTCTTTTTCTCTTTTTATGGTTGTCCTTTAGTGTGGTTTTTCATTATACTTATCATTATGCATATAATTTTTATATTTTTCATAAATTTCTTTTATTTTTTAGTTGTTTCTTGTTAGAGTTATTAACAATACCACTCTCAAATGCCATCAAGATAGAAGAAATCAAATACTATAGATACAGAAGATAGAAACATAATTTGGATAAATAATTAAAAAATCTCCATAAAGAAATCTCAACTACATGGAAACCTTGGACATAAAAGACAGAGAATTTACAACTGAAGTTATAAGAAAAAACTCAATAATTTCCATGGAAAAAAATGATAGGCTATTTATTGAGCTGAGAAACAAATTAATGAACAAAAGGCGAAGTCATGAAGGAAATTTAAACTTTCAAAAAGAACTATATATGAAGAACTCAATATATGAACTGAAAAATGAGGTAGCAAGTTTAGCTAATAAAACAGACCAGACAAAAAAGTGAATATGTAACACCAAAAACAGGCAACTTGAGATGCTACAGAGAGAAGAAAAGACAAACTCATGAATAAAAAGAAAATGAGAGAGCACCACAAGAATTGACTGCCTTCATCAGAAATACCAATATAAGGTGTGACTAGGTGGTGGCTCAGTGGAAAGAGAGTTGGACAGGGATGGAGAAGACCCAGGTTTCAAATCCCAAGGTTGCCAGCTTCAGTGGGCTTGAGCATTGATGGGATCATAGACATGACACTATAGTCACTGGCTTGCACCCAAAAATCACTGGCTAGAGGCATGGGTTACTTGCTTTGCTGTAGCTCCCCATCAAGGCACATATCAAAAAGCAATCAATGAACAACTAAGGAACTACAACAGAGAACTGATGCTTCTCATCTCTCTCCCTTCCTGTCTATCTGTCCCTATCTGTCTCTCTTTCTGTCTCTGTCTGTAACAAAAAAGAAAGAGTAATATGCCTGACCAGGCGCAGTGGATAGAGCATTGGACTGGGATGCCAAGGACCCAGGTTTGAGACTCTGAGGTTGCCAGCTTGAGCGCGGGCTCATCTGGTTTGAGCAAAAGCTCACCAGCTTGGACCCAAGGTCGCTGGCTCAAGCAAGGTGTTACTCGGTTTGCTGAAGGCCCGCAGTCAAGGCACATATGAGAAAGCAATCAATGAACAACTAAGGTGTCACAATGCGCAACCAAAAACTAATAATTGATGCTTCTCATCTCTCCGTTCCTGTCTGTCTGTCCCTGTCTATCCCTCTCTCTGACTCTCTCTCTCTGTCTCTGAAAACAAAAAAACTAAGTAATATAAGAATAATGAGCATATCAGGAGAAGAAGAGAAGGAGAAGGGGATGGAGAACCTGTTCAAACAAGTAATGGATGAGAACTTTCAAGCCTGTGAAAAGTTAAAGGACCAAATCTAAGAAGCAAACATAATGCCAAGTTATTTCAATAAAAACCTACACACAGAAAAACCGACAATCTGCTTCTCCACCCATACACCTCTTCCTTCTCTCTGTCTGTCTGTCTGTCTGTCTGTCTCTCTCTCTCTCTCCCCACCCCCTCCAGCAGCCAAGGCTCCACTCAATCAAGATGGCCAGGGTGCTGAGGATAGCTCCATGGCCTCACCTCAGGTGATAAAATGGCTCCAGTTACAATGAAGCAATGGCCCCAGACGAGCAAAGCATCATTTCCTAGTGGAATTGCCAGATAAATCCCGGTCATATGCATGCTGGAGTGCCGGGGTCAAGCCCCGGGGGGGATCCATGGGCCCCACAGGAGGAGACGGCGTCAGTGAAAAATGGAGTGAGAGAGCCGAATTCTTTATTCTCTGGTTAGCATTTACTGCCAGGCATCTCTCTCAATGGCTGGTCTAACTTTACTTTTTATGCACACACACTAAGTTACAATCACATAGTATTTTGAATATATCATTGTTTTAGTTTCACTATGGTTACATATTTTTAGATAACAGTTAATTCATATTTATAAGCTACAAGTCAGGTGGTAAGTTATTCAAAGTACCGTTATACAATAGTAATAATAATATTGGTACAAACTTCTAAAAGATTAGTACTAATTAATAACTCTATTTTACTGTTGTTGTGAGTCAAGGGCGCAGAAAGAGATAGCAGACAAAATCATCAAGGACTAGCAAAGGACCACCGCTTGCTTAGGCAAATAGCCTTGAGTTCATGTAGTGTCCTAATTCTTTTTTCATAAGACTACAAAAGGCTTACTATTTAAGAAACTAACATAGCATTAAGAGTAACTTTTACTTAAAGATACATAGAGTGCACCTGCAAGATAGCTAGTAGCAACATAATATCAGAAGGCATTAGTTGCTATTGCTGCTATGAATCCCACCACATTCCTCTCCTTATTCTTGGAAAATACAAAAACCTCATGAGAATGTTTTACTGAGAAAAGCCCAGCAACTGCCTTCAGTGACAAAACAAGTCTTTTAATAAAACATTCTTTACTAGCCAGCTGTACTCCTATCCAAGGCCACGCAACAGGCCACTACACTACACTTTACCTAAGATTCTAATGTCTAGTTAAACTTTATTCATTTACTATATTCATATACTAGCTAAGTTCTAACTTTATTCTTTCTAACATGATTAATAAGAAGAAATTCTCCTACAAACTTAACCCTTTATGAGGGATATCATGGCCAGCCTCTTATGTTTATGAGCCCAGTTCAAGGGGCTTACAGGCTTTTCTGTGGAACTTACACTTTCTGTCTCATTTCCAAAGAAATTACTATGAATCTACAGGGAAAGCATGGTACTATTATCCCTGTGCTACAAATAATAGCACACACCCAGAAAAGGGGGGATATAAGGCCAGATTAATTCAAAAGATTAAAGGGGGAAGTATCGTTGTGCCTTTCCTTTGCGGTGACTTTGTCAACCCGCAGCTGTTGGTCTTACTGCGGTGACTCTATCTACTTTTGCTGTGACTTTGTCAACCAGCAGTTGTGGATCTTCTCCTGCTGTGACCTAGTTAGCCAGCATTAGTGGATCGGCTCCCGACACTGGAGTCTATCTCTCTTTCTTACTTATCACCTAAGAAAAACACATAAAAAACAAACAAAAAAAGGTGTAGCCATACTCATATCTAACAATGCTGACTTCCAAGACAACAAAGGTAACCATACATACAGATAGACATTTCATAATGTTTCAGGGAACATTTAATCAAGAAGACATAACAATTCTTTATATGCATCAAGCCAGCACCAGAATATATAAGACATCTACTAACAGATCTAAAAATAGAAGCAGACATACTTGGATAACTCAACACCTTTAGATAGATCATCCAAACAGAAAATCAATAAAGAAATATTGAACTCAAATGACACACTGGACCAAATGGAGAAAATAAACATTTACAGGATATTTAATCCAAGAATATCAGATTATACGTTCTTCAGTGTGTATATATCGTTCTCAAGAATAGATCATATGTTGGGCCACAAACGGACATCAGAATATTCAAGATTAAAATTATACCAAGCATATACTATGACCATAAGGCTCTGAAATTAGAATTCAGCCTGACCTCTGGTGGCACAGTGGATAAAGCGTCGATCTGGAACACTGATGTTCAAAACCCTAAACTTTCCTGGTGAAGGCATATGAGACAGTTGATACTTCCTGCTCCTTCCCCCCTTGTCACTCCATCTCTCTCTTCTCTAAAAATAAACATTTAAAATAAAGAAATTAGAATTCACCTGCAAAAAGAAAGTCGAAAATCCTACAAAAAAGTGGAAATTAAATAACATACTTTTAAAAAATGACTAGGTCACAGAAAAAATAAAAGCAGAAATTAAAAGGTATACACACACTGACCATGTCATGGCACAGTGAATAGAACGTCGGACTGGGACATGGAGGATCAAGATTCGAAACCCCAAGGTTGCCAGCTTCAGTAAGGGATCACACGCTCTGCTGTAGCCCACCGGCCAAGAAACATGTGAGAAAGCAATAAATGAACAACTAAGTTGCTGCAATGAAGAATTGATGCTTCTCATCTTTCTCCCTTCCTGTCTGTCCCTATCTGACCCTGACTCTGTCACACACACACACACACACACACACACACACACACACACAAGGGTACATACAGACAAAAGAAAGTGATAATTTCACATATGAAAATTTAAGAGATTCTTCAAAAGTAGCAGTAAGAGACCTGACTAAATGGTGGCATAGTGAATAGAGCATCAGACTGGGACGCAGAGGACCCACGTTCAAAACACCGAGGTTTCTAGCTTGAACACAGGGTCATCTGGTATAAGCATGGATATCAGCTTGAACCCAAGGTCACTGGCTTGAGCAAGGGGTCACTTGGTGTGTTGTAGCTCCCTGGTCCAGACACATATCACAAAGCAATCAATGAACAACTGAGGTTCCACAACAAAAAATTGATGCATCTCATCTCTTTCCCTTTCTGTCTTTTCCTATCCCTCTCTCTGTTTCTCTCTCTCTGTCTCTGTCACAAAACAAATAATAAATTATACAGGAATGTTTGTGTCATTACAGGCTTATATGAAGAAACATAAAAGATTCCAAGTAGACAACCTAACATGCCACCTTAAGTAACTATAAACAGCAAAATAAAAAGAAACCAGTCAGCCCTGGCTGGTTGGCTCAGCGGTAGAGCGTCGGCCTAGCGTGCGGAGGACCCGGGTTCGATTCCCAGCCAGGGCACACAAGAGAAGTGCCCATTTGCTTCTCCACCCCTCCGCCGCGCCTTCCTCTCTGTCTCTCTCTCCCCCTCCCGCAGCCAAGGCTCCATTGGAGCAAAGATGGCCCAGGCACTGGGGATGGCTCTGTGGCCGCTGCCACAGGCGCTAGAGTGGCTCTGGTTGCAACATGGCGACGCCCAGGATGGGCAGAGCATCGCCCCCTGGTGGGCAGAGCGTCGCCCCATGGTGGGCAGAGCGTCGCCCCGTGGTGGGCGTGCCGGGTGGATCCCGGTCGGGCGCATGCGGGAGTCTGTCTGACTGTCTCTCCCTGTTTCCAGCTTCAGAAAAATGAAAAAAAAAAAAAAAGAAACCAGTCAGCAGAAGTTAATTAGTATTAATTAAAGCAGAACTAAAAGAAATATAGAGCAGAAAAAGTATAGAAAAAATAAATGCTACAAACAGCTCAGTTTATAAAAGATCAATATAATTGAGAAACCACTGACTAGACTCATGAAGGTAAAAAAAGAAATGACTCGCCCTGGCCAGTTGGCTCAGCGGTAGAGCATTGGCCTGGCATGCAGAAGTCCCAGGTTCGATTCCCAGCCAGGGCACACAGGAGAGGTGCCCATTTGCTTCTCCACCCCTCCCCCTCTCCTTCCTCTCTGTTTCTCTCTTCCCCTCCCGCAGCAAGGCTCCATTGGAGCAAAGATGGCCCAGGCACTGGGGATGGCTCTGTGGCCTGTGCCTCCGGTGCTAAACTGGCTCTGGATGCAACAGAGCGATGCCCCAGAGGGGTAGAGCATCGCCCCCTGGTGGGCATGCCGGGTGGATCTCGGTCGGGCGCATGCGGGAGTCTGTCTGACTGCCTCTCTGTTTCCAGCTTCTGAAAAATGAAAAAAATAAATAAAATAAAAAAGAAAAATGAAATGACTCATATTAAACAAATCTATAATGAAAGATGAGAAATTATCTCAGAAATCACAGATATAGAAAAGATCATCGTACAATAATATGAAAAATTTTATGCCATCAAATTTAACAAACTAGATGAAATGGATAAATTCCTACAACTGTACAATCTTCCTAGCCTGAGTCACAAGTAGGAAACCTAAATAGACCCATAAGGAGGGAGGAAATATAAACAACTATCAGAAACCTCCCAAAAGCCCAACAGGGGTGGCACACTGGATAGAGGGTTGGACTGGGGGAGAGAACAGGTTCGAATCCCTGAGGTTACTGGCTTGAGCGTGGGTTCATCCAACTTGATCAGGATCTGATGAGCTTAAGTGCAGGGTTACTTTATCATGCTAGTTGATAGACATGATCCCATGGTTGCTGGCTTGAGCCCAAAGTTTGTTGGCTTGAGCAAGGCTCCACTCGCTCTGCTCTAGACCCCCTGGTCAATGCACATATGAGAAAGCAATCAATTAACAACTAAGGAGCCTCAACAAAGAATTGATGCTTCTTATCTCTCTCCTTTCCTGATTGTCCCTATCTGTCCCTCTTTCAGTCTTAGTCCACGCAGCCTCCGTAAAACATCATTTCCAAAAATAAAAGTCCAGGACCAGATGACTACACTAGAGAATTCTATGAATCATTCAAAGATTTGGTCTCTATGCATCTCGAATGATCCCAAAGAACAGAAGAAGAAGCATTACTCCTTAACACATTTTATGTGGTCAACAATATCATGTTACCAAAACCTGGCAAGGATAGTATAAAAATAAACAGAAAACAACAGACCAATATGTTTAATGAGTACTGATGCAAAAATCCTAAACAAAATACTAGCAACTCGAATACAACAACACATTAAAAAAATAATACATCTTAATGAAGGGGCATTTATGTCAGGAGCACAAAGATGGTTTAATATACATAAGTCATTTAACATAACACACCACATCAAGAAAACAAAGAAAAATCATATGATCCTATCAATAGATGCAGAAAAGCCATTCAGTAAGGTATAACATACCTTTATGTTTAAAACACTCAAGAAAATTGGAATAGAAGTACCTCAACATAATAAAGGTCATATATGACAAACCATCAAGCTAATTTCATACTAAATGGAGAAAAACTGAAAGTTTTTCCAGTAAAATCAGGAACAACACAAGGCTGCCCAGTCTCCTCACTCCTAGTCAACATAGAGCTGGAAGTTTTAGCCAGAGCATCAGGGAAGAGAAAGAAATAAAAAGCATTAATATGAGAAAGAACAAGTAACAGTATCATTTTTCCAGATGATATGGTCTTGTATATGGGACACCCAACACACTGGCCAGTTGGCTCAGTGGTGGAGCATTCGTCCAGTGTATGGAAGTCCCAGTTCAATTCCCTGTCAGGACACACAGGAGATGTACCTATCTGCTTCTCCATCCTACGCCCTCTCACTAGCCCCTCTTTGCCTCCTGCAGCCATGGCTCAATTGGAGGGAGTTGGTACTAGGCACTGAGGATGGCTCCATGGTCTCTGCCTCAGGTGCTAAGAAATGGCCCTGGTTGAAACAGAGCAAGGACCCCCAGATGGGCAGAGCATCGCCCCTAGAGGGCTTGCCAGGTGTATCCTGGTCAGGGGCATGTGGGAGTCTGTCTCTGCCTTCCCTCCTGTCACTGAAGATAAAAGAAAGAAGAAAACCCCCAAAACTCCACCAAAATAAATTAGCAATTATAAACCAACGCAGTAATATCGCATGATACAAAATCAACATACAAAAGTATATTGCTTTCATATGTGCCAACAATAAAAATCCAGAAAATCAACTAAAAAAAATTCCCTTTACTATTGCAACAAAATATAAAATAAAATACCTTGGAGTAAACTTAATAAATGAAGTAAAGTTTCTGTATATAGAAAACTACAAAGCATTATTAAAAGAAATTGAAAAGCACACAATGAAATGGAAAAATATTCCATGTTCATAGATTGGAAGGGTCAACATAGTTAAGATGGCCATATTATCCAAAGCAATATACAAATTTAATGCAATCCTCATTAATATCACCAAGTCATTTTTTTAAATGAAACAAAAAACCACCAAGTTTGAATAGACACTTAGACTAAACCCAAATAACAAAAACAATCCTGAGGAAAGAAAGAACGGAGCCATAGGTATTACAATACTTGACTTCAAATTATACCACCGAGCCATGAGAATCAAAACAGATAGTATGGGTAGAAAAATATACTCACCCAAATGGAAAAGAATTGTGAGCCCAAAGATAAATCCATATATATATTTATATGAAAAATCACCTTCATTTAAGGAGCCAAAAATACACAATGGAAAAAAGGAAATCTTTTCAATAAATGCTGCTGGGAAAACTGAAAAGCCACATGCAATAGAATGAAACATTTTTGTCCCCCTGCACAGAAAGTAATTCAAAATAGATCAAAGAACTAAATGTAAGAGGTGAAACAGTAAATTACATAGAACAAACATAGGTACTAAACTCACAGACCTTGACCATACAGACCAATTTATTATTTTGATCCCAATGGCAAGGGAAGTAAAGGCAAAAATAAATGAGTAAGACTGTATCAAACTAAAAAGCTGGTACACAGCAAAAGAAACTGACAACAAAACAAAGAGGAAGCCAGTTAAATGGGAGATTATACTTGCAAACAACTGCTCCTATTAGGGATTAATATCCAAAATAAATAAAGAGCTCACAAAGCTCAGAAACAAAGTAGCAAACAATCCAATTAAAAAATAAGAGGACCTGAACAACAGCTAGTGCTCAACTTACAACCATGATTGGTTCTGACAGACTGGTCGTAACACGATTTGGTTGTAAGTTGAGTAGGCTATATGTACAGTACTATGAAATGATGTTGGGAGATGACGTCAGAGTAATGGCGGGGTAGGAAGCGATACCAATAAATCTCCCCCAAAACTCAACAAGATCTTCAACCAGAAACAGAAAAACCTATACTTGGAGCCTCCAGATGCTTCGCAATACACCCAAAGGTATGGTCGAGTGAAAAATTGGCTAAATATATAACCAAACCCTGAAGGAAATAGGGAGTAAGAAATGCTCCGCCTTCCTCACTAACCTAAACAGGGCGGCTTTCTCTGGTAACTGTGAATATAGAAACTGAGGCGGGCAAAGGGGGTGAATAGATCCAGGCCGCGGCACAAACGGCCGAACCAGGCTGTGGCACAGAGATCCAAGCCGAGGAAAAACTGATCCTGTGGCAACCCGGGCAATACAAGCTAACACTCGCGCCAAACCCAAACAAAGAAAAACAAGTGGGGCGGCCATTTTACCCGGTCTCCTGGTCAGCGTGCACGCAGTTAGTGGGCGAGAGATTTCTTCCTAGGCCCCGGGAGTGGGTGCCCGTGTTGCCCCACAGAGAGGCAGGGTCAGAGGCCTTTCTGTGGGCTGAGGGCAGAGTCTCTGGGCAGCCCCAGCGCCCTGGGAAAGCCACGCACGGGAGGGGGTGAGAACTAATTCCAACGGTGGAGATTTTCCATGCTGGAGGGGGTTACACTCAGAGGGAAACGCTGCCGGCCTCATATCCTGGTCTGCGCGCGCAGATAGTGAATGAGAGATTCCTCCGAGTGCCTTGGCAGGGCGCGCCCGTGTTATCGCACAGAGGGGCAGAGTCAGGGGCCTTTGTGTGGGCCAAAGCGGAATCTCGGGCCGCCCCAGCGCCTTGCAAACGCCACGCACGGGGACGGAGCGAGACTCAATTCCAACGCTGCAACTTTTCCCTGCGGTTGGGGGTTTCACTCAGAGCGTGAGACTGCTGGCCGGATATCCTGGTCTGTGCGCGCAGACAGTGAGAGAGAGTTTCCTCCAAGTGCCCCGGAAGTGGGTGCCCGCCTGTGTTACCGGACAGAGTGGCAGAGCCAGAGGTCTTTGAGTGGGCGGAAACCCCGCCTGATTATGCTAGCAGCTGTGACTGACTGAGCCTTACCCAGAGCCCTGTGCTGAGTGGAAATAGAGTGGGGAGTTGCCAGTGCTTTGAGCCTCTTACTATCCAGGCAGAGGCAGCAGCAACCCCATAGCTGGATTATCAGGCTACTATTTGAGGAAGGAAAGACTAGGAGAAAGGCTCCAGGAACACAGACTCTCTCACTGTCAGAGCCTATAAAGGCTAATGAGCCTCGACTGCCAACGAGACTAAAGCACAATACATGACATTGCCATAGAGACTTATCAACTACAAACCTCTACCTGAGCGTGCCAAAGGGGCAGAACCCGGGGTACAGAGTCACCGACCAGGAAGAGGGAGAGAAAAGAAAAAGCAAGAAGATAACCTCTCAAAATCAAGAATAATCTGCAGACTTTATAACCTGTCCCATTTTATTATATTTGTTCGTTTGTTTCTCTTATATTCATTCTTGATACATTTTTTCCTCCTCCAATTTGGCCGATTAACTCTCTGCCAGTCTTACTCTCTCCTCTCCTTGAACTACACTACCCATAAGTGTTACATCTCCCATTATCTTTTCTCTCCTCTTCCTTTCTCTCTATGAGGGTTGCACTCCAAAACCCTTAACTCTCTCTCTCTCTCTCTCTCCTTTCTTTTTTCTTCTTATAGTGGTTCCCTCTTTTTTCTCTCTCTCTTTCTTTTCTCCCTCTATATTAGTTTCTTCCTTTCTCCTTTACATCTCCTCTCATTCAAACCTCAATAACAAACAAATTATCTTATCTGGGACTCAAACTTATGTTTATGGCATTTGGGGGTTTTTTTACTTCACCTTTTTAACTCACTAGCAGTGCTCCCATCCCTGGCTCTCCATTTTATCTAGTTCTTATTCCACTAAATACAATAGTAATTTTTTAATTTGTCCCCCCATTTTTCTGTTTTCCTCTTATTCCTCTCATCATAACTCTTAGAAAACCAACACCTAAAAGCAAATCATTTTATTCTTGACCCAAATTTTTTCCTTATTTGCTTTTTATGGGTCCATACCCCCCCCCCTTTTTTTTTTTTTTTTTTTTGCCCCTTTATTACTTTTCCCCAATTCAGGCCCTCCATCACAGGCATTGTTTGTTATAATTCACAGTTCACCACAAGATTTTCTCAAGAAAGAGGGGAGAAGAGAGGAGAGGAAAAAAAGAGGGGGGGAATAATTTCCTTTATTTTTTAATTTTTATTTTATTTTATTTTTCTTTATTTCATTATTAATTTTTTTAAAAAAACAACTGTTTTATACTTATTTTTATTTTTTTTAACTTTTTATTCTTTATTAAATCTCATTAATACTATCAACAAAACCACCCTCAGATGCCATTAAGGAAGAGAAAATCGAATATCATGGATACAAAAGAAAGAGAGGTAACACAGCTAGATGAGGAAAAATCTATGGAGAAAAAATTTAATATATTGGAAACCTTGGAGCTAAATGACAGAGAATTCAAGATAGAAATCCTAAAAATCCTCCGAGATATAAAAGAAAACACAGAAAGGCAATTTAGGGAGCTCAGAAAACAACTCAATGAACACAAAGAATATATGTCCAAGGAAATTGAAACTATAAAAACAAATCAAACAGAGATGAAAAACGCAATTCAGGAGCTGGAAAACGAAGTAACAAGCTTAGCTAATAGAACAGGTCAGATAGAAGAGAGGATTAGAGAAATAGAAGACAAGCAACTTGAGGCAGAACAGAGAGAAGAAGAAAGAGACTCAAAAATTAAAAAAAAATGAGATAGCCCTACAAGAATTATCTGACTCCATCAAAAAGAATAACATAAGAATAATAGGTATATCAGAAGGAGAAGAGAGAGAAAATGGAATGGAGAACATACTCAAACAAATAATAGATGAGAATTTCCCAAGCCTGTGGAAAGAACTAAAGCCTCAAGTTCAAGAAGCAAACAGAACTCCGAGTTTTCTTAACCCCAACAAACCTACTCCAAGGCATATCATAATGAAATTGACACAAACCAACAGCAAAGAAAAAATTCTCAAGGCAGCCAGGGAAAAGAAGAATACAACATATAAAGGAAGGCCCATTAGATTATCATCAGATTTCTCAGCAGAAACTCTACAAGCTAGAAGAGAGTGGACACCAATATTTAAAGTGCTGAAAGAGAGGAACTTTCAGCCACGAATACTATACCCATCAAAGCTATCCTTCAAATATGAAGGAGAAATAAAAACATTCACAGATACAGAAAAGATGAGGGAATTTATCATCAGAAAACCCCTACTCCAGGAATTACTAAAGGGGGTTCTCCAATCAGATACAAAGAACAAAAAAAACCAGAGCCAGAAGTAAAAGCTCCAAGAAGAACACGATAAAACCAAATTTAAACTGTGACAACAACAAAAAGAAAGAGGGGGAGAAGATGGAGATTAACAGTAGCAAAGGACGATGGAGTGCAAAAGTACTCACAAAATAGTTCGCTACAATGAACAGGGTAGGGACCCTTTTTCATTACTCAAAGGTAACCACCATTGAAAAATCCACCACAGAAGCACATGAGATAAAAAAGATAACAACAGAGGAAAGATGTATGGAATACAACCAAATAAAAACAAAAGATAGAAAAACGAAAGAGAAGGATCAAACAAGACACAAAACTAACAGAAAGCAAGATATAAAATGGCAATAGGGAACTCACAAGTATCAATAATTACACTAAATGTAAACGGAATAAACTCACCAATAAAAAGGCACAGAGTAGCAGAATGGATTAAAAAAGAAAATGCAACTGTATGCTGCCTACAGGAAACTCATCTAAGTAACAAGGATAAAAACAAATTCAAAGTGAAAGGCTGGAAAACAATACTCCAAGCAAATAACATCCAAAAAAAAGCAGGTGTAGCAATACTCATAACGAATAATGCTGACTACAAGACAGGAAAAGTACTCAGAGACAAAAATGGCCATTTCATAATGGTTAAGGGGACACTGAATCAAGAAGACATAACAATTCTTAATATATATGCACCAAACCAAGGAGCACCAGAATATATAAGACAGCTACTTATTGATCTTAAAACAAAAACTGACAAAAATACAATCATACTTGGAGACCTCAATACACCGCTGACGGCTCTAGATCGGTCATCCAAACAGAGAATCAACAAAGATATAGTGGCCTTAAACAAAACACTAGAGCACCTGGATATGATAGACATCTACAGGATATTTCATCCCAAAGTGACTGAGTATACATTTTTCTCCAGTGTACATGGATCATTCTCAAGAATTGACCATATGTTGGGCCACAAAAACAACATCAGCAAATTCAGAAAAATTGAAGTTGTACCAAGCATATTTTCTGATCATAAAGCCTTGAAACTAGAATTCAACTGCAAAAAAGAGGAAAAAAATCCCACAAAAATGTGGAAACTAAACAACATACTTTTAAAAAATGAATGGGTCAAAGAAGAAATAAGTGCAGAGATCAAAAGATATATACAGACTAATGAAAATGACAATACGACATATCAGAATCTATGGGATGCAGCAAAAGCAGTGATAAGAGGGAAGTTCATATCACTTCAGGCATATATGAACAAACAAGAGAGAGCCCAAGTGAACCACTTAACTTCCCATCTTAAGGAACTAGAAAAAGAAGAACAAAGACAACCCAAAACCAGCCGAAGAAAGGAGATAATAAAAATCAGAGCAAAAATAAATGAATTAGAGAACAGAAAAACTATAGAAAAAATTAATAGAACAAGGAGCTGGTTCTTTGAAAAGATCAACAAAATTGACAAACCCTTGGCAAGACTTACCAAGAAAAAAAGAGAAAGAACTCATATAAACAAAATCCAAAATGAAAGAGGAGAAATCACCACGGACGCCGTAGATATACAAAGAATTATTGTAGATTACTATGAAAAACTTTATGCCACTAAATTCAACAACCTAGAAGAAATGGATAAATTCCTAGAACAATACAACCTTCCTAGACTGAGTCAAAAAGAAGCAGAAAGCCTAAACAGACCTATCAGTAGAGAAGAAATGGAAAAAAACATTAAAAACCTCCCCAAAAATAAAAGTCCAGGCCCTGACGGCTATACCAGTGAATTTTATCAAACATTCAAAGAAGACTTGGTTCCTATTCTACTCAAAGTCTTCCAAAAAATTGAAGAAGAAGCAATACTTCCAAACACATTTTATGAGGCCAACACAACCCTCATACCAAAACCAGGCAAGGATGGCACAAAAAAAGAAAACTACAGACCAATATCTCTAATGAATACAGATGCTAAAATACTAAACAAAATACTAGCAAATCGAATACAACAACATATTAAAAAAATAATACATCATGATCCAGTGGGATTCATCCCAGAATCTCAAGGATGTTTCAACATACGTAAAACGGTTAACGTAATACACCATATCAACAAAACAAAGAACAAAAACCACATGATCTTATCAATAGACGCAGAAAAGGCTTTCGATAAAATACAACACAATTTTATGTTTAAGACTCTCAACAAAATGGGTATAGAAGGAAAATATCTCAACATGATAAAGGCCATATATGATAAACCTTCAGCTAACATCATATTAAATGGCACTAAACTGAAGGCATTCCCCCTTAAATCAGGAACAAGACAGGGTTGTCCACTCTCTCCACTCTTATTTAATGTGGTACTAGAGGTTCTAGCCAGAGCAATCAGACAAGACAAAGAAATAAAAGGCATCCATATTGGAAAAGAAGAAATAAAGGTATCACTTTTTGCAGATGATATGATCCTATACATCGAAAACCCCAAAGAATCCACAAAAAGACTACTAGAAACAATAAGCCAATACAGTAAGGTCGCAGGATACAAAATTAACATACAGAAGTCAATAGCCTTTCTATATGCCAACAATGAAACAATTGAGAACGAACTCAAAAGAATAATCCCCTTCACGATTGCAACAAAAAAAATAAAATACTTAGGAATAAACATAACAGAGAATGTAAAGGACTTATACAATGAAAACTATAAACCATTGTTAAGGGAAATCGAAAAAGATATAATGAGATGGAAGAATATACCTTGTTCTTGGCTAGGAAGAATAAATATAATCAAGATGGCTATATTACCCAAAGCAATATACAAATTTAATGCAATTCCCATCAAACTTCGAATGATGTTTTTTAAAGAAATAGAGCAAAAAATCATCAGATTTATATGGAACTATAAAAAACCCTGAATAGCCAAAGCAATCCTAAAGAAAAAGAATGAAGCTGGGGGCATTACAATACCTGACTTCAAACTATAATATAGGGCCACGACAATCAAAACAGCATGGTATTGGCAGAAAAATAGACACTCAGACCAATGGAACAGAATAGAAAGTCCAGAAATAAAACCACATATATATAGTCAAATAATTTTTGATAAAGAGGCCAACAACACACAATGGAGAAAAGAAAGCCTCTTCAATAAATGGTGCTGGGAAAACTGGAAAGCCACATGCAAAAGAATGAAACTGGACTACAGTCTCTCCCCCTGTACAAAAATTAACTCAAAATGGATCAAAGATCTAAACATAAGACCTGAAACAATTAAGTACATAGAAGAAGACATAGGTACTCAACTCATGGACCTGGGTTTTAAAGAGCATTTTATGAATTTGACTCCACAGGCAAGAGAAGTGAAGGCAAAAATTAATGATTGGGACTACATCAGACTAAGAAGTTTTTGCTCAGCAAGAGAAACTGATAACAAAATAAACAGAAAGCCAACTAAATGGGAAATGATATTTTCAAACAACAGCTCAGATAAGGCCTAATATCCAAAATATACAAAGAACTCATAAAACTCAACAACAAACAAACAAACAATCCAATAAAAAAATGGGAAGAGGATATGAACAGACACTTCTCCCAGGAAGAAATACAAATGGCCAACAGATATATGAAAAGATGCTCATCTTTTTTAGCTATTAGAGAAATGCAAATCAAAATGGCAATGAGATACCACCTCACACCTGTTCGATTAGCTATTATTAGCAAGACAGGTAATAACAAATGTTGGAGAGGCTGTGGAGAAAAAGGAACCCTCATACACTGTTGGTGGGAATGTAAAGTAGTACAACCATTATGGAAGAAAGTATGGTGCTTCCTCAAAAAACTGAAAATAGAACTACCTTATGACCCAGCAATCCCTCTACTGGGTATATACCCCAAAAACTCAGAAACATTGATACGTAAAGACACATGCAGCCCCATGTTTATTGCAGCATTGTTCACAGTGGCCAGGACATGGAAACAACCGAAAAGCCCGTCAATAGATGACTGGATAAAGAAGATGTGGCACATATACACTATGGAATACTACTCAGCCATAAGAAATGATGACATCGGAACATTTACAGCAAAATGGTGGGATCTTGATAACATGATACGAAGCGAAATAAGTAAATCAGAAAAAACCAGGAACTGCATTATTCCATACCTAGGTGGGACATAAAAGTGAAACTAAGAGACATTGATAAGAGTGTGGTGGTTACGGAGGGGAAGGGGGAATGGGAGAGGGAAAGGGGGAGGGGGAGGGGCAAAAAGAAAACAAGATAGAAGGTGACAGAGGACAATCTTACTTTGGGTGATGGGTATGCAACATAATTGAATGACAAGATAACCTGGACTTGTTATCTTTGAATATATGTATCCTGATTTATTGATGTCACCCCATTAAAAAAATAAAATTATTATAAAAAAAAAAAGATGAGAGCAAGAAAGAAAAAGTAGGGAAAAGAGGTAGGAGTAGAAAGCATAAACTCCAATTTGTGCCTTTATTAGGGAAGCCTAGGGTTTTTGGTTTGTTGTGGGGGTTTTTTTTTACAGAGACAGAGAGAGAGTCAGAGAGAGGGATAGATAGGGATAATCAGTCAGGAACAAAGAGAGATGAGAAGCATCAATTATCAGTTTTTTGTTGCAACACCTTAGTTCTTCATTGATTATTTTCTCATATGTGCCTTGACTGCAGGCCTTCAGCAGACCGAGTAACCCCTTGCTTGAACCACCAACCTTGGGTCCAAGCTCGTGAGCTTTGCTAAAACCAGATAAGCCCGCACTCAAGCTGGCAACCTCGGGGTCTCAAACCTGGTCTTTTGCATCCCAGTCTGAAGCTCTATCCACTGCGCCACCGCCTGGTTAGGCAAAAGCCTAGCATTTTGAACCAGTAACCTCAGTTTTCCAGGTTGACACTTTTTCTACTGCACCACCACAGGTCTCAGTCTATCAGTTTCAAACTGTACCTAGTTCTTCTATTGTCTTTCTGCATAACATTTTAATATTATTTGAAATATTTTTTCTTCTTAAGTTTTTCTTATTATCACTTATGGAAACTTCTAGATATGTTTATGAGGTTTCTTATGATTATTAGCCAGTGTTTGTACATTTTTTTGAGAAATTGTAGATTAAGTTTCAAGTAAAACGCAAGATCTTTTCTTCAATGTATGTTTGTTTTACAAAGCAGTCTCACAGAAAAAGAATATTTAGTTCTAAAATTACGTAAAGTAAATTTGTGGTTGCTATGAATCCTAATCTTTGAGAACAAGAAATCTTTTTATAATTTTTGCTTGAAGTTATGTATGCATTTTCTTTTGTTTTCTCTCTCTGTGTTATTCAGGAGTGTGGCACCTGGACTGGAGACATTTGTGTAACTGATAAAAAAGCTTTTTAGAGGTGTGGAAATATAGGCCCCATCCCGGAACTCCTGAGTGAGAATCAGCATTTTTAGAAAACACAGTTCGCTGTTATCCACATCAGAATTGAAGAAGTACTTACACTTCCACCTTGTGACTTTTCCACTGGACAAATATACACAATTAATTATGAATGATAGAAACACTGCACTGACAAATCCACATGCATATGTTGATATCTTAATTCTATTGATAACTTTGAGAGAGAGAGAAGCCATAAACTTTCTGTTGCACTTCTTTATTATATATTGGTTGATTTCTTGAATGTGTCTTGTGCAGGAATCAAACCGGCCACATTGGTATATCAGGAAAATGCTCTATCCATCTGGCTTATCAAGTCACAGTGATGCCTTAATTTTAAAATTCATCATCTTGTAAAGTCAATCATCAGTTTTTTGTTGCAACACTGTAGTTGTTTATTGATTGCTTTCTCATATGTGCCATGACTGTGGGCCTTCAGCAGGCTGAGTAACCCCCTGCTCGAGCCAGTGACCTTGGTCCAAGCTAGTGAGCTTTTTGCTCAAGCCAGATGAGCCCGCGCTCAAGCTGGCAACCGCGGGGGTCTTGAACCTGGGTCCTTCCGCATACCAGTCCGACACTCTATCCATGGCACTACCACCTAGTCAGGCTTGGAGTCAATTTTGTACAGTAAACATGGTTTAACAGGTATTACACTGTAGTTGTTTGGGAATAAATGTAAATGTTAAATGAATTAGACCTTTCAGTAAAAGCATATCTATCTTTGATGATTACCAGAGTATACATAATGAAGACAGAAGTTATCAATGCAGTGAACATTGGAGAACCTTTAAAAAAAATCAATTTGTAATCAGAATGAAAAAACTCCATTTCCCAAGAACCTTATGAACATGGAAACGTGTCTGACCAGATGTTACATTCTAATATTCATCAGCTTATTCATGTTCTGGAGATAACAAACGAACAAAGTAAATGTGTCAAGTCCTTTAAACAATCAACACATCATACTGAAGAAAAGAATATTCATACTGAGGAGGAAGCTTACACTTATAATTTATGTACTAGAGCTTTCAGTGAAATATTCAATGTGAATATATTTAAGAAAGACAATAGTATAGAAAAGCTTTATAAATATGAAAAATCTGGTAAGACATTTAATTGGCATTTGTGTCTTAGTTTACATGAGAAAAATATTCACATCAAAGGGAGTCCTCACACATGCAAACAGTGTGGCAAATCCTTTAGCCATTCCTCAACTCTTTTTAACTATCAGAAAATTCATACTGGAGAGAGAGCTCATAAATATTCAGAATGTGGCAAATCCTTTACCCAGAAATCAAAGCTTAATATACATCAAAGTATTCTCACGGGAGAAAAACTGTTTAAATGCAAAGAACGTGACACAGCCTTTAGCTTTTCAGCTCTTACTATACAGCAAGAAACTCACACAAAAGAGAAACCATACAAATGTACAGAATGTGGCAAAGCCTTTAGGCATTCCTCAAATTTACTTACCATCAGAAAATTCATACTGGAGAGAGGTCTTTTAAATGTTTAGAATGTGGCAAAACCTTAATCTGTAAATCACACCTTATTCAAAATCAAAGAATTCATACAGGTGAGAGACAATACAATTGCAGGCAATGTAGGAAAGTTTTTACTCGTTCCTCAGTTCTTACTGTACATAAAAGAACTCACACAGGAGAAAAATCATATAAATGTAGAGAATGTGGCAAAGCTTTTAAAGATTCCTGCACTGTTAATGTATATCCAAGAACTCACATAGGAAAGAAACCATACAAAAGCAGATAATGTGGCAAAGGTTTTAGTCTTCTCTCAGGTCTTACTGTACATCAGAGAATTCATATGAGAGAGAGGTCTCACAAATGTTTAGATTGTGGCAAAGCCTTTAACTGTTCTTCATCTCTTACTGTACATCAACGAACTCACACAGGAGAGAAGCCACACAAATGCAGACAATGTGGCTAAGCTTTTACTCAACTCTCAGGTCTTTTGTTTGTTTGTTTGTTTGTTTGTATTTTGTATTTTTCTGAAGCTGGAAACGGGGAGAGACAGACAGACTCCCGCATGTGCCTGACCGGGATCCATCCGGCATGCCCACCAGGGGCGACTCTCTGCCCACCAGGGGGTGATGCTCTGCCCTGCCGCTCCGGGGCGTCGCTCTGTCGCGACCAGAGCCACTCTAGCGCCTGGGGCAGAGGCCAAGGAGCCATCCCCAGCGCCCGGGCCATCTTTGCTCCAATGGAGCCTTGGTTGTGGGAGGGGAAGAGAGAGACAGAGAGGAAGGAGAGGGGGAGGGGTGGAGAAGCAGATGGGCACTTCTCCTGTGTGCCCTGGCCGGGAATCGAACCCGGGACTTCTGCACGCCAGGCCAATGCTCTACCACTGAGCCAACCGGCCAGGGTGAACTCTCAGGTCTTACTATACATAAAGCAATTCACACAAGAGAGAAACTATACAAATGCAGTCAATATGGCAAAGCTTTTACTCAAATCTCAGGTCTTACTATACATCAAGCAGCTCACACAAAAGAGAAACCATACAAATGTAGTTAATGTGGTAAAGCTTTTACTCACCCTTCCACTCTTACGAGAGAGAGGTCTCACAAATGTTTAGATTGTGGCAAAGCCTTTAACTGTTCTTCATCTCTTACTTTACATCAAAGAATTCACACAGGAGAGAAACCATATAAATGCAGAGAATGTCCCATGGAATACACTTCCATATTTTGATCTTGTTGCCTCCTGGATTATCAAGCGGCATAAGCGACCCTTACATCTTATAGGCTTTGAGTCTCAAAATTATTGTTCCTTTTTTCAAAGGATCAACAACAATGGCTCTGGGAAACTTCCACTAAAAAGCAAATCGCTCTTGCAAATCAACGGACAACTTTATACTGAAACTGTCAACTTAAAATCAGCTCAAAGTCTAGAATTATATGCCATTATCATGGCTTTTCAGCATTTGCCATATGCCCCTTTAATCTATATACAGACAGCAACAATTTACTTATGGTGTTTCCACTATAAAGACTGCTGTCTTAGGGACAAATGCTGATGAACTATTTCAGCAGTTCCTCCTTCTTCAAAGACTTGTATGTCAACATAGAGCTACATGTTTCATAGGAGATACTCGAGCTCACTCCATGCTCCCTGGAACTTTAGCACAAGGGAATGCCCCCCCCCTTTTTCTTTTCTTCCTTTTTTTTTGTATTTTTCTGAATTGTTCTATTATTGGATTTCCTAAACTGGTTAAACTGAAAATGCCCCTGCATATAGAGCAAAATCATTTACTGTATTTTGTCATTCTTACAATCTTTAAAGTTAAGGTATTATTAAAGTGTACCCAGCAAATATTTTAAGGTCAAATAAAAAAAATTAGGGGGGTAGTCATATTCTGGAACTCCTATGGGTCTACCATATCATGCTTTTTACTTAAAATTTTTTTTAAATTTCTTTTGAATGCTGATGAACAGGAAACGCCAAATCTTTTTCACCTGCAAACTACTACCTTCTTTATTTGATCCAGCTAATAACACTGTTTTGTCTTTTTCCAAATAGCTCCAGATATATGAAAAAGATTTATATAGGCGGATGGAGATCCTCAAACCCCTCAGCGAGATCTTCTGAGCATGGCTTTTAAGATACCTAGAGGCAGAAAAAGCCCAATAGAGATCAGGGGAACTACCAGCTTTTAGGATACGCCCTTAAAGGCACCAACACCCCAAAAGGGTCTCATAGGATGCCATCTGGGTCCTGCTTCAATATTGGACAGGAAGGTTCATTGAGCTAAAGCCTGCTAGACTTACATGCCTCTGCTGTGAGGAAACAGGGACACTGAAAGGTAGGCTTCCCCATCGCTCCTCTAAGGGAGGGTTCAGTCTCTTCCAGCACTGATTCAGCCACCTATGACCTACCCTTGCCCAGAATGCTGGGGTTTGCCACTGAAGGCTGAAGGTGCCCAGGGCCGTCAGCCCCATCTATGACACTGTGGACGAGCCTAGGGTATTTCTTCCAAGAAGCAGGTAAACTGATCTCATTTGCTCAAGGGCCACTTAACTATGTCTAGCCTGACATAGTTAAAAAACTCCATATCCACACATGCTGAAGATGGCTTTTCCAGTCTACCTGAATCATTACCAGCTAGAAGCAGCGGTCATTGGGACATGGACGTGAGCTGCAAAGTATAGAATTGTGACAACAATTCCAGTGCCAGGCAGACTTTTCCTGGGTGTGGACTTTTCCTGGACTCCTGCTCCTTGTGACAGCTCCTAACAGACTGAACTGGGGTTGGGTTGCATTTTTCAGAGATTTGGCATGGTGTTGGGGCCAACTTGGACTTGGTGAACATATTAAGGACACTTTTATGGATTCTTGTTGTATTGGCCAAGAGTTTGCTTAAAGGCTTTAATCACTGTAAAAAAAATTAGAAGACTAAATAAAGAAGATGTAGCACATATACACCATGGTATACTATTCAGCCATAAGAAATGATGACATAGGATCACTTACAACAAAATGATAACATTATATGGAGTGAAATAATTAAATCATAAAAAAAGAACTGCAGGATTCCATACATTGGTGGGACATAAAATTGAGACTAAGAGATATGGACAAGAGTGTGGTGGTTACAGGGGGTGGGGGAAGGGAAGGAAGGAGAGGGGGAGGGGTCGGGGGAGGGGTACAAAGAAAACTAGTTAGAAGGTGACGGAAGACAATCTCTCTTTGGGTGATGGGTTTGCAACAGAATTGAATGACAAGATAACCTGGACATGTTTTCTTTGAATATATGTATCCTGATTTATTGATGTCACCCCACTAAAATAAAAATTTATTTATAAATGGAAAAAAAAGATAACAAAAAAATGCAGAGAATGTGACAAAGCCTTTAGGTCTTTCTCTGATCTTACTATATATCAAAAAACTCACACAGGAGAGAAACCATACAAATGTTGAGAATGTGGCAAAGCCTTTAGTCATTCCTCAAATCTTACTGAGCATTAGAAAATTCATACTGGAGAGAGGTCTCATAAATGGTTACAATGTGGAAAAACCTTTATCCAAAAATCAAACCTTACTGTACAGCAAAGAATTCACATCAGAGAGAAACCATAGAAATATAGAGAATGTGGCCAAGCCTTTAGAACTTCATCAAGTCTTATTAAACATCAAAGGGTTCACATTGTAGAGAACCTCTATCAATGCCCAGAATGTGGCACAGCCTTTAATTTCTCCTCACACCTTACTCGACATCAGAGGACTCATACTGGAAAGAAGAGTTACTAACAATGTGGAAAAACCTTTTGCCTGTCCTGAAACATCACTCATTTTAAACCTCATTCTGAACAGAAACCGTACATTTATAGGGATTATATTAAGGGTTTTTAAAATTCATTTTAGAGAGGAGAGAGAGAGACAGAGAGAGAGCAGAGAGAGAGACAGGGGGGAGGAGCTGGAAGCATCAACTCCCATATGTGCCTTGACCAGGCAAGCCCAGGGTTTCGACCCGGCAACCTCAGCATTTCCAGGTCGACGCTTTATCCACTGCGCCACCACAGGTTAGGCCAAGGTTTTTGCTTGGCAGGGGAATCTTAGTAAACATTCAAGAATTCCTTATCAAGAGAAGCCTAACAAATTTGCAGGTTGTGGCAAATCCTGAAATGACTGCTTTCACCTTCCTAAACAAAAAAATACATACCAGAGAGGCACCTTGCAAATGTGAAGTATGTGGCAAAGACTTTCTTTAATGAAAACTTGGTGCACATCGCAGAATTCATGATGGAGAGAAACAGTAAATATGTCAGTAACTTGGCAAAATATTTACCTTTTGTTAAAACCTCTAAGCATCAAAACATTAAGCCTTAAAAGGCAATTTATGTTCCAAATCTTTGTCCTAATTTTTGTCTTAGTCAACATCTGCTAAGACTGGATAGAAGAATAACAGACATAAAGAACATGAAAAAGCATTACATGGTATGCAAGCCTTACTTGACACCCCTATGAGCGATAGAATTTATCCCAGCTCATGGTTTTCACCATGTTTCACCCTTAGCTGTGTTCTTTGTGTAACTTACCAAATAGTTGCTTTTTATACTTTATTATTAACAACCTAAAGTTAACTTTAGAACGCTGAAGAGTTTGCAGATGGATCCTATTATATGCTTGTGCTGTGGGTCCTGCTTCTCTCTTTTGGCATTGTCCCGTGGCCTCCACGGGTAGACTCAGGCAGGTTGTGCTATTCTTCCAGGGCCTCTGAGTTAATCATGTGTTTGTTTTTATCTGCTTTGTGGTCTCTTCTGTAACTGCTGCTCACCCTCCAGTACCACAGTGCTCTGCTTCACAAATTGTAGTAATTGAAAATAATTCACTCTAGTATAATTAGGAAGTTCTTTTTAACTGCTGAGCCTATGTGTATTATTTTATATCTTTTTTTATTTGAGTCAACGTAAAAAATTTCCATGGTTTGATACACAAAAATGCATTATGTACATTAGTAACCTGAAGATGTAATGTAGGAGTGAGAGGACTGAGAAATAAAGAAATGTGTGTGCATGTCTTCATTAGGGTAGGGAAATAATGCATCAACATAGGTAATTCAACAAAGCTGATAAAGTTACTTGATAGGTAGCAATCTCACATATTTCTAATGTGAATGATTTTCTATATATTGCATTTGTGTATACTTAACTTTTTCTCCAAAATAACCAATCTTGGTTATAGAAACTCATTATGCAGTCATCTCTTTTATTTTAATAAAGAACCCACTATAGTTATTTCTTTTTTTATGGTCATGAAATGTTACGTATATAATGTAGTGGAATAATCCATTGCATGGCTCTGGATGGGAACACAGCCAACAAAAAAAGAATGTTTTGCCAAGAGAATTTTTTGTGACTCGAAGGCAGGGCACTGAAAGAAGTCTATATGACTGAAGGCAGTTGCTGGGCTTTTTTCTCAGTAACACATTCTCATAAGACTTCTGTATCTTCCAAGGTTATCCCTTGAGATAAAGAGAGGAATGTTGTGGGAACCATAGAAGCAATAGCAACTAATGCCTTTTGATATTATATTGTTATTAAGCTATCATGCAGATGTATTCCATGTATCCTTAAGTAAAGGTTATGCTTGATGCTATGCCAATTTCTAAGTAAACAAGCTTTTTGAAATCTTCTGAATAAAAATAGGACAGCGCAAACTCAGCACCATTTTCCTGAGCGAGCGGTGGTCCTTTGCTAGTTAATGATGATTTTGTCTGTTGATCTCTCTCTGTGCCCCTGACTCACAACAATATTTGGCGCCCAAAGTGGGGCCTTAATAAGAGATTAGGAACAGGCGGAACACCGAAAGGGTAAGTTGGTCGCACTGTGTATGCGAACTTTTGGGAAAACTACCAAAGTCATGAGGAATTCCCATTTATTATTAGATGACTATGTACAAGTTTTAAAATCCTTCTCAAGAGGATAAGGGATTCAAATAAAAGACAAGGTTTGTTACGTCTTTTAAATCTTATTCAGAAACACTGTTATTGGTATACTCCTGAACAACATAATCAATTGAATTTGAATGTTTGTCAAGAAGTAGGAAAATCTTTATGCCATGCTCATCAGCACAAAGATCCGCTTGATGCTAAAATGTGGGCTGCTTATAATCTTATTGCTACAGCCCTTGGCCTTTTGCAATGAGATAGAGATTGTGTTAAAGTATTGAGTGAGGTTATTTATAATGAGCCTGAAGAATTTGATTCAGCACAGAATAACAGAATAATGATTTGGATAATACTGTCTCTGCTTCTGAAGGTACTGATAATGTTGATGTAATTCAGCCGTCTACAGGCTTTCATCTCTCTTTCTTAAAAAATGAGGGAGCCCCTATGGATGATGTTGCCTGTCTAAAACATTTATTAAATAAAATACAAAACGCCTGACCGGTGGTGTCGCAGTGGATAAAGCATTGACCTAAAAACGCTGAGTTCGCTGGTTCAAAACCCTGGGCTTGCCCGGTCAAGGCACATATGGGAGTTGATGCTTCCTGCTCCTCCTTCCTCCTTCTCTCTCTCTCTCTCTCTCATTCTCTCTTCTCTCTAAAAATTAATTTAAAAATTAAAAAAAAATTACAATTTACACTGGAACAACAGTAGATTGGAAATCAGCATACTGCTTATCCTGTTCAAAAGCAAGATATATGTGAGCCTACAGCTCCTCCAATTCAAGGTCAAAAGGTAATTGGTACTAGCAGAGGAAGGATTTTTCAATTCCCTGAAATCTGTGAAATGCAACAGGTGCTTGTGCGTCATGATGATTTAGAATCTAATTCTAGTAATTTTTCTGCATCTATTTTTCCAATTATTCAACAGCCTTTTCCTCCTAATTATCTTGAGGGAGGCATAATGTTCAATTCGACCAAATTGAATTTATTTTCTTAAAGCTATTCAATCTGTTGCTATGTATGGACCTCAGTCCCCATACATTCAAGGCCTTATCTCTTCCTATTATAATGATCATTTAATGATTCCTTTGGATTGGGATTTACTTGCTGGTATGGTTTTAGAACCAGGACAATATTTACAATTCAAATCTTGGTGGAGAGAGGAGGCTCCTCAAATATCTTGCATGAATGCCAGAAATAATCCCCTGGGAGCTACTTTTGAACTGCTCATCAGCATTGGCGCTTATGCAACTGTGGGACAACACACTGGTTATACTGATGCTGTTATAACTCAGATTAGATCGTTTGTCTTAAAGCCTGGATGCAAATCACTGGAGTTGAACACAAGGAAGAAAAAAGCTTGCAGCTTTACATCAGTTGTTAAAATTCAATTAGAATTAGGACATATAGAAGAATCATGAAGTCCTTAGAATTCTCTAGTCTTTGTAATAATAAAATAAATGAATACTGAGTTTCTTTGGTGTTTTGCTATGGTCCTTTGAGCTATCATTTTTTTCTTTTTCTTTTTTTTCTTTTTTTTTTTGTATTTTTCTGAAGCTGGAAACGGGGAGAGACAGTCAGACAGACTCCCGCATGCGCCTGACCGGGATCCACCCGGCATGCCCACCAGGGGGCGACGCTCTGCCCCTCCAGGGCGTCACTTTGCTGCGACCAGAGCCACTCTAGCGCCTGGGGCAGAGGCCAAGAAGCCATCCCCAGTGCCCGGGCCATCTTTGCTCCAATGGAGCCTTGCTGCGGGAGGGGAAGAGAGAGACAGAGAGGAAGGAGAGGGGGAGGGGTGGAGAAGCAGATGGGCACTTCTCCTGTGTGCCCTGGCTGGGAATCGAATCTGGGACCTCTGCACGCCAGGCCGATGCTCTACCACTGAGCCAACCGGCCAGGGCCCATTTCGTTCCTTTCTTATTCTTTGCCTGGAAACTGAGTCGGGGGACATGTGTTGGATCTGACTATAGAAAATATCCCAGAAGCTGCCAAGAGAATTTTCTTGGGGAAATTTTGTTTAGTCTCATCCATTGTCCATCCCTTTGTCAGAAAATGCCCAGATTAAAATCAGGCAGGCATCTTTCTAGTCTCACTGTGCTCTGAAATCCCAGGTTTCTCTTTGGTTTGTTTAGTCTGGTTTGTCAGATTCTAATTTCTGTTTAGTTTGGTTTTGTTTTTGTTTTTTTGATGTTGTCTAAAATGTGATTTTTAAGGCCTGAATTAAATGTTTACATGCAAGGATTAAAAAATGCCAGCTTTTATATTGAAAAAGTTTCATCCATATATTTTTTGCTTTAAAATTACACTCATTTTAATTTAAAATATAGAATACGGATCCTTAAGAGTTGCTAATTTGATTAATACATTGTAAGGTATATTCAAAATTTGAAATCAAATAAGAATTTAATTATTAGGATTAAAGTTATATGTTATACTTGTATTTCTGTGTTGAAAATTGTCGTTTGTGTGTAAAATATGCTCAAATTTGTAAAAGTAAGGAATTAAGTAAAATTAAGTCATTTTAAGAAATTATCTCAAGCTGCTTCAGACAGTTGGTTGCTTGTAAGGCAACATACTGAAAAAGGAAGCACTTGAGGAAAGCGGGAATTTAGTTCCTCTGATGCCCTATAATAGACTTAACTATACAAAAGACTTAGATATAGAAGCTAATGCATCTGTTATTACTAGCAACATTAGTTTTATTTTTAGCCCACTTAGGCAGTAGTCACTAAGCTGCATGGCTTAGGCAAAGTCCCTAACAAAGCTCTAAGATATTTTTTACAATAGGAAAATAACAAGGGTCATTTGACCTCTGATAAAGGAAAACATTTATCTTATAAATAATTAAAAGAGAAACTTATTTATTTATTTATTCATTTTAGAGGGGAGAGGGAGAGACAGAGAGAGAGAGAGAGAAAAGAGACAGAGAGAGAGAAGGGGGAGGAGCTGGAAGCATCAACTCCCATATGTGCCTTGACCAGGCAAGCCCAGGGTATCGAACCGGCAACCTCAGCATTTCCAGGTTGACGCTTTATCCACTGCGCCACCACAGGTCAGGCTAAAAAAGCAACTTTTAAAATTACAGTCTAAACTTTCTGACAAGGAGTTTTTTATACTCACTATGACCAAATTTCTGTCAAAGCTCTTAAAGAGTTAAAAATGGCTTGCTCCCAGTATACGACTAACTGTCTTTATATGCAAGAACTGCTATCCTCCTACATGGACTCTGAATGTTTTATTTCAAAAAATTTAGAAATGTTAACTCGGGCTGTTCTTTCAAAAGTGAAAGTTACAATTTATGACTTAGTAGGAGAATCAGGCTTCTATTCAAGCTAATCAAAATGCTAATGCTAACCCTCTTATTAATATTACACAAAATGGACTTTTTAGATGGACAGTTTGCTAATTTACAACAGCAATGTAGGCAAAATGTAGGGATGAGGATTTGCTCTTATCTCCAGAGATACGGGAGACTAGTAGATACCTTACAGAAGATTGACGCCTTGGCAGAAGTCGGAAATAGAAAAAAGGGAGATTTGACAATTAAATAAATTTACCCAGGAGGCAAAAAATGTTTAAATTAAGACTCAAACTTTAAGAAACATCTTTGACTTTGTTTCTAGCAATGCTAGCTGTTGTGTCTATAAGCAGAACTATTCTTACTAAATTTATATTACTTCCATAAGCAATTTTGAATAGCCCGACACTGTATCATTATGTAAATCAACATTTAGAAAAAAACTCATCAGAAATATCCTCAATCTTTAATTATCCATTATATGACATATTAATAGCTTGTAAAAAAATGCTGAACTTTCAGTCATCCTTAAAAATGCTTCTGAAACCTTAAATCAGTATAGTTTAATTATAGCCAAAGACAAAATTCAAAGATCTTGTCCTATTAACATTGTTACTGATTCAAAATATGTAGAACATAGAGTTGAACTTATAGAAACTGTTTATATTTCAAATGATAGTTCTAGATTGCACAAATTGTTTCAAGAGTTACAACTTTTATTGTAAAAACAAAATTCGCCTGTCGATATAATGCACATTCATTCTCATACAGCTTTACCAGGATCGATGTCTACTACAAATAATAAAGTTAATCAATTACTCATTGGATCAATAGAAATAGCTACTAAGTTTCATGCAAAGACTCATACAAATAGAAAAGGTTTAATGCAAAAATTTAAAATGACCAGGCAACAAGCTCAGAATATTGTTAGAAACTGTCCTCAGTATAGTATTATGAATGCTCCTCCATTACTGAGAGGAATAAATCCTAGAGGAAAACATAGAAATAACCTGTAGCAAATAGATATTGCTCATATTTCTTCTTTTATAAAACTCTCTTATGTACAGTTCTATTAATATTTATTCTTCCTTTCGATAGGCCACACCTTTGCCTAGAGAAAAGGCTGATTGTGTCATTCAACATCTTATTGAAGCTTTTAATGTTATAGGCATTCCTAAAGCAATTAAAACTGACAATAGTCTTGCCTATACATCTGCTAAATTTCAACAATTCTTAGCATTTTAGAATATTAAACATACTACTAGAATTCCATATAATCCACAAGGACTAGCGATTATTGAACGCAGTAATTGCACTATGAAAAATGTTACTTAAACAAAAGGGAGAGAAAAGGAAGATTATCCCCTAGAATTATGTTACACAAAGCTTTATTTACTTTAAATTTCTTAAATACAGAAGAAGATAATTTGACTGCTGCAGACACTGGACAAAAAAATAACAGTTCTAAGATTAATCAACCTATACATTATAAAAGTGAGTTGGATCAATAGGTACCTAGTGTAATGCAACATTGGGGAAGAGTGTCATTGCAGAATCTGGTGAAGTCCTTTGGAGTCCTGCTCACAGAATTAAACTAAACATGAATAAGAACAATAGATTCTTTTATATCTGCCCATTGCTAAGATGGAAGAAATGAATTTCAAAAGAAGAATCTTAAAGGTGCTGCTGCTTGGTATTGAAAAGGCTAAAATACCAAGTTGGGGTCAACTTAAGAAACTGACCTTTAATGGTAAAAAAAAAAATGCTACAAGCTACTAGAAAAAAAGAAAATGCTACTAACCTGTTTTTAGCAATAATTGCTTTGGTAACAATTTGGTAAGTAGAGCTGAAAATTTTAATTATAAGGCATATGTCCCAAATCCTCCATTAAGTAGAGCTATTAATTAGGAAAATAGTGCCTTTTCTATTTTTGTTAATGGCTCTACTTGGCTTCCAGGACCTTTTAATAATAGAGGTCCCTTAGCACCTTCAGAAGAAGGCATGAAATTAGAAAATTATACAATAGGAGTTGAGGAATTACCTATATGTATAGGACATGAGCCACATTGTTTAAACATAGAAGCTCAAGCTTGGCTCTCTATTGTCAAAGATAACAGTAAAGGAGATAAAAAAACACGTTTGTTACAAGGATATAGATTTAAAAGTAATGCATCTGTACATAAAACATCATAGATTAAAGCCATCATAGCTCCGCCCAAGTTAAAGGGCAGGGTGCTGATTTAAGGTGGCATAAGAACAATGGTTTAATTATAGCTGGTGGTCAAGGTAATCATACTATCATATGGCATAGAGGAGGGATGTCACCTCAAGCTCCACATATAAAATTTGGTCCTATACAATATCATTTGTAGAAAGTAGCCACAGCACTTAAACATATGTCAGTGTAGAAAGGAAAAATCTGGAGAAATTATCCTCCTAATCATATTATGTTAATCTTTAAGAAAAATGAAACAACACATTTCATATCTGCTTGTGTTAGATTTCCTTATATGTTTATTATAGGTGAAACCAAATAGACAGCTGAAAATTATTCAATAACTTGCAATAAGTGTGCTTTTTATACATGTATTCATTCTTCTATTTTTTTAAATAAAAATAGTCAAAGTCTTTACATTTTAAGAAACCGAACAGGAGTCTGGATACAAGTACAGATGCATCGAATGTGGCAGGGTTCTCCTTCTATGATGCTGTCACAACATCTTATTAAGTCCTGGAAGTGAACCATGAGACTGGTTGGACGATTGGCGCTACCATTATAGGACTAATAGCTGTAACCACAGCGGCTGCTGTATCTGGAGTTGCATTACATCAAAGTATTCAGACTTTGAACTTTGTACAAAAATGGAATAAAGATTCTGAACAACCATGGACTTCTCAATAACATATAAATAATATTAATACTAACATTAATGATTTAGAACAGACTATGATTATGTAAAAGATCAAACTGTTAGCCTGCAAAGACAAATTAAGATAAGATGTGATTAGAATGTAACTACTTCTTGTGTTACCCCTATTCCTTAAAATCATACATATTTCCCTTAGGAAAATGTTAAAAAGCATTTGTTAAATCATGATAATATGACTAAAGAAATCATTAAATTACAAAGACATATTCATGAAGCTTTTCAAAAAAAAATAGAAATTCTAACATGTCAATCTATATTGAAGGGATTAATGGATAACTTGTCACAATTAAATCCTATTGAATATATTAAAGGATTTTGGAGGTCCACTGTGGGATTTTTTATAAAAGTATTAATTCTATGTTTTCTTTTATATAGTCTGTCAACGAATCAAAACAAGAAATAAGCGATGAACGACAGAAGGCTGTTTTCTATTGTGCTTCATAACATTCAGCATAAACAAAAAAGGAGAAATGTAGTGGAATACTCCATTGCATGGCCTTAGATGGGAATACAGCCAACAAGAAAAGAATGTTTTGCCAAGAGAATTGTTTTGTGACTCGAAGGTGAGTCACTGAAACAGGTCTATGTGATGGAAGGCAGTTGCTGGGCTTTTTACTCAGTAAAACATTCTCATAAGATTTCAGGACCCCTGTGCAGAGGTTTCCAGAGCCATCGCCTTGAGGACCATGTTGCTTCCGAATATTCTGATCACCGGTACACCAGGGGTTGGAGAAACCACACTAGGCAAAGAACTTGCATCAAAATCAGGACTGAAATACATTAATGTGGGTGATTTAGCTTGAGAAGTCTGATCACTGGATATCATGGATTCTGGCAAGATGGCTTCTCCCAAGAGCATGCCAAAAGGTGCACAGATGATGGCACAAATCCTGAAGGATATGGGGATTACAGAATATGAGCCAAGAGTTATAAATCAGATGTTGGAGTTTGCCTTCCGATATGTGACCACAATTCTAGATGATGCAAAAATTTATTCAAGCCATGCTAAGAAAGCTACTGTCGATGCAGATGATGTGCGATTGGCAATCCAGTGTCGTGCTGACCAGTCTTTTACCTCTCCTCCCCCAAGAGATTTTTTATTAGACATTGCACGGCAAAGAAATCAAACCCCTTTGCCATTGATCAAGCCATATTCAGACCCTAGATTGCCACCTGATAGATATTGCTTGACTGCTCCAAACTATAGACTTAAGTCTTTACAAAAAAAGGCACCTACTTCAGCAGGAAGAATAACAGATCCACGGTTAAGTGTTAGTTCAGTTACTAGCAGACCAAGTACTCCAACACTTGGCACACCAACCCCACAAACCATGTCAGTTTCAACTAAAGTAGGGACTCCAATGTCCCTCACAGGGCAAAGGTTTACAGTACAGATGCCCACTTCACAGTCCCCATCTGTAAAAGCATCAATTCCTGCAACATCAACAGTTCAGAATGTTCTGATTAATCCGTCGTTAATTGGGTCCAAAAACATTCTCATTACCACTAATATGGTGTCATCACAAAACACTGTCAATGAATCATCAAGTGTGCTGAAAAGAAAACGTGAAGATGACGACGATGATGAAGATGACTATGATAACTTGTAATCTAGCCTGATGCATGTAACATGTACACTTGATCTTGTCTCCACTACACTGAGATTAAACATGCATACTGGTTGTTTTCAAGTTGTGTTTTAGAAAACTTAAATAATACTCAATGAGTCAATACAGGTACCATAGTTTTTCATTGAGATTTTGTATTTTCTTTAATAGAATTCATAATGATTTTCATTGGCCTTTAAGTGTAAGAAATAAAATTGTCATTCATAAAAAAAACAAACAAACAAACAAAAAAAATTCTCATAAGATTTCTATTCCTTTCAAGGTAATCACTTGAGATAAAGAGAGGAATGTTGTGGGAACCATAGAAGCAATAGCAATTAATGCCTTTTGATATTATAGTTATTAAGCTATCATGCAGATGTATTCCATGTATCTTTAAGTAAAGGTTATGCTTGATGCTATGCCAATTTCTAAGTAAACAAGCTTTTTGAAATCTTGTGAATAAAAATAGGACACAGCACAAATTCGGCACCATTTGCCTGAGCAAGTGGTGGTCCTTTGCTAGTCAACGATGATTTTGTCTACTGGTCTCTCTCTCTCTGCGCCCCCTGACTTACAAAAACAATATGACCTGCTTAGAGCTTTTAAGACTGGCTTCCTTGGAATGTAGTGGCATAGAGAAATCAACTGGAAAATGTAGGTAATTTTGCAGAGATCACACAAAGTTTCATCTTGTTTAGTGTTATTTCATTTTTTTAATTGAAGAATAACAACATTATATCAAGGTTTTAAAAGTATTCTCGGCCCTGGCTTGTTGCCTCAGTGGTAAAATATCTGCCCGGCATGTGAATGTCTAGGGTTTTATTATGACTCAGGACAGAAAGGAAAAGTGCCCATCAGCTTCTCAAGTCATTCACTATAAAACAGAAGTATCTTTAATGAATTTTCCATCACACCTGCTCTGACCTGCCTGACCATATTCAAAATGAATTCCTGAGTGTCTGCAGACTGTTTTCAATGATGACTCCACTGAACGTCACCTGAACCACATGAGGATGCAAAATATGAGCAGAGTTACTCTCATGGCTTTTCTATGTACACAGTCCACCATGAGACCTCTCACTGCAGCACAATTCTCTGCAGAGTACATTCCGCGGGGTCTACACAAATTGGTGAAATAACATTTTTCCTTTACTTTCATCCTGTCGTTTGATTTGGAGTAGGTCTCTTGTACACAGCATATGTATATTTCTTCTCATATCCATTCAGGTACCCCGTGACTTTTCTGTTTCCATTTTTCACTTTTGCAAGAGACAGAGAGAGGGTCAGGTAGGGAAAAGCAAGATAGGAAAGGAAAAAGATGAAAGGCATCAATTCCTTATTGTGGCACCTTAGCTCATCAATTGCTTTCTCACATGTACCTTCACTGAGAAGGATACAGCAGAGCCAGTGACAACTTGAGCCCTTGGGCTGAATCCAGTGACATTGAGTGCCAACAAGCAACCCAAGGCTTAAGCCAGAGACCATGAGTTTCTATCCACTATCCTATGCTCAAGTTAGTGACCATGGGGTTTCAAATTTGGTTCCTCTATATGCAAGGCCAAAACTTTTTCCAGTGCATCATCACCCGGACAGGCCCCTGTGATTTTAATTAAAGCATTTCTTTTTTCCAAAGTGAGAGAAGGAGAAATAGGTAGACTGCCACATTCACTCACTGGAATTCACCTGGCAAACTCTCTGGGGCTGATGCTCTGCCCATCTGGGGCTATGCTCGCAAACAACCTATTTTTAGAGCCTGAGAAAGAGACTCCAAAAAAACATACTCAGTGCCTGGGACTAATGTGACCAAACTAACTGAGTCATGACTGAGGGAGTGTAAGAAACAAGTAATAGAAGAGAGGGGTAGGGGTGGAGAAGTAGGTGGTTGCTTCTCTTGTATACCCTGACTGAGAATGCAATGTGGGACATCCACACACAGGGCCAGTGCTCTACAACTGAACCAGTTGACAAGGGTCTTAGTCATCTACCACCTGGTCCTACAGCATCATTGCCCCTGGGATTCAAGTCTCTTCATTATGAAGCACCTGTTAGAGTGACTGCATTGTCCTAAGTGTGTTCATTTAAACGGAAGAGGAACACAATGACAGGACGTCACCTAGTGTTCAGATGAACAGATGGCAGAGACTAAGAAATGACTGGTATGCTTTGCAGGACTCACGGTACAGAGTTGCAATTATTTATGGATGGATTAGAGAGGGGAAATTTATTATGATTATTAACAATTAAAAATAATCAAGTCAAGCCTGACCAGGTAGTGATGCAGTACATAAAGCATCAGATTGGGACATGGAGACCCAGCTTCAAAAACCCAAATTCACCAGCTTGAGTGCAGGCTCATCCAGCTTAAGCATGTGATCATACACATGACCACTGGCATTACCCCAGAAATTGCTGGCTTAAAGCCCAAGGTCACTGACTTGGGCAAGGGGTCACTGGTTGAACTTTAGCCTCCTGGTAAAGGAACATATGAGAAAGCGATCAACAACTAAGGTACCACAAAAAAGAATGATTCTCATCTCTCTCCCTTTCTCTCTATTCCTCTGTCCTTCTCTCTGTATCTCTAGCCAAAAATAAAAAAAAATGGTTTTCAACTTATGCAACCAAAGTAGAATAAAGAAAAACTATCAACACAGTAAGCTACATAACATCACCTGATGAAGAAACATCAGCCTGGATTCTATAGTACTGTGGTACCTTGATACACGAGCACTTTAAATCTTGAGCAATTTGAGAAATGAGCAGTCACGTGTGGGATTTTTCGCTTTAGGTCACGAACAAATATTTGAATCATGAGTTTCCACCACCCTCCATTAGATAGCCTGTTGAACGTTCAGTTTTACAGGTTACACCCTCAGCGGTGTACAAAAGTTCTGCAAGAATTCAGCAGGAAGGAGCCAGAGGTGGATGAAGGAATCAATACAAGTAAGATTAAGGAAATGTTGGGAAACTGGAAATAAATTAAAGTTTATTAAAAAGTCACACCCAGAAAAGCGTGCAACAAGTTGTGCGTTGGAGCTTTATAACAACACTTCCTTCACACATTATCAAAATGTTCGGCATTGGAGGAAGAAATAAACTTCCATGGAAAGGTTTTTGTTGAAACGGCCTCTCAGTGAAAGCGAGAAAAGTATGGTGAAAAAGCCAAAAGTCAGTGAAGAAAATGATGATTAAGCAAAGTAAAAAGCAATAAAGTTACATATCATATGTAGCGTGTAAGTAAAATTTTGCAATCAAATGTAGCATTGAGTGTAAGTTGTGCTAAGTGATAGCACATGAAATGAGAATTTCCTCAGCAAGTCTCCTTCCCCACGGCCAGCATCTGCGCCTGACCTTGAAGATAAATACACTTCATAAACCAGTTTATTTCTTTACATTCTCTCTTATTATGTGTGTATATGTGTGTGTGTATTAAGTACATTTTCTTATTTAAAAGCATATGAGAAGAAATTTGTGTGGTTTGGGGGGGCCATAATGGATTAATTACATTCCCATTAATTTAATAAAATTAGATTTGGCACTCAACTAAATTGAAACTCAAGATCGGCCGTGAAACGAAGTAAACTCCTGTGTCAATGTACCACTGTAATAGCTAATAAAACAACAGACTAAGGAAAAGAGAATAATGTGTATGTACAAATCTCACCAAACAATGGAGGGACACATTACCACGATGTGAAGCTTCACACCATGTGCATCAACCAGGAAGAGTTCTCCGGAGACTGAAGAACCATACCTACATTTATAGAAAAATTTGGGCTGGACGTTATGACACAACAGTTCTTCATGCATGACTTCTAGGGAAAAAAAAGGTCACCACATTCTGAAATAATTAACTTAAACTGGCAATCAAGTAGTAACATCCTCCCTGGCTTCAGGGAAACCTGTCTTCAGACTGTTCATCCTGATTTCAGGGGAAACTGCAGCAGAAAGTCTTATCCCACCCTGAGTAAATGTCAAAGTCTCTCTTGTAACTATTTTTTGTGACTTTTTTTTCATGTTCAATTGAGTTCTATTTTACACACATGTATACTTTTCCTCCATACTTGCAAGACATCGCTTACCAAAACAGAATAATTTTAAAACATTGATATACTAATGTTATTCTCCAATGGAAAAATGGAATACACTAAACAAAATGAAACTTTCTGTGATCTCTGAAATTACCCGCATTTTACAGGTGATTTCTGAATGCCTCTACATTCTGCAGAAACCATTCTTAAAATCTGAGCAGTTCATCTACTCAACGTTTAATGACCAATGAAACAAGGAAGTACTATACTAGGCTTTGTATTAAACAAAATAAGTAAAAAGAATAACTGCATTGTAACTTTCTATAACAAATATTTTTTGTGTGTTTTTTTGTGACACAATGTCAGAGAGAGGGACAGACAGGGAGAGATGAGAAGCATCAATTCTTTACTGCGGCATCCCAATTCATTGATTGCTTTCTCACATGTGACTTGACTGGGGGCTACAGCAGACCAAGTGAACCCTTGCTCAAGCCAGCGACCTTGGGCTGGTGAGCCTTGCTCAAACCAGATGAGCCCACTCTAAACCTGGTGACCTCGGGGTCTCAAACCTGAGTTCTCTGCATCCTAGTCTAATGCTTTATCCACTGCGCCACCTCCAGGTCAGGCAAAGATTTATGAATTTTAAAGAAAAAACGTAAAAAAAAATACAAAGTCATTCACATTAGAATTCTAAAAGATGCCTATGTGGCTAGTAACTTATCAGCTTTTAAAAATTATATATTAATGCATAAGTTCCCTATTCTAGTGAAGATGTGCACAATTTTCTGTACTTTTATTCCTACATTGCGTCTTCACGTTATTAATGAACATACTGTATTTTTGTGTATACAAGTGGGCTTGGTCAGAAAACTGACATGTGAAACAATATATATAAGGTTAGAAGTTAAAAAGAGCTTCCTAATAGTAGACTAGAGTTTTTTCAATTAGTAAAACTCGTGAAGCAGAGCCCGGTAATATTGGAGGGTGAGCAGCACCTACACAGGAGATCACAAAGGAGATGGAAACAGATGTTTTAACTCACACATCTGGAGGGAAAAGCCAGCATTACTGTAGTTCCTCACGGAGGCCATGGAAGAATGCCAAAAGGGCATAGCAGGACTCAGAGCCTTTAATTATCCATCTGCAGAATCCTCATGATTTTCAGACTAAATTTAGATTGTTAAAAATAAGCCAAAAGATTGAGGATTTGGTAAATTATGCAGATAACTTATCTAAGGGCGAAACATGGTGAAAGCTGTTCCTCACAGGGTGTTGAGTAAGGTTACCATACTGTGTAAGGCTTTCCCATGTTCTTTTTGTCTCCTCCTCTTCTATCCAGTATAAGCAGATGTTGAGTAGGATATGGATAAGGACAAACTTTGGAACATGAATTACATCTGAAGGTTTAATTGTCTGATGCTCAATAAGACTTGATGAAGCTTAACTGTTATGCCAAATCTCTGACACTTTAAAGTTTGTCTGTATCATGAAGTTTGCAATGTTGAGCAAGTTTTGAGCACAGGTAAAAAACTTCATCATAGATGTTACATTTGCTAGTGCCTCCCTCATATGTATTCTCTTGTTAAGGAAGGTGAGGCCAGTCATTTAAGATTTTGCACACCTCCATATTCACAAGCCTTCTCTTGAAAATGAATTTTCTATTGTTTAATAAGATTCCACTGCCAAGCAAATAATTTCTTAAACTCCCTACAAATATGAGGTTTGCATTCAGTTTGAACTCTTTGGTGAAGAGTAAGCTTTCAGGACTGGTCAAAGGCTTTGCCACATTCTCTTTATTTGTAAAGCTTATCTCCAGTATCAATTCTCTGATTATTAGTAAGGTAAGATGACATTCTAAAATCTTTGTCACAGACTCTACATTTGTATAGTTTCTCTCCCATATGAATTCTTAAAGGCACGGTTAAGACAAGTTCTGGATAAAGGTTTAACCACATTCTAAACATTTATAAGACCTCTATTCAGTATGAATTCTCTGATGGTAAGTCTTGAGAAAAAGCTAAATGCTTTGCTACATTCTATAAAGTGTATGATTTGTCTCCTGTGTGATTTCTTTGATATTTTTTTTATAATAATTTTATTCTTTTAATGGGGTGACATCAATAAATCAGGATACATATATTCAAAGATAACAAGTCCAGGTTATCTTGTCATTCAATTATGTTGCATACCCACCACCCAAAGTCAGATTGTCCTCTGTCACCTTCTATCTTGTTTTCTTTGTGCCCCTCCCCACCCCCTATCCCTCTCCCATTCCCCCCTCCCCCCCATAACCACCACACTCTTATCAATGTCTCTTAGTTTCACTATTATGTCCCACCTACGTATGGAATAATACAGTTCCTGTTTTTTTCTGATTTACTTATTTCGCTTCGTATCATGTTATCAAGATCCCACCATTTTGCTGTAAATGTTCCGATGTCATCATTTCTTATGGCTGAGTAGTATTCCATAGTGTATATGTGCCACATCTTCTTTATCCAGTCATCTATTGACGGGCTTTTTGGTTGTTTCCATGTCCTGGCCACTGTGAACAATGCTGCAATAAACATGGGGCTGCATGTGTCTTTACGTATCAATGTTTCTGAGTTTTTGGGATATATACCCAGTAGAGGGATTGCTGGGTCATAAGGTAGTTCTATTTTCAGTTTTTTGAGGAAGCACCATACTTTCTTCCATAATGGTTGTACTACTTTACATTCCCACCAACAGTGTATGAGGGTTCCTTTTTCTCCACAGCCTCTCCAACATTTGCTATTACCTGACTTGCTAATAACAGCTAATCGAACAGGTGTGAGGTGGTATCTCATTGCCATTTTGATTTGCATTTCTCTAATAGCTAAAGAAGATGAGCATCTTTTCATATATCTGTTGGCCATTTGTATTTCTTCCTGGGAGAAGTGTCTATTCATATCCTCTTCCCATTTTTTTATTGGATTGTTTGTTTGTTTGTTGTTGAGTTTTATGAGTTCTTTGTATATTTTGGATATTAGGCCCTTATCTGAGCTGTTGTTTGAAAATATCATTTCCCATTTAGTTGGCTTTCTGTTTATTTTGTTATCAGTTTCTCTTGCTGAGCAAAAACTTCTTAGTCTGATGTACTCTCATTCATTAATTTTTGCCTTCACTTCTCTTGCCATTGGAGTCAAATTCATAAAATGCTCTTTAAAACCCAGGTCCATGAGTTGAGTACCTATGTCTTCTTCTATGTACTTAATTGTTTCAGGTCTTATGTTTAGATCTTTGATCCATTTTGAGTTAATTTTTGTACAGGGGGAGAGACTGTAGTCCAGTTTCATTCTTTTGCATGTGGCTTTCCAGTTTTCCCAGCACCATTTATTGAAGAGGCTTTCTTTTCTCCATTGTGTGTTGTTGGCCCCTTTATCAAAAATTATTTGACTATATATATGTGGTTTTATTTCTGGACTTTCTATTCTGTTCCATTGGTCTGAGTGTCTATTTTTCTGCCAATACCATGCTGTTTTGATTGTCGTGGCCCTATAATAGAGTTTGAAGTCAGGTATTGTAATGCCCCCAGCTTCATTCTTTTTCTTTAGGATTGCTTTGGCTATTCGGGGTTTTTTATAGTTCCATATAAAGCTGATGATTTTTTGCTCTATTTCTTTAAAAAATGTCATTGGAAGTTTGATGGGAATTGCATTAAATTTGTATATTGCTTTGGGTAATATAGCCATCTTGATTATATTTATTCTTCCTAGCCAAGAACAAGGTATATTCTTCCATCTCATTATATCTTTTTCGATTTCTCTTAACAATGGTTTATAGTTTTCATTATATAAGTCCTTTACATTCTTTGTTATGTTAATTCCCAAGTATTTTATTTTTTTTGTTGCAATCATGAGGGCGATTATTCTTTTGAGTTCCTTCTCAGTTGTTTCATTGTTGGCATATAGAAAGGCTATTGACTTCTGTATGTTAATTTTGTATCCTGCGACCTTACTGTATTGGCTTATTGTTTCTAGTAGTCTTTTTGTGGATTCTTTGGGGTTTTCGATGTATAGGATCATATCATCTGCAAAAAGTGATACCTTTATTTCTTCTTTTCCGATATGGATGCCTTTTATTTCTTTGTCTTGTCTGATTGTTCTGGCTAGAACCTCTAGTACCACATTAAATAAGAGTGGAGAGAGTGGACAACCCTGTCTTGTTCCTGATTTAAGGGGGAAAGCCTTCAGTTTAGTGCCAATTAATATGATGTTAGCTGATGGTTTATCATATATGGCCTTTATCATGTTGAGATATTTTCCTTCTATACCCATTTTGTTGAGAGTCTTAAACATAAAATTGTGTTGTATTTTATCGAAAGCCTTTTCTGCGTCTATTGATAAGATCATGTGGTTTTTGTTCTTTGTTTTGTTGATATGGTGTATTACGTTAACCGTTTTACGTATGTTGAACCATCCTTGAGATTCTGGGATGAATCCCACTTGATCATGATGTATTATTTTTTTAATATGTTGTTGTATTCGATTTGCTAGTATTTTGTTTAGTATTTTAGCATCTGTATTCATTAGAGATATTGGTCTGTAGTTTTCTTTTTTTGTGCCATCCTTGCCTGGTTTTGGTATGAGGGTTATGTTGGCCTCATAAAATGTGTTTGGAAGTATTGCTTCTTCTTCAATTTTTTGGAAGACTTTGAGTAGAATAGGAACCAAGTCTTCTTTGAATGTTTGATAAAATTCGCTGGTATAGCCGTCAGGGCCTGGACTTTTATTTTTGGGGAGGTTTTTAATGGTTTTTTCTATTTCTTCTCTACTGATAGGTCTGTTTAGGCTTTCTGCTTCTTCTTGACTCAGTCTAGGAAGGTTGTATTTTTCTAGGAATTTATCCATTTCTTCTAGGTTGTTGAATTTAGTGGCATAAAGTTTTTCATAGTATTCTACAATAATTCTTTGTATATCTACGGTGTCCGTGGTGATTTCTCCTCTTCCATTTTGGATTTTGTTTATATGAGTTCTTTCTCTTTTTTCCTTGGTAAGTCTTGCCAAGGGTTTGTCAATTTTGTTAATCTTTTCAAAGAACCAGCTCCTTGTTCTATTAATTTTTTCTATAGTTTTTCTGTTCTCTGATTCATATATTTCTGCTCTGATTTTTATTATCTCCTTTCTTCGGCTGGTTTTGGGTTGTCTTTGTTCTTCTTTTTCTAGTTCCTTAAGGTGGGAAGTTAAGTGGTTCACTTGGGCTCTCTCTTGTTTGTTCATATATGCCTGAAGTGATATGAACTTCCTTCTTATCACTGCTTTTGCTGCATCCCATAGATTCTGATATGTCGTATTGTCATTTTCATTAGTTTGTATATATCTTTTGATCTCTGCACTTATTTCTTCTTTGACCCATTCATTTTTTAAAAGTATGTTGTTTAGTTTCCACATTTTTGTGGGATTTTTTTCCTCTTTTTTGCAGTTGAATTCTAGTTTCAAGGCTTTATGATCAGAAAATATGCTTGGTACAACTTCAATTTTTCTGAATTTGCTGATGTTGTTTTTGTGGCCCAACATATGGTCAATTCTTGAGAATGATCCATGTACACTGGAGAAAAATGTATACTCAGTCACTTTGGGATGAAATATCCTGTAGATGTCTATCATATCCAGGTGCTCTAGTGTTTTGTTTAAGGCCACTATGTCTTTGTTGATTCTCTGTTTGGATGACCGATCTAGAGCCGTCAGCGGTGTATTGAGGTCTCCAAGTATGATTGTATTTTTGTCAGTTTTTGTTTTAAGATCAATAAGTAGCTGTCTTATATATTTTGGTGCTCCTTGGTTTGGTGCATATATATTAAGAATTGTTATGTCTTCTTGATTCAGTGTCCCCTTAGCCATTATGAAATGGCCATTTTTGTCTCTGAGTACTTTTCCTGTCTTGTAGTCAGCATTATCCGATATGAGTATTGCTACACCTGCTTTTTTTTGGATGTTATTTGCTTGGAGTATTGTTTTCTAGCCTTTCACTTTGAATTTGTTTTTATCCTTGTTACTTAGATGAGTTTCCTGTAGGCAGCATACAGTTGCATTTTCTTTTTTAATCCATTCTGCTACTCTGTGCCTTTTTATTGATGAGTTTAATCCGTTTACATTTAGTGTAATTATTGATACTTGTGAGTTCCCTATTGCCATTTTATATCTTGCTTTCTGTTAGTTTTGTGTCTTGTTTGATCCTTCTCTTTTGTTTTTCTATCTTTTGTTTTTATTTGGTTGTATTCCATACTTCTTTCCTCTGTTGCTATCTTTTTTATCTCATGTGCTTCTGTGGTGGTTTTTTTCAATGGTGGTTACCTTTGAGTAATGAAAAGAGTCCCTACCCTGTTCATTGTAGCGAACTATTTTGTGAGTACTTTTGCACTCCATCGTCCTTTGCTACTGTTAATCTTCATCTTCTCCCCCTCTTTCTTTTTGTTGTTGTCACAGTTTAAATTTGGTTTTATTGTGTTCTTCTTGGAGCTTTTACTTGTGGCTCTTTTTTTTTTTTTGTTCTTTGTATCTGATTGGAGAACCTCCTTTAGTAATTCCTGGAGTGGGGGTTTTCTGATGATAAATTCCCTCATCTTTTCTGTATCTGTGAATGTTTTTATTTCTCCTTCATATTTGAAGGATAACTTTGATGGGTATAGTATTCGTGGCTGAAAGTTCCTCTCTTTCAGGACTTTAAATATTGGGGTCCACTCTCTTCTAGCTTGTAGAGTTTCTGCTGAGAAATCTGATGATAATCTAATGGGCCTTCCTTTATATGTTGTATTCTTCTTTTCGCTGGCTGCCTTGAGAATTTTTTCTTTGCTGTTGGTTTGTGTCAATTTCATTATGATATGCCTTGGAGTAGGTTTGTTGGGTTAAGAAAACTTGGAGTTCTGTTTGCTTCTTGAACTTGAGGCTTTAGTTCTTTCCACAGGCTTGGGAATTTCTCATCTATTATTTGTTTGAGTATGTTCTCCATTCCATTTTCTCTCTCTTCTCCCTCTGATATACCTATTATTCTTATGTTATTCTTTTTGATGGAGTCAGATAATTCTTGTAGGGCTATCTCATTTTTTTTAATTTTTGAGTCTCTTTCTTCTTCTCTCTGTTGTGCCTCAAGTTGTTTGTCTTCTATTTCACTAATACTCTCTTCTATCTGATCTGTTCTATTAGCTAAGCTTGTTACTTCATTTTTCAGCTCCTGAATTGAGTTTTTCATCTCTGTTTGATTTGTTTTTATAGTTTCAATTTCCTTGGACATATATTCTTTGTGTTCATTGAGTTGTTTTCTGAGCTCCCTAAATTGCCTTTCTGTATTTTCTTGTATATCTGGGAGGATTTTTAGGATTTCTATCTTGAATTCTCTGTCATTTAGCTCCAAGGTTTCCAATATATTAAATTTTTTCTCCATAGATTTTTCCTCATCTAGCTGTGTTACCTCTCTTTCTTTTGTATCCATGATATTCGATTTTCTCTTCCTTAATGGCATCTGAGGGTGGTTTTGTTGATAGTATTAATGCGATTTAATAAAGAATAAAAAGTTAAAAAAAATAATAAAAAATAAATAAAAAATCGAAAAGAGTTGTTTTTTAAAAAAAAATTAATAATGAAATAAAGAAAAATAAAATAAAATTAAAATTTTAAAAAAATGAATTTATTTCCCCCCCTCCTTTTTTCCTCCCCTCTCCTCTCCCCTCTTTCTTGAGAAAATCTTGTGGTGGACTGTGAATTATAACAAACAATGCCTGTGATGGAGGGCCTGAATTGGGGAAAAGTAATAAAGAGGCAAAAAAAAAAAAAAAGAAAAAGAAAAAAAAAGAGCGTATGGACCCACAAAAAGCAAATAAGGAAAAAATTTGGGTCAAGAATAAAATGATTTGCTTTTAGGTGTTGGTTTTCTAGGAGTTATGATGAGAGGAATAAGAGGAAAACGGAAAAATGGGGGGACAAATTAAAAAATTACTATTGTATTTAGTGGAACAAGAACTAGATAATATGGAGAGCCAGGGATGGGAGCACTACTAGTGAGTTAAAAAGGTGAAGTAAACCCCCCCCAAAATGCCGCAAACATAAGTTTGAGTCCCAGATAAGATAGTTTGTTTGTTATTGAGGTTTGAATGAGAGGAGATGTAAAGGAGAAAGGAAGAAACTAATATAGAGGGAGAAAAGAAAGAGAGAGAGAGAAAAAAAGAGGGAACCACTAAAAGAAGAAAAAAGAAAGGAGAGAGAGAGAGAGTTAAGGGTTTTGGAGTGCAACCCTCATAGAGAGAAAGGAAGAGAAGAGAAAAGATAATGGGAGATGTAACACTTATGGGTAGTGTAGTTCAAGGAGAGGAGAGAGTAAGACTGGTAGAGAGTTAATCGGCCAAATTGGAGGAGGAAAAAAAAGTATCAAGAATGAATATAAGAGAAACAAACGAACACATATAATAAAATGGGATAGGTTATAAAGTCTGCAGATTATTCTTGATTTTGAGAGGTTATCTTCTTGCTTTTTCTTTTCTCTCCCTCTTCCTGGTCGGTGACTCTGTACCCCGGGTTCTGCCCCTTTGGCACGCTCAGGTAGATGTTTGCAGTTGATAAGTCTCTATGGCAATGTCATGTATTGTGCTTTAGTCTCGTTGGCAGTCGAAGCTCATTAGCATTTATAGGCTCCGACAGTGAGAGAGTCCGTGTTCCTGGAGCCTGTCTCCTAGTCTTTCCTTCCTCAATTAGTAGCCTGATAATCCAGCTATGGGGTTGCTGCTGCCTCTGCCTGGATAGTAAGAGGCTCAAAGAGCTGGCAACTCCCCACTCTATTTCCACTCAGCACAGGGCTCTGGGTAAGGCTCAGACAGTCAGAACTGCTAGCACAATCAGGCGGGCTTTCCGCCCACTCAAAGACCTCTGGCTCTGCCACTCTGTCCAGTAACACAAGCGGGCACCCACTTCCGGGGCGCTTGGAGGAAACTCTCACTCACTGTCTGCGACCAGGATATCCGGCCAGCAGTCTCACGCTCTGAGTGAAACCCCCAACCGCGGCCCTGGCCGGTTGGCTCAGCGGTAGAGCGTCGGCCTAGCGTGCGGAGGACCCGGGTTCGATTCCCGGCCAGGGCACATAGGAGAAGCGCCCATTTTCTTCTCCACCCCTCCGCCGCGCTTTCCTCTCTGTCTCTCTCTTCCCCTCCCGCAGCCAAGGCTCCATTGGAGCAAAGATGGCCCGGGCGCTGGGGATGGCTCCTTGGCCTCTGCCTCAGGCGCTAGAGTGGCTCTGGTCGCAATATGGCGACGCCCAGGATGGGCAGAGCATCGCCCCCTGGTGGGCAGAGCATCCCCCTGGTGGGCGTGCCGGGTGGATCCCGGTCGGGCACATGCGGGAGTCTGTCTGACTGTCTCTCCCCGTTTCCAGCTTCAGAAATGAAAAAAAAAAAAAAAAAAAAAAAAAAAAGAAACCCCCAACCGCAGGGAAAAGTTGCAGCGTTGGAATTGAGTCTCGCTCCGTCCCCGTGCGCGGCTTTTGCAAGGCGCTGGGGCGGCCCACACAAAGGTCCCTGACTCTGCCCCTCTGTGCGATAACACGGGCGCACACTGCCGAGGCACTCGGAGGAATCTCTCACTCCTTATCTGCGCGCGCAAACCAGGATATGAGACCGGCCGCGTTTCCCTCTGAGTGAAACACCCTCCAGCATGGAAAATCTCCACCGTTGGAATTAGTTCTCACTCCCTCCCATGCGTGGCTTTCCCAGGGTGCTGGGGCTGCCCAGAGACTCTGCCCTCGGCCCACAGAAAGGCCTCTGACCCTGCCTCTCCGTGGGGCAACACGGGCACCCACTCTCAGGGCCTAGGAAGAAATCTCTCGCCCACTAACTGCGCGCCGACCAGGAGACCGGGTAAAATGGCCGCTCCGCTTGTCTTTCTTTGTTTGGGTTTGGCGCAAGTGTTAGCTTGTATTGCCCGGGTTGCCACAGGATCAGATTTTCCTCGGCTTGGATCTCCGTGCCACAGCCTGGTTCGGCCGTTTCTGTCGCGGCCTGAATCTATTCACCCCCTTTGCCTGCCTCAGTTTCTATATTCACAGTTACCAGAGAAAGCCGCCCTGTTTAGGTTAGTGAGGAAGGTGGAGCATTTCTTACTCCCTATTTCCTTCGGGGTTTGGTTATATATTTAGCCAATTTTTCACTCAATCATATCTTTGGGTGTATTGCGAAGCATCTGGAAGCTCCAAGTATAGGTTTTTCTGTTTCTGGTTGAAGATCTTGTTGAGTTTTGTGGGAGATTTATCGGTAGCGCTTCCTACCCCGCCATTACTCTCTCTTTGATATTTAGTAAGAGTTGAAGGTTGAGTAAAAGCTCTTTTGGGGACCCCGCGTTCCAGTCCCAAATCCCCACCCCATGGAAAGTGTGCTCTTCCTGGACCTCTTATTAAATGGGTTGAGGGTCTCAGAGGGGTGCAGCCCATTTCGGACAGAGGCAGGAAACCCCACAGCAGGGGGTGTCTCACGCCCGATGGCAGGGGGGGCACGGGTGGGGCAGCCTCAGTTTCTCCTGGAAACCAACGCTGAGCGCCCTCTTGGCAGCAAAAAGGGCGGGCTCGGAGCCTCTCACTGGGACTCCGCACTCACTGCTGGGGGCTCGGGAGCATGGCCCTCGACACCCGCAGAGACCCTCACGCTCCAGCGTGGAGGAATGGGGGGCGGGAAGACTGTCTCCAGGTCCCACGTAATCTTCCTACAGCCACATCCGAATCGGTAACAACCTGCACGTGTGCACTGCCTCTAAATCCCGCAGGTTCAAAAGGGTGGCTGAGGGCTTCAACCAGTGGGTGGAGGACTTAATACTGACAAGTCAGGAATGGAGACAGCAGTAAAATGGGAGGGGCCAAAAACGGTTATGTTCTGGCCTTTCCTCCTCCTTGTTCCTCACTGAATGCACCTATTTTCTTGGTCATTGAATTTGACTAAGGGAATATTTAGTAAGGCTTAAATGTCATTACTCAGAAAATTTGTAAGATTTTTTCCCCCAAAGCTCAGTTGGTTCGAGTGTCATCCTGATATAAGAAGGTTGCACTAATACCTGAGAGGGCACATTTAGGAAGCAAGCTATGAATGTAGAATTGAAGGGAACACAAATCCATGTTTTCTATAGGTCACCATCCCCACCTCGCTTTGATGACAATAAACACTGAGAAACATATTGATAATGCCCCAACGACTGAGTGTTGGGCAACACATATATTTTTTGTAAGATTTTTCTTAAGATATTTCTGATCAAGTTGCTCAGTGGGTTGACCATCCTCCCAATATGCCAACGTAGTGGGTTTGAAACTGGGTCAGGGCTTACGAGAATCCACCACTGAATGTATAATTAAATGGAACATCAAATGGATTTCTGTCTCTTTCTAAACATAATGAAACCTTTATATTCAAATCTCAATTAAAACAAAGACGTTCTTCGGATGATGCTTAATTTTTTTAGTAATACATAGCAGTGGTTCTCAACCTTTCTAATGCCGGGACCCTGCAATAGTTTCTCATGTTGCAGTGACCCCAAACCAAAAAATAATTTTGGTGGCCACTTCATAACTGTAATTTTGCTCCAGTTATGATTCGAAATGTAAATACCTGATATGCATTATGTATTTTCCAATGGCTTTAGGCGACCCCAAAGGGGTCACGACCCACGGGTTGAGAACCGCTGATATATAGGAATCTAGAATAAATCCATCACCTCACTCATTATATATTACTACTTTCCCCAGTGGGTATTCCAGATACTGTGTGAAAAGATTTTCTGCTGAAAGCCCTGACAAACTGATTATATTTGTAGTGTTTCTCTAAGTTGTATAACTGTGATGTTTGGTTATTAATGAAGAATTGGCCTAATCTGTGGTGGCACAGTAGGTCAAGCATTGACCTGGTAACACTATGGTATGAAAGCTAGTTTGAAACCTTGAGCTTGCCTGGTCAAGGCACATATCAGAGTGGATGTTCCCTGCTTCTCCTTCCATTCTCTCTATCTATATCAGTGTTATATCTCTCTATCTATATAACAGTGTTACCCAACCCCCAGGCCGTGGACCAGTACCGTTCCATGGGCCATTTGGTGCTGGTCCACAGAGAAATAAATCACTTACATTATTTCCATTTTATTTATACTTGTCTGATGTTTTTTTTTTTTTTTTAAATGACCAGATTCCCACTGTTACATCTGTCTAAGACTCACTCTTGACACTTGTCTCGGTCACGTGATACATTTATCCGACCAACCCTAAAGGCCAGTCCGTGAAAATATTTTCTGACATTAAACCGGTCGTGGCCCAAAAAAGGTTGGGAACCACTGCTCTAAAATAAATAAAACCTTGAAAAAATGGATCAATACATTTCTATATTCATTGCAAAGGTTGGGTTTCATACTAAAAAAGATTCTCTCCTGTTGTGAAAACAAAAAATCATTTCTGAGAGATTTATAACATGATTATATGCTCACATTATTTGTAATAGTTTTAATGTCTGTGGTTCTTTCTGACAGAACTGAAAGTTCAATGGAATACTTTTGTCAAATCATTTCATGTGTTGGTTCCTAAATATCTTTTTAAAACTATATAAGATTGGCAACAGATTTGAGGATCTGTATAATGCAGATAATAGAGACCATACAGTACTGTATAGGGCTAACCAGGCAGTGGTGCAGTGGATACAGCGTCGGCCTGGGACCTGGAGGACCCAGGTTCGAAACCACAAGCCACCTTGAGCATGGGCTCATCTGATTTAAGCATGGCTCACCAGGTTGAGCCCGAGGACCCTGGGTTGAGCAAAGGGTCACTCAGGCTGCTGTAGCACCTGGCTAAGGTACATATGAGAAAGCAATCACAGAATCTATGCTAGTCATCTTTCCCTTCCTATCTATCCCTCTGTCATGAAAAAGAAACTTTCATACAGTACTGTGTTGTATTTCAGTCAGACATAGTGGCACAAGACATTCAGTAGATACACTCGATGAAAAGCAGAAACCACAGGATGAACCAAAACCTCGACGTTAGAATGTTTCAAAAGGAAAGTTTATTTTAAAAGTGCCTTGAAGCAAGCAGGCTGAGACTAGCAAAGGGAGTCAGACCCAAGGTGTGGGGGGCAGCATTAGATATAGGGGTTACAGCTGACACTTGCTGGATTGGGGTTGCCTGCACCTTGACGTACTCAAATCAGCATATCACGGTTTGTGGCCTGGTCACTGACCTGACAATGAGCAGGAGAGAAATTCTGTTGCAGAAAAACAAGTTCATTGTGAGGTAGTACAGGTTAATGAGAGTGGTCCTCTTTGGTGTCCAGGGAAAATTTTAAAGGCTTCCAAGATGTCAGGAATGTCCAAGGACTAGCTGGGACCGGGCATTTCTAAGCCTGTGGCTAGGCTTTTACAAACAACCATAGTGAATTAAACTTGTGTAATGGTCAGGTCCCTCCTCAATACAAGCTTTCCGTGACATTTCTGCAAAGGTAAACTTTTTGGTACATTTTAAAACAAAGGTCAAAATGTAAGAGAATATCAGGCAAAATAACTACAACTTCAATGTGGAGGATGAGAATGTTCTGTTTTGAGCCCTAGTGGGAAGATGGGTGATGGGAATTTGAACTTTAAAGGAGCTCTGGATCTAAAGGAACCAACTGAAAGCTAACACTCATGTTAACAGCGAAGAAATACGAGGCAGCTACAACACTTTATCAAACTCAGAACAACTGGGGAAACACCAATTTTCAGTGAATGCTAAGAATTCATTTTGTTTATGGGAAGTTTTGTTGCTTTTAAAATGTATGAGTGAGTGAAAGAAACATTTACGAGAGAAAAAACTACACGGATACTTTCATTTTCATAGATATTCCATCTGAAAATCAACTAAATCCAAATCAGACAAAACCCAAGGAAATTATTTCCATATAAATCAATTTAAATCCAATTACTGTACATATTAATCACATACATGTAATTGTAGTATTAGCACTCACAATCAATAATAAAAAGCACAAAATCACAAGCAATGGAATTGTTTGACTATACACTGAGGGGTGACGCTCAAACAAGAAATGATGCCACACTGACCAGCGGAAAGTGTGGCTCGCCATATTTTCACAAAATTAGCAGCAAGGTCATGTGGGCACGTCAACAATATCCAAGATAAATTTTCGCTGAAGAAATCAACAAAAATGTAAATCAATAATAACTAAAGTAAATTAAAACCAAAGTATTACTGTATTTAAATAATTGGTGCAAAATTTGGACATGTATCTTTCTCTTTTCTCATTCTAAAATAGATGCAAATATTTAGATTCTGAAAGATTTCAAGATTGGCTCTGGTTAGTTAGCTCGGTTTGTTACCACTGTCATCCTGAAACAAGTAAGTGACAAGTTTAATCCACAGACAGGTCACACATAGGAAGCAAAGAAAAGAAATGCATGAGTGAATGAAAGACTGTGCCAGATTCACAATGATAGAGCTTCTCTCCAATACGAAGTCTCTGATGTTCATTAAAAACTGAGAAATGGACAATGGCTTTTCCACGTTCTCTACAATTAAAGGGTTCACCGACCATGGCTGGTTGGCTCAGCAATTGAGCACTGGCCCAGTGTATGGAAGTTCTGGGTTTGATTCCCAGCCAGGGTACACAGGAGAAGCACCCATCTCTTCTCCACCCTTTCTGCTCTCCTTTCTCTCTCTCTCTACTGCAGCCAATGCTCCATGGGGGCAAAGTTGGCCCAGGTGCTGAGAATAGATCTATAGCTTCCACCTCAGCAGCTACAATGGCTTCAGTTGCAAAGGAGCAATGTCCAGGATGGGCAGAGGATCAACCCCTAGTGGGCATGCCAGGTGAATCCTGGTTGGGCACACACGGAGTCTGTCTACCCACGACTTACTTCAGAAAAATAGCAAAAAATAAAAAGATTAAAATATAAAGAGCTTCTCACCAATATGAAATTTCCAATGTTCAGTAAGGTTGGAGAAAAACCTAACGGCTTTGTCACATTCTTCACATTTACGTGTCTTCTCACCAGTATGTATTCTTGAATGCTGAATAAGATTTGGTGATCTTCAAAAAGCTTCACAATTCTCTATATTTGTATGATTTTCTTTCCCATGTGAATCCTCTGATGTATAATTAACTGTGACTTTCACCTAAAGGTTTTGCCACATTCTAAACATGAGACCTGTAAGTCCAGTGGTTGTGGGCTTCAAAGCCACCACCAGGCCCGTGCAGGTTCACATTAGATTCCAGATAGACTGTAATGAAACAACGGAGCCAAGAACTGGTAGGCCATTTTCTTTATTTCTAGCCTCACACTCTGGTGAGTAAAAACAAGCACACGGAAAACAAAAGCCACTCTTTCAGTGCTCACAAATCTACCAACACATCTGAGTTTTTCTAGAAATGAAGGCCATCACCAGTTCAGTGGAGCTTACAAAGCCCCTCACTCCAAATCCTCATCAGCAGGCCTCCATCTCTCCAACCTCCATGCGACCAGTCTGCCCTGCAACAACGTGGTCTCCTCTAAAAGCGCCTCCTAGATCCTGTTTAAAATTTTTGGCATGACAATCCCTCCTCCAACACATATTAGCATAACTAAGCCCCTTCCCAAGCATAAAGATAATTAGCTATATCACCTGGGTGATGGCCATTCACGTGACCAGTGCCATTTTTAACAATAAAAGTGAGCAAAACCAGAAAATACAGATTTTACAAACTTATTTGCCCAACAAGACCTCTCTCCAGTATAAATTTTCTGATGATTATTTAGAGCTGATGAATTTCAAAAGGCATTGCCACATTGTCTGCATTTTGTATACTTTCTCTCTGGTGTAATTTCTTTGATGTACAAAAAAGTATAACATCTGGGTTAAGGTTTTGCCACACTCTAAACATTTATGAGACCTTTCTTCAGCATAAATTTTGCGAAGTTAGCAAGAGGCAAGGCATGGTTGAAAGCATTTCCACATGCTTCACATTTGTATTGTTTCTCTCCTGTGTAAGTTTTTCAATGCTTAGCAAGAGCTGAGGAATAGTTAAATCCTTGACACATTGCCTGCAACTGTATGGTCTCTCTCCTGTGTGAATTCTTTGATGTTGAGTAATGTTTGATTTACAAAAAAAGGTTTTGCCACATTCTAAACATTGGTGAGATCTATGTCCGGTATGAATTTTCTAATGGTAATAGTTGAGGAACGACTAAAGTATTCGCCACATTCTCTACAGTTGTATGGTTTTTTTCTTATGATTTTTTTTGATGCATACTAAGAGCTGAGAAGTCACGAAAAGCTTTGCCACATTCTGTACTTTTCTAAGGTTTCTCTCCTGTGTGCATTCTTTGATGTTTAGTAAAAGCTGTGGAGCAGCTAAAGGCTTTGCCGCATTCTCTACATTTGTATGGTTTCTCTCCTGTGTGAGTTCTTTGATGCACAGTAAGAGCAGAGAACTGTCTAAAGGCTTTGCCACATTATCTTCATTTGTATGATTTTACTCCAGTATGAATTCTTCGATGTACAATAAGAGAAGTATCATTAAATGCTTTTCCTCATTGTCTGCAATTCTATAGTCTCTCTCCTCTATGAACTTTTTGATGTTGAGTAAGGTTTGATTTATGAATAAAGGTCTTGCCACATTCTAAACATTGGTGAGACCTCTCTCCAGTATGAATTTCCTGATGGTAGGTAAGAGTTGAGGATTGGCTAAAGGCTTTGCTACATACTTTACATTTGTATGGTTTCTCTCCTGTGTGAGTTCTTTGATGTCTATTAAGAACTGAGGAACGGCTAAAGGCTTTGTCACATTCTCTACATTTGTATGGTTTCTCTCCTGTGTGAGTTCTTTGATGTATAGTAAGATCAGAGAAATAATTAAAGGCTTTGCCACATTCTCTACATTTATGTGGTTTTTCCCCTCTGTGAATTCTTTTACGTACAGTAAGGTGTAATTTCTGGATAAACGTTTTGCCACATTCTAAACATCTGTGAGACCTCTCTCCAGTATGAACTGTCTGATGGTCAGTAACAGTTGAGGATGGTATAAAGGCTTTGCCACATTCTTCACATTTGTATGGTTTCTCTCCTGTGTGAATTCTTTGATGTATAGTAAGATCTGAGAAATAACTAAAGGCTTCACCACATTCTCTACATTTGTGTGGTTTTACTACTGTATGAATACTCTGATGTACAGTAAGAGTAGAGGTATCATTAAATGTTTTTCCACATTGTATGCTATTGTATGGTCTCTCTCCTGTGTGAATTCTTTGATGTTGTGTAAGGTTTGATTTACGACTAAAGGTTTTGCCACATTCTAAACATTGGTGAGACCTCTCTCCAGTATGAATTTTCTGATGGTCAGTAAGATTTGAGGATTGTATAAAGCCTTTGCCACATTCTCTACATTTGTAAGGTTTCTCTCCTGTGTGAGTTCTTTCATGCACAGTAAGAGCTGAGAATAGGTAAAAGGCTTTGCCACAAAGTCTACATTTGTATGGTCTCACTCCTGTGTGAATTCTTTGATGTACAGTAAGAATAGAGTTATCTCTAAATGCTTTTCCACATTGTCTGCAATTGTATGGTTTTTCACCTGTGTGAATTCTTTGATGTACAATAAGGTGTGATTTCCGGATAAAGGTTTTGCCACATTCTAAACATTTATGAGACCTCTCTCCAGTATGAATTGTCTGATGGTCAGAAAGAATTGAGGATCGTATAAAGGCTTTGCCATATTCTCCACATTTGTATGGTTTCTCTCTTGTGTGAGTTCTTTCATGCACAGTAACAGCTGAGGAATTGCGAAAGGCTTTGCCACATTGTCTACATTTGTATGGTTTTACTCCTGTATGAATTCTCTGATGTACAGTAAGAGTAGAGTTATCATTAAATGCTTTTCCACATTGTATGCAATTGTATGGTCTCTCTCCTGTGTGAATTCTTTGATGTTGAATAAAGCTTGATTTACGAGTAAAGGTTTTGCCACATTCTAAACATTGGTGAGACCTCTCTCCGGTATGAATTTTCTGATGGTAGGTAAGAGCTGAGGCTATTGCAAAGGCTTTGCCACATTCTCTACATTTGTAAGGTTTCTCTCCTGTATGAGTTCTTATATGCACAGTAAGAGCTGAGGATTGGTAAAAGCCTTTGCCACATTGTCTACATTTGTATGGTTTTACTCCTGTATGAATTCTCTGATGTACAGTAAGAGTACAGGTATCCTTAAATGCTTTTCCACATTGTCTGCAATTGTACGGTTCCTCTCCCGTGTGAATTCTTTGATGTACAATAAGGTGTGATTTCCGGAGAAAGGTTTTGCCACATTCTAAACATTGGTGAGACCTCTCTTTGGTATGAATTTTCTGATGATAGGTAAGAGCTGAGGATCGTACAAAGGCTTTTCCACATTCTCTGCATTTGTAAATTCTCACTTCGGCGTCAATATATCTCTCATATAAAGTAAGATATGCATTCCAATTAAGTGTTTTATCACGTTCTTTACATTTATAAAGTGTTTCTTCAGTATGGACTTTCTTAAGTGTATTTACATGGGAAATTAAACTGAAAGCACTCTTACATGAATTATAATTGTAAGCTTCATTTTTAGTATGAATATTCTCATTGTCATTATGATTTGAAGATTGCTTGAAAGATTCAACACATTTAGTTTGTTCATTTGTCTTCTCCAGAATATGAAGAACCTGATGATTATTAGAACGCGACATCTGGTCAGACACTCTTCCTTGTTCATAATGGTTCTCTGGAAATAAAGTTTTCTCATTTTGATTACGAACTGATTCTTTTTGAAAGCTTTTCCCATGTTCATTGCAATGGTAACATCTGTCTTCATTATGTGTACTCTGGTAATCATCAAAAATAGGTATGCTTTTAGTGAAAGGTATAATTTCATTTTAATATTTACACTTATTCTCAAATATCTACACTGTGAGACCTATATTAAACCATGTTAGCTGTACAAAATTTTCTCCAAAGTTAATGAATATTATAGACATTGAAATGGAAAACATTTGAAAACAAATCCAATGATTATTTTCTCTAAAGATTACATAAGTTAATAGCTTTTCCTGATTTCCTTTCCAAAAATATGTAGTAGTAAAGAATACTTTTTATCATCAGTTTTTAATTATTTTTTTTAGTGGGAATATAGGAGTCAGAGAGACAGTCCCACATGCACCCTGACCAGAACTGACCTGCAAGGGGCAATGGGGATGTTGCTCCATTGGTCAGCGATGGAATTATTTTAGTGCCTGGAGAATAAACCACATAGCTATCCTCAGTGCTCGAGGACAACTCACTAAAGCAATACAGCCATGGCTGTGATTTTGGAAGAGAAAGAGAAGCAAGAGGGGGATGGGTAAATAAGCAAAAGGTTGGTTTTCTTGTAAGTCCTGGCCCAGAATCAAACCTGGGACATCCATACTCTTAGCAACTCTACCACAAAGAAAACCGGCTGGAGCCAATCTGCCCTTTTATAAACTAACTGATAGGCAATGTAGCTGACTTAAAGAGGAAGCTTCACTAATGTGGAATATTTTGAACTATTGACAACATAGACTTAACCAGAAATAATAGTCCTGTCACAGCCAAATAGGTCAATTGGGTGAAGCATCATCCTGAAGCACAGAGGTTGCTGGTTTGATTCCCAGCCAGGGCACATAAAAAAAAATATGTATGTTCCTGTCTCTCTAACCTTTTTCTGTTCCTTTCTTTTGATATAGTCAATACAACAAGCTTTTTTTCTTTTTTGAGAAAGGCAGGGAGAAAGAGACAAAACATTGATTTCTTCTTATATGAGCCCCCACTGGGGAATCAGACCAGCAGTGTCCATGCTCCAGGACAACTCATCAACTAACTGACCTATCCAGGCAGAACTGAGTTTTTTTTATATTCTGAGAGTCAGAGATGAAGGGAGAGAAATAGATACAAGAAGGGAAGCAATCATTTGTTGCCCAACCCTGCTGTCCATTCATTGGCAGCTTCTCCCTTGTGCCCCTAGAAGCGATTACATCCACAACCTTGTTTCAGTATGATGCTTTTAACAAACTGAGAGCTTAACAGGCCAGAGTGGAATAAACACTTAAATAATTAATAATAATAATGGCCCTGGCGGGTTGGCTCAACCATAAAGCATGGGCTCGGCATGTGGAAGTCCAGAGTTTGATCCTCGGCCAGGGCACAGAGGAGAAGGGGCCATATGCTTCTCCATTCTTCCCCCTATCCTTTCTCTCTATTTCTTTCTCTCCTGCAGTCAAGACTCCACTAGAGCAAAGCTGGCCTGGGATTTAAGAATGGCTCAATGGCTTCTGCCTCAGGCGCTAGAATGACTCTTATTACAGTGGAGGAATGCCCCAGAGAAGCCAAGCATAAGCCCCTGGTAGGCATGCCGGGTGATTCCTGGTTGGGCACATGCAGCAGTCTGTCTTTCTCCCTCTGCCCACTTCTCACTTTGGAAAGATATCAATAATAATAATAATAATAATGGTCCCACCATGGTCAATACCATCCATTGGTTTCACTGTCATCCCAGTATGCAAAGGTCTCAGGCTCAGTCTCTGGTCAAGCCACATACAGGAAAATATCAATTTTTTGGCCCAGGCCAGTTGGCTCAGTGGTAGAGCGTCGGCCTGGCGTGCAGGAGTCCTGGCTTCGATTCCCGGCCAGGGCACATAGGAGAGGCGCCCATCTGCTTCTCCACCCCTCCCCCTCTCCTTCCTCTCTGTCTGTCTTCCCCTCCCGCAGCCAAGGCTCCATTGGAGCAAAAGATGGCCCGGGCGCTGGGGATGGCTCCTTGGCCTCTGCCCCAGGTGCTAGAGTGGCTCTGGTCGCGACAGAGTGACGCCCCGGATGGGCAGAGCATCACCCCCTGGTGGGTGTGCCGAGTGGATCCCGGTTGGGCACATGCGGGAGTCTGTCTGACTGCCTCCCCGTTTCCAGATTCAGGAAAAAAAATACAAAAAAAAAAAATCAATTTTTCTGTCAATGTCTCCCTCTCTCCTCCCATTTCTCTTTTAATATATAAATAACAACAACAAAAAAATTGTGGCAGGTTAGTTCTGTCCACATTAATATCCTTTATTCTCAGCACTCTTCTTAAATTTCTGAGGCTTTCATTAGGTTCACATCATCAAAATCACACCTTCCATATCTTACCAGTATTGTTTTAGAGAAGAAATCTTCATTTCCTGGATTTTGTAACAAGGTCTGGTTGTCTTCAGATGGCATAGATGAAAGATACAAAACATGACAATTATGACACAAGGTAAATGGATATACCAGCAAGTATTGACAAAATTACATTTTAAGTACACGAAAGGCAGGTTAAGAATTCAAGGCAAAACCAAGAAAGGTAAAAATGAAAAAGAGTCACAACAGAGAGGAATAAAAACTTACATTTATTACTGACAATATCTGCGGAAACACTGAAGCACACACGGGCAATAGGAAAAGAACATTTTCAATTACCAGTTTCTTCTTATGAAACAGAAATGACAGTAATGTATGTTCACTGAACTGGTTGCTTCACTGCTTCCTAAAAGATCATTCTGTTTTGCAAGACAGAGTGCAAAGAGAAAGGCAGTACATGGTGAATGTACTGTAAAGGCCATTTTTTAAAAAGTGAGTAACTGTTCAAGCACAGACTGCAGTACTGAGGACAGATATCAAAAACAGAAACAGCATGCTTGGTGGTCCAGTAAATAAATTTTCAACCTAGGATAATGAGGTACCAGGTCTCAATCCCTGAGGTCTCTGTCCTGAGCATGACATTTGCCTTGAGTGCAGACTCCAAAGTTTAAGAGCAAGGACACCAGGCCTGACCAGGTGGTGGCACAATTAATTGAGTGTCAGTTGAGATGTTGAGGAACCAGGTCCAAAACCCCAAGGTTACTGGCTAAAGTGTGGGCATACCAGATGAACAGTGGGGCCACTGGCTTAGGAATATCGATGTCCAGTAGGTCACTAGCATAAATATGACCACATTGTCACTGGCCAGAAGCTCAAGGTCACTGGCTTGAGTAAAGAGTGAATGGCTTAGGTGGAGCTCCCCATCAAGGCCCATATAAGAAAATAATCAATGAACAGCTAACATGTTCCAACTATGAGTTAATACTTTTCTTCAGACTCTCTGACTGTCCCTCTCTCTCTCACACACACAAAAAAATAGAAGACAGAAAAAGAAATGTAATATTAAGGTCATCAGTTGAAGCATGGGATCATCATAATTGTATGCTTACTAGCTTGATTGTAAGCTTGCCAGCTTCAGCAAGGCATCACTGCCTCAGCTGAAGACCCTCAGTCAAGGCAAATATAAGAAGTAGGCACTGAACAACTAACATGACTCAAATATGAGTTGAAGCCTCTTACCTGTCTCCCTTGATCACTCTCACTCTCAGTAAAAAAGAGAGAGGGTCATCTTAAAATACAAAAAGGATCAGGGTCATTGTAAAATAAAGAAAAAATATCAAGAATGTGAATATAAATGTTAAGAAATAAAACAATGAGCCTGACCAGGCAGTGGCGCAGTGGATAGAGCATCAGACTGGGATGTGGAGGACCCAGGTTTGAGACCCTAAGGTCGCCAGCTTGAACGTGGGCTCATCTGGTTTGAGCAAGGCTCACCAGTGTGAGCCCAAGGTTGCTGCCTTGAGCAAGGGGACACTCGATCAGCTGTAGCCCCCTATCAAGGCACATATGAGAAACCAATCCAAAAACAACTAAGAAACCGTAACAAAAAATTGATGTTTCTCATCTCTCTCCCTTCCTGTCTATCCCTATCTGTCCCTCTCCCTGACTCTGTCTCCGCCACTAAAAAAAGTAAAATAAAATAAAATGTTGATAAAAAAGAATGAATCTTTAGCATTTGCATAAATATGGACACACATAGAAGGTACTATGTTAAAGAAGTGGTCGGCAAACTCATTAGTCAATAGAGCCAAATAACAGTACAACGATTAAAATTTCTTTTGAGAGCCAAATTTTTTAAACTTAAACTATATAGGTAGGTACATTTCTTATCGAGGTAGCGTCCAAAACGTGGTATTTTGTGGAAGAGCCACACTCAAGGGGCCCAAGCTGCATGTGGCTCGCGAGGCGCAGTTTGCCGTCCACTGTAAGGGAAATAAAGTTGACACAGAAACACATGTACCATTTGATGTCAGTTATATTTGTAATCTAAAGAACAATATAAATGAATAAACAACCAGAAAGACACTCACAGGTACAGTGAACAGAGTGATGGCTGCCAGAGGAGATGAAAGACTGGGACTAAAATTTGAAACACTTCAGAAGAACACACTGGTAGTTACAGACGGTCGTGGGACGTAAAGTGCACCATGAGGACTATAGTAAATAATACTGTGTTAACTATGCTGGGTCCTCGAAATATCACGAGGAATACTTGTAGTTTTTATAAAGTACATGAAGGTTTAACCACTATCATCTACATCTGAAAGTAGTTCAAAATAATACTGAATGAAAAAGAAAATGCAAATAAATAACAGAAAATTAATCTGCAGAATTTTGAAAATTATATAAACATTTCACTGATCAAAAATCCTTCTATATTAGCTATAATTTATAACTGAGTGTACTCTCAAACCACAAAATGTTTGCACCATGACATTATACAGTAGAAAAAATTCTTAGACAATGCATTCAAGTCATTCAAAAATAATATCACGTATAATTGTAATGAAGATATTTAAATGATATGAAACAGTTTTTCTCATTTGCTGTTATTTCAACTACACTTACGTGTGTAGGCTGTAATCCACCTAAAAAACAACTTTCATTTCTAAATAAAAAAAGCATTACAAAGTTCTGAAATATGGACAGACTACTCTAGTCTTTAAACATTTCAGATTAAGCACACAAGAAGGAAACATACTAAGAAAGCACACAAAAAAATCACTGCTTTTGCCTAAAATAAACTTGAATTAAGGAACAACGCAGTTCTTAAATATAAAGTACCCAATAATGCTGTATCACACTTCTTACCAAAAGGAGAACAATTCTGCATGTTGTACCAGGGCTTGTGAATCCAAAAGCACAAATATGACAAAAATTTCATCAATAAGTGAAAACAGAAAAAGTCACAATCCCAGGCAGCTCTGAACTGCACAAGAAAAAATTACAGAATGACAGTGATGATGAAAGCAGGTAACAGTGGACACTTTCCTACTTGCTGTGCAATAAACTAAGGTCTCCTATGACAGTAAGTATTGAAGGACTCTATGAGATACACAGACATGAAATTACTCTTATGTAGACAATTAAAAAATACAGACTGAAAATATTTCTTCATTTTCAAGTTAAAGAAAGATAAACCCATGCATGCACCTCAATCTGATGCATATGAAACCCCATCTGGGCCTGTTGTTTTACCCATCTGGGGACATAGTCCCAGTTGAGCTATTTTTAGTGCTGGAGATAGAGAAACCACACAGCCATCGTCAGTGCCCAGGGGTAATACACTGGAACCAAACAAGATATGGCTTCAGGAAAAAAGAGAGAGAGTGTGAAAGAAAGAAGAAAGAGATAGGGGAAGAATGGAGAAGCAGATGGTCACTTCCCCTGTACGCCCTGAGTGGAATCGATCCCAGGACATGTACATGCCAAGCTGACGCTCTCCCACTGAGACAAAGTGCTAGGGCCCAGACCAGAAATTTGTAACAATAATTCATACTAAGCAAAGGAACATTTTGAATTGAAACAGAATTAGATCTTCATACATTGGCGAGATGCTTTGTGTTGTGATGAAATCACTGAGTCTACAATCTATATGGTCTTGTAGGAAACGTCCATAGGATTAGAAATGATAAATCTGAGCTGATCAGGCAGTGGCGAAGTGAATAGACGTCAAATGGGGACACAGAGGACCCACGTTTAACACCCCAAGGTTGCAGCTTGAGCGTGGGATCACCAGCTTGGGCACGGGATTGCTACCTTCAGCAGAAGTTCATGGACATGAATGACCCCATGGTCGCTGGCATGAGCAAGAAACTACTCTCTCCATAGCAGGATTCAGACTACAATATAGCTGTTAAGTGCTGTGTTGTCGTTCCCCCTGCTCAAAATAAAGTTGTTTCTTCACTATACCTGTCTGCTATACTCTTTAGCAGCCAGGTACGCTTGGTCTCATACATGTGAAAAAAAAAAAAAAAAAAAAAAGAAATTACTCTCTCCGCGGTAGCCCCCCAATCAAGGCACATAAAAGAAAGCAACAAATGACCATATAAGGTGCAACAACCAAGAACTGATGATTCTTTTCCCTCTCCCTTCGTGTCTCTCTGCCGCTGTCTATGTGTCTGTCACAAAAACAAACAAAACACTTGAAATGAGAAAAAAATAATAACATAATTCCTCAGGAACAGAAAAATGTTTTCTGTGGTGCACAAATTCATTGAAAAGGAGTTATCATGGCAGCTCTCAGTCCAAGGGGAAGACTTAGACCTGACTGCTAATGTAATGATGGAGGTCACTAGGGCAAAATCAGACTCCTCAGAGGATGCCAGAACACAGAATGTGTTAGAGACAAACTGTCCCTCTCTGACAGAAACCAGAATACACCTGGGCCTCTCACAGCTCTTTCCACTGCAGCAGCTTCCCAACCACACTGTAAAGTCTGGCTTCCTCCGTGACCTTTAGATCTCTCACCTGTGTCATCTGCCTCCTCATCCCACCTACCTGGGTGCAAGGATACTCTTCACTTTCTTTCACAGCACAAATTTCTAATTCACTTTGTGCCCATGTGAGAAAACATGGTACAATATTACAATTTTCTAGAAAATAACTTTCCAAAACATTGTTTTCTGAAAACGTCTTAAACATTCTAGAATCATGTAAGTTTTCACAAACTGAGATCTAATCAATGTGCATCATGAAGCCTTTGTTTCTACACCACCAAACCCCCATATTTATTCCTGGATGGCAGAACTATAAAATTACCCTGCAGGGAAGAAGCTCCCACGTTACGTTCCCCCCAGTGAAGGAAACAAAAGCTGCAGGGACAGAATAAGCTCAAGAAGAACATCATCCTCACCCAGGGAGACCAGGTTCCAGTAGTTCTCCAACATCACATCCACGTACAGTTTCTGCTGAGCTTGGTCCAGGCTTTCCCACTCCTCCTGAGAGAAATCTACAGCCACATCCCTGTATGTCAATAGTTTCTGGAAGAAAAGAAACATTAACAGAGGTCCGAAGTCTGAGTTCATAATGGCATCCAACATGAAAACAGGGTTAGAATTGGTTTTGTCCTAATACAAAGTGATCCAGTAAGATCATTTTCAGCCAAAAATATATGTATTTTCTGAGTGTGTGTGAGAAAGAGGGTCACACAAACTGGATTGAGTTGAGAAACATCAACTTAAGTTATGAGACTTTTAGTTGTTCATTGCTTTCTAATATGTGCCTTGACCAGGTGGCTCTAGCCAAGCCAGTGACCCGTTGCTCAAGCCAGAAACCTTTGGACTCATGCCAGCATCCAGGGGGTACTGTCTATAACCCCATGCTCAAGCCAGAGAGCCTGGGTTTAGGTCAGTGACCCAGAGCTTTGAAGCTGGATCCTCAGTGTCCCAGTTCAGTGCCTTAATTAACTACTGTGCCACTACCTGGTCAGACAGCAATAATCTTTCCATAAAATATTTTGTCTTTTGTTTCCGCAATCTTTCACACAGTAATATTTTCTGCCTTATTTCCTAACACAGAGGAACTAGGATTACACATGTCCATAAACGCACTACACAGACTTGACTTTCCAAAAGGGTGAATTTTAAAATTAAGGCATCACCGTGACCTGGTATGTGAGGTGGATAGACCATTCTCCTGATTTCCAATGTGGCACGTTCAATTCCTGGTCAAGGCGCATACAAAATATCAACCAATTAATTAATAAATAAGTGAAACAGCAAGTCTTTGTCTTTTCCCTCTATCTCTAAAATTTATCAATAGAATTAAGGTATCAACACAGTCGTGAATTTGTCAATGCTGTATGTGTATCACTCATGATCACTTGTGTATATTTGTCAGGTGGAAAAGTCATGAGCTGGAAGTGTAAGTACTTCTTTAATTCTGACGTGGACAACAGTGAACTGCTGTTTTCTAAAAATGCTGATTCTCACTCAGGAGTTCTGGGATGGGGCCTGTGTTTCCACACAGCTAACAAGCTCTCATTTTACCAGTGACACCAATGTCCCCAGTCCACGTGCCACACTCCTGAATAGCACAAAGAAAATACAAGGGAAAATGCATACATGACTGTGAGCTAAAACCTTTTTAAATTTTTTTTTATTTTCCTTTATTGTATTTTTCTGAAGTAAGAAGTGGGGAGGCAGGCAGACAAATTGCCTCATGCGCCTGACTGGGATCCACCAAGCATGCCTATCAGAGGGCGATGCTCTGCCCATGTAGTGTGTTCCTCCATTGCAACTGGAGCCATTCTAAGCACCCGAGTTGGAGGCCATAAAGCCATCCTCAGCTCCCAGGCCAACTTTGCTCCAGTGGAGCCATGGCTGTGAGACAGGAAGAGAGAGAGAGGAAGGAGAGAGGGAAGGGTGGAGAAGAAGATGGGCGCTTCTCCTGTGTGCCCTGGCCAGTAATCGAACCCGGGACTTCCACACGCCGGGCCGACACTCTATCACTGAGCCAACCAGCCAGGGCCCATTAATGGAATTTTTTGTTCTCAATGAATATGATGCACGGCAACCACAAATTTACAATACATAATAATCTTAGAACAAGATATAGCTTAGTTTGCTGTGTGACGCCTCTGTGAAGCAAATGGCTTCAGTTTTCCAGTAGTTAATTTCAAGGAAGGTCTAAGCCAATTAATATCTCTTAATAATTTCTGGAAATTGTTTAAAGTTTGCAAATGATCTGTTCTGATTTCTAATTTCTGTGGACCAATTTGTTGTCCCTCAATAATTTTTTCTAAATAAGAGAAAGGTAAAGATTGCTGTACTTTTTCAGGAGCTATATAAAGTCCTGATTCTTTCAAAGAATATTCTAGTTGTTGCAAAATGGTCAACACAGTGTCTTTATCTGGATGAGCAATAAGAATATTATCCATGTAATGAATTATATATATCAGGGTGCTGCCTTCATACTGGAGCGATAGCTTGAGAAACATATTTTTGGCAAAAGGGAAGACTGTTAGCCATACCTTGAGGCAAAATTCTCCACTGGTATCGCTCCATTGGACCCTGGAAATTAAGTGAAGGAACACTGAATATAAAACGCTTACAATCATGAGGGCTTCAAGGAATAGTAAAAAAGCAATCCTTCAAGTCAATAATTACAAGGTGAAAATTCCATGGAATGGCAGTAAAAAAAGGGAGTTCTAGCTGGAGAGGACCCATAATTTCTAGTCTTATTTATTGCTCTCAAATCTTGTAATAGTCTCATTAACTGATTTTTTAAAATAACAAATATAGGCATACTCCATGCGCTACATTAGAAGGTTCAATGTGCCCAAGGTGTAATTGCTCTTGTACCAATTGAGCATCTGCTTTATGTTTCTCCTGAGAAAGGGGTCATTGGTCTACCCATACAGGATTATCTGATTTCCGAGTAATTGGGTCTGCACAATGCATTATTGGGGTAGCAGGAGCTACCGGGGCCCCTATGTTAAATTTTGATATCCTAATCCATGCCTTCTGGTATTGGGTGCCACTTCTATGGGGGTGAGAATTCCCTGCTGTTATTTTCCTAGTCCCTTAGTGGGCAAAATTTCTGATTAAGCACTTGAGTATTGCCTAAACTTTTAGGACTGACAATCAAAGCTCCCATATATTTCAAAACATCTCTACCCCACAAATTAACTGGTAATCCAGGGATCATATAAGGCTGAAAAAGTCCAGAATGACCTTCTTTATCTTCCCAATGTAGAAAATTAGAGCTTTATTGAGGAGATTTACTCTTCCCTATACCTTGTAATTCTGTGGCTGCTGCATGAGTGGGCCAGGAAGGAGGCCAATGTAGCTTAGCAATAACAGATACATCAGCTTCAGTATCTAAATGTTCTTTAAATTTATGCCCTTATATTGTCAGTTTCATTTCAGGGCATTTCTGAGTTATTTTTTTGAATCCAATAGCAAAAATCAGAGGAGCCAAACCCTCAATTCTCTCAGGGCCCCTTTTGCAGGATGTGGCCTGAGAAGCAGAAGTAGCATCCTTATACTATTCTTCTAAGTGTCTGAAGTAGCTTGAGACAAATTCTTGAAATGACTTATGAGAGCCATGCTTAACTTTGTTCAATTTCTTTGTTTTACCTACCTGAGTATAGCCTTACACATAAACAAGACAATTTCTGCACAAAAACAGAAGTATAACATATAACTTTGATTAACCCTAATACTTAAATTGCTATTTGGCTCCTAACTCTGAACACACCTCACAATGTACTAACCAAATTTGTAAGTCTTAAGAATCTACATTCTATTCTATTTAAATTTATATGAGTGCTCCATAAAAGTTCTAAAATCATTTTATTTTTTCAATATTAGAACCGGCATTTCCAATTTTTGCATGCAAAAACTTAATTCAGGCCTAAAAACAGATACATTTTAGAAATATTAAACAAAGACTAAAGAGAAACAAGAATTAGACGAACCAAACCAGAGAGAAATCCGGGATTTCAGAGCACAACCAGATTAGAAAGATGCCTGCCTGATCTTAGGGCATTTTCTGACAGAGGGACTGAAGGATGGGACTAAACAAAATTTCCCCAAGAAAATTTTCTCAGCAGCTACTGGGATATTTTCTATAGTCAGATCCAACACAGGTCCCCTGCCTCAATTTCCAGGCAAAGAATAAGAAAAAAACAAAATGATAGTTCAGAAGTTTGTAGTTAAAACATTAAAGAAAATCAGACCATAACAGGAAAAGCTGTAACTTTCCTAATACCCGAGTCTCCTATCCATTCTCAAATTCTATAGTTGCTGTAACCAGCAGTTCAGGTTGACTATGCTGAGATTTCTCCCCTATCTCAACTTCAGCTGAGCAGCAGTCTAAGTAGTGGGAGAGAACCAGAGGCAGCTACACTGTCCTATGTTCCTTGGCCCCCAAGCCATAAAGTACAGCACCAACTGCCAGAGAGACTGCCACTTTCATTCCTCCTGCCGTAGTCTCCTCACACCACTGCCTTCTCAGAACTTTACCTACTTGCTCCCCTGTAGCAGAAATAACCATTCCCTCCTCTGGGAACTGGGAGCACATATCTTGAACATATCGCAAAAAGCATTCTAGCTGCATAACTATTCTTACAAAAAGGTCCCCTACTTTTGATCCTAATTGTCCCATAATTTATTACTCCCAACTATACTCTCCCCCAAAACTTTCTTTACTCACTTTGCACACTTGGGGAGTTCTGTCACCTTTACTTTAGTTTCCTCGTACTCAAGTCCCTATTCGGGCGCCACTTGCCGTGGACCAGCACGGCTAGAAATTCTGGGTCTTGTGGGAGAATAGTGCAGAATTATGAAAATAGACTCGTTGAAAAAAGAGGATGGGATCAGGAAGCCTCTTCAATGCTGATGGCAATATCCGATTGCCCCATAGCCCCAGTTTGCTTTATTATATAGCCATATGCAAATAAGGAAGTCTTTGATACAAAGTCTCACATCTGAGGCTAAAACAGGAACTCTCCCAAGGCATAAACAGGAATCCCCCCATCATGCATAAGTGAAATCAACCAACATCTGAACAAACAAAGGGTGAGAGGAAGGGCATGTAAATTGCTTCCAGGAACTTAAGCAAGCAAGTGAAGTGAGTACAAATACTCAGCTTCATAGCCGATATGGAGGTGGGAGAACTGAGCCTTTTGCTAAGTCCTAAGCCTTGAATTTACAAAGACTTTTTGCCACTTGCAGTCTACGACACAGTTTCATCTATCTAGTTCTCTTAGCTCATGCCCAACCTTTCTCCTGCAAATTCCTACCCTCTTATTTGATTTGGCTGATAATGCTGTCCTTTTTCCATTCAGCTCTAGATATATGCAAAAAGTTTATATAGGCAAGGAAGGATCCTCAAACCCCTCAGCGAGATCTCCTGAGAATAGCTTATAAGGTCTATAATGACCGAGAGGAACAGAAAAAAGAGAGCCCAAAGAGATCAGGCAAAATACCAGCTCTTGGCATACACCCTTAAAGGCTCCAACATCCCAAAGTGGCCTCATAAGACTCCCATCAGGGGCCTGCTTCAAGAGTGGAAAGGTTATTGGGCTAAAACCTGTTTGGCTTCTTGGCCCCCGCTAGGGCCAGGCCCTCGCTGTGGGAAAAAGGAACACTGGAAGGTAGGCTGCCCCCCGCTCTTGGAAGGGAGGGTTCAGTCTCTTCCAGCTCTACCCCAGTCACCTCTGACCTAACCTTGCCGAGCCTGCTGGGATTTGCCACTGAAGACTGAAAATGCCCAGGGCTGTTGGCCTCATCTCACGTCACTGTGGACAAACTTAGGGTAATCATCCAAGTAGCAGATAAGCCTATCTCATTTCTTATAGACAAGAGGGCCACTTACTCTGCCTTGCCTGAATATTCAGGTTATGCTCATCTCTAGAAAATCTCTGGTGTGTGTTGACAGTCTTATTTTCCTTCCCGTTTTTCACAAATTCACTGCCTTGTTTAATATATAGGGTCTCCTTTACACACTCTTTTCTACTGCCTCAATGCCCCATGCCTATTTTAGGCTAGGACATACTCTCCAAATTCAGAGCCTCTCTCCTTTGCACACTTCTGTTATGAATTTACCTGTATCCCCAGCATAGTGTATCCCAAGGTTCTCACCACCGCAGAGCTGCAAACACCAGGGAAAGGCCCCCTGGTTTCATCTCTCCAGGTTAAAGAAAACAAAAGCTCCATCTCTGCACACGCTACAGATGGCCCTTCAAGTCTACCTGAATCATTTCCAGAAATCCAGTATTGACATTAAGTTTGAGACAAAAGTTTAATGTGCTAGAAGCAGTGGTCATTGGGACTTGGACGCTAGCTGCAGAGTGTGGAGATGTGACAACAGTTCCAGTGCCATGTGGACTTTATATGAATGTGACTCCTGCTCCTAGGGACAGTTCTCAGACTGAAGTGGGGTTGGGTTTCATTTACAAATAATGTGGAGCGGTGATGGTGTCAACATGGATTTGGTGAATTACATTAACATATCAAGGACAGTCAAAACTGCAAAGATTTTATTTTAGATCCTGCTGTATTAGCTAAGAATTTGCTTGATAATCTAAAAGGCTTTAATCCCTTCATTGTATTAAGACACTTGCTTTGGCATTTGTTACTAGTGGCTATTTTAATTGTGTTTATTTCATATTTTTCCAGTCTGCCTCCAAATCAGAACATTGGAAATCAGTTCAATATCAATCACAGCACAGGAATTAAAGTAAAAAAAAAAAAGAAAAGGGGGATATGTTTGGAACCAAAAAGCCAACAGGGTTTTTGCAGTTTAGATTTGGGGGGGAAAGAGGAGTGGGGAACTGGCTGTAGGCTGACAGTCTGCTCAACCCCCACCTCGCTTGCCTGATCAAACTGCAAAAGGCTAAGCCCTTCCCCACACCTCCATGATAGCTGTAATGCTAGATGGTTTATGGTCATCCTACCCCCATGTCCCCAGAAAGATGAGAAGCAAGTTTCTTCTATTCTTTGTTTTGTGTATTTAAGATGTTATGTATGGTGGGGGTTTTCTGCACTTGGTAAAATTCTTGGGTTGCCTTGGAACTGTGACCAGAAATCTCTGATTTGCTAATGGCCTCACTTTGCCCTAGAAATAAAGGAGGGAGTGGTTTTCAAGCATGCTCTGTTTTTACTAGCAGCTTTGTAGATCACTTCTGAACCCATCATTTTATTTTTAAAGTGTATTTTCTTAATTCCGCACCACTCCCACTCAGGACCTGGAATTACTAGCAGTGTTGGTTTGAAACAAGAGGCAGAGAGAAAAGAGGAGGGCTGAAGAAGCAGATGGGTGCTTCTCCTGTATGCCCTGAATCAAACCCAGCACTTCCACATGCCAGGCCGATGCTCTACCGCTGAGACAACCGGCCAGGGTCCTTATGTATATTTATAAAAAATCTGAGGCTGAAGATTATTACATGACAGTCCTTCATGCACAGCTTCTAGGAAGAAAGATCACCACATTCTGAAATAATTAACTTAGGCTGGCAATCAAGTAGTAAGAACATCCTCCCTGGCTTCATTGAAATCTTTCTTAAGATCATTATTCAGGATTCAGGGAAAACTGCAGCAGAAAGTTTTATCCCACCCTGAGTAAATGACAGTCATTCCTGCAACCATTTTTGTGACCTTTATTGTTCATGTTCAATTGAGTTCAAATTTACACATTTATATATTTTTCATCCACATTTGAAGGACATCATTTACAAAAAGTAAGAATAACTTTATAACATTAATATACTAGTATTATTCTCCAATGGAAAAATGGAATATACTAAACAAATATGAAGCTTTGTATGATCTCTGTGAAATTACCTGCATTTTCCAGGCGATTTCTGCATGCCACTACATTCCACAGAAACCATTCTTAAAATCGGAACAGATTATGTTATTAACATATCATGACCAATGAAAAAAGAAATATTACGGTAGGTTTTATATTAATAATAATTACATTGTGACTTTCTATAATCAAGATTTATGAGTTTTAAGAGAAAAAAGGAAAAATACAAAAGTACAGAAAATCATTCACATTAAAATCCCCAGAATTGTCTACTTGGCTAGTAACTTATCAGCTCTTTAAAAATTACATATTGATGCCTTATGTCCCTATTCTACTGAAGATGTGAACACACAGTTTTCCTGTCCTTTCATTTGTACATCTTCAGATTATTAATGCACATATTGTATTTTAGTTTATCAAACCATGTAAATTTGAGTGGGCTTGATCAGGAAACAGATAAGTGAAATAATATATATAAGATCATAAGTTAAAAAGAACTCCCTAATTATACTAGACTCGATTTTTTTCAATTAGCAAAATTTATGAAACAGAGCGATAATATTGAAGGGTGAGCAGCAGTTACACAGGAGATCACAATGGAGATAGAAACAGACAAGCTTATAACTCACAAGCCCTGGCGGGAAAAGCCAGCATGACTTTTTCTGCATGGAGGCCATGGCAGAATGCCAGAAGAGAGTAGCAAGACTGAGAGCACGTGACTTTAATAGAATCCATGTGCAGGCTCCTCGTGGTTTTCAACCTAAATTTAGATTGTTAAAAATAAGCCAAAAAAGTGAGGTATTGGTAAGTTACGCAGAGAACTTATCCAAGGGCGATACATTGTGAAAGCCCTGAGGTGAGAAATTTTGTTATTCACATAGGCGTTGAGCAAGGTAACCATACTGTGTAAAGCTCTCCTGTTTTATGTCTGCTACTCTTCTTTCCAGTCTTAGCAAATGTTGAGTAGGATATGGATAAGGACAAAAACTTTGAAACATAAATTACATTTGAAGGTTTGATGCTCAATAGGGCCTGAAGAAAGGTTAAATGTTGTGGCAAATCACTGACATTTTTACTGTTTGTCTTCATCATGAATTCTGCAATGTTGAGCAAGTTTTCAGCACAGGTAAAAAACTTCATCGCATATTACACATTTGCAAGTTGCCTCTCTTATATGTATTCTCTTGTTAAGGAAGATGAGATCAGTCATTTAAAGTTTTGCCAAACTTCCATATTGGTAAGGCTTCTCTTGAGAATTAATTCTTTAATGTTTAGTAAGATTCTCCTGCCAAGCAAATACCTTCTTAAATTCCCTACAAATGTAAAGTTTCAGTACAGTTTGAACCCTTTGGTGATGAGTACGGTTTCAGGACTGGCCAAAGGTTTTGCCACATTCTGTTTATTTGTAAAGCTTATCTACAGTATGAATTCTCAGATTATTAGTTAAAGATGACATTCTAAGTTTCCCACATACTCTACATCTGTATAGTCTTTTCCATATGAATTCTTTGACGTACAGTAAGACTTAACTTCCAGATAACGGTTTTACCACATTTTAAACATTTATAGGATCTCCCATCATCCTCTGATGGTTAATAGTTCAGAAAAAGCTCAAGGCTTTGCCCATTATCTAAATTGTATGATTTCTCCTTTGTGACTTTGATGTTTAGTAAGAGGTAAGAAATTAAAGGCTTTACCAGTTTTGCTGCATTTCTACGGTTTCAGTCCTCTGTGACTTCTTTGATGTTTAATAAGACTTGAAAGTTGAGTAAAAGATTTGCTACATTGTCTGCACTTCTATGGTTCCTCTTCTATGTGAGTTCCTTGATGTATAGTAAGAGTTGAGGGGCAGCTAAAGGCTTTGCCACATTCTAAACATTTATGAAACCTCTCTCCATTATGAATTCTTTGATGTTTAGTAAGAGCTGAGGATTGCCTAAAGCCTTTGCCACATTGTCTGCATTTGTACGGCTTATCTCCTGTGTGAGTTCTTTGATGTATAGTTAGAGTTGAGGAACAGCTAAAGGCTTTGCCACATTCTAAACATTTATGAGACTTCTCTCCAGTATGAATTCTCTGATGTGCAGTAAGAGTATAGGAACGGCTAAAAGCTTTGCCACATTCTCTACAATTATATGGTTTCTCTCCCGTGTGAATTCTTTGATGTACAGTAAGCTTTGACTTTCGGATAAAGGTTTGGCCACACTCTAAACATTTATAAGACCTCTCTCCAGTATGAATTCTCTTATGGTTATTAAAAGTTGAGGAATTGCTGAAAGCTTTCCCACATTCTTTACATTTGTACGGTTTCTCTCCTGTGTGACTTCTTTGATGTGTAGTAAGAGTTGAAGCTTGGGTAAAGGCTTTGCCACATTGTCTGCATTTGTATGGTTTCTCTCCAGTATGAATTCTTTGATGTATGGTAAGGTTTGAGGGTTGAGTAAAAGCTTTGCCACATTGTCTACATATGTATGGTTTCTCTCCTGTGTGACTTCGTTGATGTATAATAACAGCTGAGGAAATCTTAAAGGCATTGTCACATTCTCTACATTTGTATGGCTTCTCTTCCATGTGAATTCTCTGATGGTTAGTAAGAGTTGAGGATTGGTTAAAGGCTTTGCCACATTTTTCACATTTGTATGGTTTCTCTCCTGTGTGAATTCTTTGATGTACAGTAAGCTTTGACTTTCGGATAAAGGTTTTGCCACAATCTAAACATTTATAAGAACTCGGTCCAGTATGAATTTTCTGATGTTTTGTAAGACTTGATGAACTATTAAAGGCTTTGGCACACTGTCTGCATTTGTAAGGTTTCTCTCCTGTGTGATTTCTTTGATGTCTAGTAAGAGTTGAGGAATGGCTAAAGGCTTTGTCAAGCTGTCTGCATTTGTGAGGTCTCTCTTTGGCATGAATATTTCTCTCATGTAAATTAAGACATGAATGCAAATAAACTGTCTTTCCAGATTTTTCAAATTTATCAAGTTTTTCCCCACTATGTGCTTTCTTAAGTATATTTACATTGAATATTTTACTGCAAGCTCTGGTACATAAATTATAAGTGTAAGCTTCCTCCTTAGTATGAATATTCTCATCTTCTGAATGACTTGAAGATTGCTTAAAAGACTTGACACATTTACTTTGTTCATTTGTTGTCTCCACAACATGAATAACTTGATGATTAGCAGGTGCTCTCTGGTCAAACACTTTTCCTTGTTCATAATGGTTCTCTGGAAATGGAGTTTTCTCATTTTGATTACGAACTGATTCTTGTTTAAAGTTTTTCCAATGTTTATTGCATTGATAACTTCTGTCTTCATTATGTGTACTCTGGTAATCGTCAAAGATAGATATGCTTTTAGTGAAAGGTATAATTTTACTTAACATATACACTAATTCCCAAATAACTACTCTGTTATACATATTGAACCATGTTGACTGTACAAAATTTGCTCCAAAATTAATGTTATAGACATTGAAATTAAAAGCATTTGAAAATCAACTCCACTAATAATTTACTCCAAAGATTACATAAGTTTGTAGCTTTTCATTATTTTTTCCAAAATATGTAATAATAATGATTAGGTTTTTTTGGTTTGTTTTCAAATTTTTTGTATTCATTTTAGAGCAGAGAAAGAGGGCGAGAGAGAGAGAAGAGAAGAAGCAGGAAGCATCAACTCCCATATGTGCCTTGACCAGGCAGGCCCAGGGTTTTGAACTGGCCACCTCAGCATTTCTAGGTCAACTCTTTATCCACTGAGCCACCTCAGGTCAGGCTAACAATAGTTTTTTATTTTCATTTTCTAAAATAATTTTTAGGCCCTGGCCGGTTGGCTCAGTGGTAGAGCGTTGGCCTGGCGTGCAGAAGTCCCGGGTTCGATTCCCGGCCAGGGCACACAGGAGAAGCGCCCATCTGCTTCTGTGCCCCTCCCCCTCTCCTTCCTCTCTGTCTCTCTCTTCCCCTCCCGCAGCGAGGCTCCATTGGAGCAAAGATGGCCTGGGCGCTGGGGATGGCTCCTTGGCCTCTGCCCCAGGTGCTAGAGTGGCTCTGGTCACGACAGAGTGATGCCCCAGAGGGGCAGAGCATCGCCCCCTGGTGGGCAGAGCGTCGCCCCCTGGTGGGTGTGCCGGGTGGATCCCGGTTGGGCGCATGCGGGAGTCTGTCTGACTGTCTATCCCCGTTTCCAGCTTCAGAAAAATACAAATAATAATAATAATAATAATAATTTTCATTTTATTTTATTTTATGTTATTGGAAGCAGAGAGAGAGTCCCACATGCACCCTGATGGGAATCGACCTGACAAGCCCAACAAGGGGCAATGTTCTGTCCATGTGGGGATGGTGCTGTATTGCTCAGTAACGGAGCCAATTTTTTAGTGCCTGAAGAAGAGACCACAGAGACTTAAACACAAATAATAGTCCTGCCCTGACCAGATAGCTAAGTTGTTTGGGAGCATCATCCTGAAGCACAGAGGTTGCTGGTTTGATTCTCAGCTAGGACACATATAGGAACAAATTTATGTTCCTGTCTCTCCATTTTTTCTCTTTTGATATAATCAATGCAATAAGTTTTTGGTTTGTTTGTTTGTTTTTTTGAGAAAGGAAGGGATATATAGACAGGAAAATTAAACTGCTCCTGTATGAGTCTTGACAAGGGAATCAGATCAACAATGTCTGTGCTCCCTGAGAAGTCTCCAACTAACCGACCTATTGAGGCAGAACTCAGTTTGCTTTTTATTTTCAGAGAGACAGAAAGACACAAGGAGAGAGAGAGGAACAAGGGAAGAATTCATTTTTTGCCCAACCCTGTTGACCACTCAATGGCTGCTTCTCCTGTGTGGCCTTACCAGCAATTAAATCCACAACCTTGTTGTTTCAGTATGACACTTTTAACCAACTGAGTGCTTAACAGGCCAGAGTGAAATAAACACTTAATTAATGATTATAATGGTCCCACCATGGCCAAAACCATCCATTGGTTTCATTGTCATCCCAGTATGTAAAGGTCTCTGGTTCAATCCCACATCAGGGCATATTCAGAAAGAGATCAATGTTTCTGGCACTGTCTCCATCTCTCTCAAAATATATAAATAACAAAAATCATTTGCAGCAGGTTAGTTCTGTCCATATTAATATCCTCTCTTCTCACCACTCTTCCAAAATTTCTGAGGCTTCCATTAAGTTTACATGACCAAGACCACATTTTCCATGTCTTACCAGTACTGTTTTAGAGAAGAAATTTGCTATCCCTGGATTTTGTAACAAGGTCTGGTTGTCTTCAGATGGCACAGCTGAAAGATACAAAATAAATATTCATAGTTATGACACAAGGTAAATGGTCATACCAGCAAGTATTGACAAAATTACATTTTAAGTACATCAAAGGTAGGTTAAGAGTTCAAAGCAAGACCAAGAAAGGTAACAATGAGAAAAGTCACATCAAAGAGGAATAAAAACTTACTTCCATTATTAACAATATCTGCTGAAACACTCAAGCACACAAAGGTGATAAAAGAAATTTCCCAATTACCAGTTTCTTCTCAAGAAACATAGAAAAGACAGTACTGTATGCTCAATGAACTGGATGCTTCACTGCTTCCAAAAGATTTCTGTTTTGCATGACAGAGTGCCAAGAGAATGGTAGTACATGTGGAATGTACTGTAAAGTCCAATTTTTAAAAAGTGAGTAATTGTTCAAGCACACAGAGACTGCAGTACTGATGACAGATATCAAAAACATAAAAAGCATGACCAGTGGTGGTGTGGTGGACAGGGTGTCAGCCTGAGATGCTGAGGTACCAGGTCTCATCCCTGAGGTCTCTGGCCAGAGCATCTCATTTACCTTTTTTAGCGTAGGCTCAAAAGTTTAAGAGCAAAGACAGCAGGCCTGACCAAGTAATGGCACCGTAAATATTGACAGCTGAGATGTTGAGGACCCAGGTCCAAAACCACAAGGTTGCTGGCTCAAGTGTAGGCACACCAGTTTAACAGTGGGATCACTGGCTTAAGCACAAGGGTTGCTGGCTTGAAGGCCAAAGTCACTGGCTTGATCAAGGAGTCAGTGTCTCAGATGACTCCTGAGTACATGTAAGAAAGCAATCAATAAACAACTAAGATGTCCCAACTATGAGTTGATGCTTTTCATCTGTCTCCCTTTCTGCTGTCCCTCTTTCTCTCACTAAAAAAATATACAAAATAAAAAAGGAAAATTAGTATCAAGGTTGCCAGCTTGAGCATGGGATTCTCATTATTCCATGGTTACTAACTTGATCCCAAAGTTGCCAGCTTGAGTAAGTGGTCACTGCCTCAGCTGAAAACCCCCATCAAGGCACACATAAGAAATAGTCACTGAACAACAAATTAAAGTGACTCAATTAGAAGTTGATGTGTGTCATCTCCCTTGCATTCTCTCACTCTCAGTTAAAAAAAAAAGGGAGGGAGGGTAATTTTCAAATGAAGAAAAGAGAATCAGGGTCATTGTAAAATAAAACAATCATGAATAAAAATAGACATGTTAAGAAATCAATGGATGATGAGATAAAGAATGAAACCAAAGCATTTGCAGAAGCATAACACACATAGAAGGTATTGTGCTAAGTGAAATAAGATTGGCAGAAAAACACATATACCATATAATGTCAATTATATTTGGAATCTAAAGAACAATCTACATGAATAAACAACCAGAAAGAAACTCACAGATATAGTGAACAGAATGATGGCTGTCAGAGGGCAGAGGAGTTGGAAGACTGGGTCAAAAAGTTGAAACACTTTAGCCTGACCTGTGTTGGTGCAGTGGGTAAAAGCATTGACCTGGAATGCTGAGGTCGCCAGTTCAAAAACCCTGGGCTTGCCTGGTCAAGGCACATATGGGAGTTGATGCTTTCTGCTCCTCCCTCCCTTCTCTCTCTTGGCCTCTCTCTCTCTGTCCCCTCTCTCTAAAATGAATAAATAAAATCTTAAAAAAAAAAAAAAAAGTTGAAACACTTTAGAAGAATACACTGGTAGTAACAGAATGTGGTCGTGGGATATAAAGTCCAGCATGGAAAGTATAGTAATATTATCCATGCTGTATTATCCATGCTGGGTCCCTGAAACATCATGGGGAATACTGTCAGATTTTATAAAGTATATTAGGGTCTAACCACTCTCCTGTACATCTGAAACTAGTACAAAATAGTACTGAATAAAAAATAAAATGCAAACCAAGAAAATTAATCTGTCAAATTTTGAAAATTAAATAAATGTTCCAGTGATCAAAAATCCTTTTATATTAACCATAATTTATAACTCAGTGTACCATCAAACAGCAAAAGTTTTCATCATGACATTGTATAGAAAAATTTTTAGACAATATATTTAAATCATTCAAAAATAACTATCAAGTATAATTATAATAAAGATATTTAAGTGACATGAGAAATTTTTTCTGGCTTACTGTATTTCACCTAATGATATAAAAATGTGTAGGCCATAATCCACCTAAAAAAAACACCATTTTTTCTAAATAAAGAAAGCATTAGAAAGTTGTAAAATATGGACAGACTAATCTTTAAATATTTCAGATTAAGCACATCATAATAAAAAAACATGCTGACAAACGAAAAACCTCATCATTGCTTTTTCCTGAAATAAACTTGAATTAAGGAACAAAGCTACTTCCTAAATATGAACTGTCCAATAATGCTGTATCCCACTTCTTACCAAAGGAGAACAATTCTGCATGTTATAAAAGCAGTTGTGAATTCAAAAGTCAAAAAATGACAAAAATCTAATCAAAAAGTAAAAACAGAGAAAGAGAAAGTCAGAGTCCTGGGCAGCTCCCAACTGCGCAAGAACGAATGACAGAATGACAGTGATAATGAAAGCAGGTAACAATGGACACTTTCCCACCTACTGTGCAATAATCTAAGGTCACCTGTGGCAGTAACTATTGAAGGACTCCATGAGATACATAGAGACATGAAATTATTCTAATGTTAAAAATTAAAAATAACAGACTGGAAATATATTTTTATTTTGTTCCAAGTTAAAGGGGGGTAGAGAGATTCATGCATGCACCTCGATGTGATGCACAGGAAAACCCTTGCCTGGAGCTGTTGTTTTATCCACCCAGGGCAATGGTCACAACTGAGCTGTTTTTAGTGCTTGAGGTGGAAACACCACAGAGCCATCGTAGGCACCCAGGGATAACAAACTGGAAACAAATGAGACATGATTTCAGGAGGAAAAAGGAGAAAAAGTGAAAGAGACAGAGGAAAACAGAGAAGTGTAAAGAGAGGAAAAGCAGATGGTCACTTCCCCTGTATCTCCTGAGTGGAATCGAACCCAGGACATCTATATTCCAAGCGAACACTCTCCCACTGAAACAAAGGGCCAGGGACCAGACCAGAAATTTGTAACGATAATCCATACTAAGCAAAAGAACATTTTGAACTAAAACAGAATTAGATCTTCACACTTTGGGGAGATGCTTTATGTTGTAATGAAATCATTAAGTCTTCACTCTGTACAGTCTTGTGGGAATCCTCCATTATATTCGAAATGATAAATCTGGCCTGATGTGGCAGTGGAGCAGAGCACAGAATGTTGAATGGGGACACAGAAGACTTGTGTTCAAAACCCAAAGGTACCCAATCGAAAGTGGCTCAACAACTTGAGCACGGGATTGCTGGCTTGGGCATGGAATCATAGACATGACCCAGGGTTGCTGGCTTGAGCAAGGGGTCACTGACTCTGCTGTAGCCCCAGATCAAGGCACATAAATGAAAGTAGTCAATGAACAAGTGCAGCAAAAAACAAATAATGCTTCTTATGTCTCTCTCTTTCTGTCTATCTCTCTCTGTTGAAAGAAAGAAAAGGAAAGGAAGGGAGAAAGGGAGGGAGGAGGGAAAAAAGAGGAAGAAATAAAGGAAGGAAGGAAGGAAGGAAGGAAGGAAGGAAGGAAGGAAGGAAGGAAGGAAGGAAGGAAGGGGAAGGAAGGAAGGAAGGAAGGAAGGAAGGAAGGAAGGAAGGAAGGAAGGAAGGAAGGAAGGAAGGAAAGAAGGAAGGAAAGAAGGAAGGAAAGAAGGAAGGAAAGAAGGAAGGAAAGGAGGCAGGGAGACAGACAGGGAGGGAGGTAAGGAAATAATTCTGAAAACATGGCATCGTGCCCAGAATTCCTGAAATTTCTGGATCCAATCTGAAGATCTCAACCACTTCCATCAAAAACTACAAATGAGCCTGACCAGGCGGTGGCGCAGTAGATAGAGCGTGGGACTGGGATGCGAAGACCCAGGTTAGAGACCCTGAGGTCGCCAGCTTGAGCATGAGCTCATCTGGCTTGAGCAAAAAGCTCACCAGCTTGGACCCAAGGTCGCTGGCTCGAGCAAGGGTTACTTGGTCTGCTGAAGGCCCACGGTAAAGGCACATATAAGAAAGCAATCAATGAACAACTAAGGTGTCATAACAAAAAACTGATAATTGATGCTTCTCATCTCTCTCTGTTCCTGTCTGTCTATCCCTCTCTCTGACTCTCTATCTGTCCCTGTAAAAACAAAAACAAACAAACTACAAGTGAGAAAACAGCTTATCATGTGATTTCTCGGATACAAACACAGGTTTTCTGTGATGCCCAAAGCTATAGAAGAAGAATCATCATGGCAGCCCTCAGTCCACGGGGAAGACTTGGACCCCACTGCTAATGTGAAGACAGAGGTCGCTAGAGCAAAAGCAGAGTCCTGAGAGGATGCTGGAATATGGGACATGTTGGAGACGAGCTGTCCCTCTCTGACAGCAACCAGAATAAACCTGGGCCTCTCAGACCCCTTTCCACTGCAGCAGCTTCCCAACCACACTGTAAGGTCTGGCTTCCACCATTACATTTAGATCTCTTACGTGCCTCATCTGCTTCCTCCTCCCACTTATCTCAATGGAAGGATACTGTCATTTTCCTTCCCAGCTCAATTTCTAATTCATTTTGTGCCCAGGTAAGAAGACATGATACAATATTACAATGTTCTAAAAAACAGCTTTCCAGAATACGTGTTTTCTGATTGCACTTTAATCATTATAGACACCACATAAGTTTTCACACACTGAGTTCTAATCAATATGCATCATGAAGCCTTTGTTTCTACGCCACCAAACCCCCATATTTGGTCCCTGATGGGAGAACTGTAAAATCTACCCTGCAAGGTAGAAGCTCCTACGTGATGTTCACCCTAGAGAACAGAAGAAAAAGCTGCTGGTAGAGAATAAACTGAGGAAGGAAGTCATCCTCACCCAGGGAGACCAGGTTCCTGTAGTTCTCCAACATCACATCCACGTACAGTTTCCGCTGAGCTGGGTTCAGGCATTCCCACTCCTCCCGAGAGAAATCTACAGTCACATCCCTGAAGGTCACATCCCTGAAGGTCAATGGTTTCTGGAAGAAAAGACACATTAACAAAGTTCCACGGTCTCAGTTCACAATGCCATCCAACATGGAAACAGAGTTAGAAGTGGTTTTGTCCTAAGAGAAAATAATTCAGTAAGATCATTTTTACCCAGCAATATATATTTTTCCTGAGTGGGTGTGAGAAAGAGGGCCACACAAACTGGTTTGAGAGAAATGAGAAGATGTGGGACTTCAACTCAAGCTGTGGGACTTTTAGTTGTTCATTCACTGCCTTCTGATCTGTACTTTGACCAGGTGGCTCTAGCTGAGCCAGTGACTCATTGCTTAAGTCAAAAACCTTTGAGATCCTGACAGCAAAAACGGGGTAATGTCTATAAACCAACGCTCAATCGGGGGACCCTGGGTTGAAGTCACTGATCTTGTGGCTTTGAATCTGGGTCCTCAGTGTCCCAGGTCAGTGTCTTATCTACTGTGCCAATACCTTGTCAGGCAGCAATATTCTTTTGCAAAAAGTGTTTTATCTTTTGTTTTCTTAATCTTTCACACAGTAATATTCTCAAACTTATTTTCTAACACTGAGTAATAAGGATTACACATTTCCATAAATCCATTACACAGACTTAACTTTACAAGATGAATTTTAAAATTACAGTGGTATCTTGAAATACAAGCAAACCAACATACAAATTTTTTAAGATATGAGCTGCGACTCGGTGCATATTTTTGTTCGAGATCCAAGCAAAATTCCCATACGAGCTGTGATTCAGGAAGCTGCCACTAGTTGGCACGTTGGTGCACAGGTCCATAATCGGCAGAACAACACCAGCATCTCATTGTTTCACGTGATACCTGCAGAATCAAGCTGAATCTCGTGCGCTGTACTCATTCTTGCATCATTTTTGCATTTTTTACTAACTTTTTTTGTGTGCTACCATGGGGCCAAATAATATGAGTGTAAAGGACAGTGGCAAGAAGAAGAAGAGAATGATGTCCATAGAAGCAAGAAATAATAGAAAAACATGAATGTGTGGTGTACGAGTGATTGAACTGGCAAGGCTGTATGACCGCAATACATCTACAATTTGTACCATCCTTAAACAAAAGGATGCCATCAAAAGTACAATCCAGTGAAAGGAACTATAATTTTTTCCCATTTAAGGACAAATATCCATGAAGAAATGAAAAAGCTTCTGCTGGTGTGGGTGAAAGAGAAAAAGTTGGCAGGAGATACAGTGACAGAGACTGTAATATGCGAAAAGGCACATATTATTTACAGCGATTTGAAAAAGAAAGAACCATCAATCTCAAAAGATGCAGCAGAAGATACATTTAAGGAAGTCACAGCTGGTTTGTAAATTTCAAAAAGAGATCTGGCATCCACTTGGTGGTAAGGCATGATGAAGCTGTGAGTGCTGACATTAAGGCAGCTGAGAAGTACATCACACGTTTTGCTGTGCTTATTGCAAAGGCTACATCCCCCAACAGGTGTTGAACTGTGATGAAACAGGATTGTTTTCGAAAAAAATGCCCCAGGAGGACTTTCATCACCGCAGAGGAGAAGAAGCTGCCAGGCCATAAACCCATGAAGGACCATATGACCCTTGCATTGTGTGGAAATGCTAGTAAAGTAAAGCCACTGCTAGTGTATCATTCTGAAAATCCTCGAGCCTTTACGACTCACAAGTCTTAAAAAAAACCTGCAGGTTATGTGGCACGCCAATGCTAGGGGATGGGTTACGTGGCAGTTTTTTATTGAATAGGTAAATTTCATCTTTGGTCCGACATTGAAGAAATATCTTCAAGAAACTAAACTCCCAATGAAAGCATTACTAATCCTTGATAATGCTCCAGCCCACCAACCTGGTCTTGAAGAAGACATTCTTGATGAGTTCAAATTCGTGAAAGTCCTCTACTTCCCACCCAACACGACTTCAATCTTGCAACCTATGGATCAGCAGGTCATTTCCAACTTTAAAAAGCTTTACACTTGCCTGACCAGGGGGTGGTGCAGTGGATAGAGCGTCGGACTGGGATGCGGAAGGACCCAGGTTCGAGACCCCGAGGTCGCCAGCTTGAGCGCGGGCTCATCTGGCTTGAGCAAAAAGCTCACCAGCTTGGACCCAAGGTCGCTGGCTCTAGCAAGGGGTTACTCGGTCTGCTGTAGGCCCTCGGTCAAGGTACATATGAGAAAGCAATCAATGAACAACTAAGAAGTCGCAACGTGCAACGGAAAGCTAATGATTGATGCTTCTCATCTCTCTCCGTTCCTGTCTGTATGTCCCTGTCTTTCTCTGCCTCTGTAAAAAAAAAAAAAAAAGCTTTACACTGTAAGCACTTGTTCCGCCACTGCTTTGATGAAAGTCCTCCAGGGCATTTTTTCCTAAAACAATCCTGTATCATCACAGTTCAACACCTGTTGGGGGATGTAGCCTTCCTTTGCAATAAGCACAGCAAAACGTGTGATGTACTCCTCAGCTGCTTTGAGGTGACTGAGAATACAATTCTAACCCTTCAAGACTTTTAGAAAGATCACTACATCATGATATGTTTATGCATTATTGACTAGGCATGGCAAGAGGTTACAAGAACCTTTCACTCGGCATGAAAAAAGTTATGGCCTGATGTTGTTGCAGACAAGGACTTCAAAGGATTCGAACCAGAGACCGAGACCGAGGTAGAAGCGTTGGAGGAGATTGTGCCCCTTGGAAAGTCTATGGGTCTGGAGGTAGATGAGGGTGACGTAAACGAGTTCGTCCAGGAACATGAGGAGGAACTCTCAACTGAGGAGTTGAAGGAGCTACAGATGATGCAACATACGGAGCTTCTGTAGGAGATCAGTAGTGAGGAGGAGGTAGAGTCAGAGGAAGTGATTTCTACAAGTGAAATTAAAGACATGCTGGCAATGTGGGAGAAGCTTTCAAGTTTCATTGAAAAGAAACACCCAGAAAAAGTTTCAACTGGTCGTGCTTCAGCACTTCTTAATGACACTTGTTTGTCACATTTCTGTACCATTTTAAAAGGAAGGCAAAAGCAAACCTCTTTGGATAGATTTTTATTCAAAAGTCCTGCAAGTGAAAGTACTGAAAGTACATCCAAATGGCAAAAACAGGCGATGATTAAATGAAAAATACATAACGTTAAGCTTAGGTTAAGTTTAAAGTTAAAAAAGTGCATTTTTTTACAATTAAGTTTTTGTGGTTTCATTTTAAGTAAAGAAAATACAGTTTTAGTTCTGTTTAAAGTAAAGAAAATGCAGTTTTAGTTTACATTTAGTGTTAAGAAGTGCAGTTTTAGTTTTTGTGTCTACAGTGCCTGCATCCCTTCCTCCCTCCCTCCTCCTCTGCCATTCACCTCCATTAGCCGCACTCGTCTGTGTCCAAGGTTAGAATACAGTACTAAATAACACTTTTTTCTTTTATTTCATATATTTTGTTATACATTTGTAATGTATACATGTGTGTTTCTTAGTTAAAAACATGTCTTTTTTCATAATTTAGGATGGTTTGGGAATGTTTCACAGGGCTGGAATGAATTAAATCTATTTCAGTTATTTTAAATGGGAGAAATTTGTTTGATATACGAGTTGACTGACTTACGAGCTTGGTTATAGAACAAACTAAACTCGTATCTCAAGGTACCACTGTATGGCATCACCATGACCTGGTAGGAAAATGTTCTCTTTCACCCACACCAGGAGCTTTCTCCTGATATACCAATGTGGCAGGTTCAATTCCTGGTCAAGGCATATTCAAGAAATCAACCAATTAATTATTAAGAAGTGAAATAGCAAGTTTATGGCATTTCCCTCTCTCTCTCTCTCAAAAATTTATCAACAGAATTAAGGCATCAACACAGGCATGTGGATTTGTCAGTGCTGTATTTGTATCAGTCATGATGAGTTGTGTATATCTGTCAGGTGAAAAAGTCACAGCAACTTGGCAGTGTAAGTACTTCTTCACTTTTGACATGGACAACAGTGAACTCCTGTTTTCTAAAATTGCTCATTCTCAATCAAGTGTGGAGATGGGGCCTGTGTTTCCACACATCTACCAAACTCTCTTTTTACCGGTGACACCAATGTCTCCAGTCCACGTGCCACACTCCTGAAAAGCACAGAGAAAGAAAACACAAAGGAAAATACATACATGACTTTGACCTAAAATTTGAATGGAATTTTTTTTTTTTTTTTGTATTTTTCTGAAGCTGGAAACGGGGAGAGACAGTCAGACAGACTCCCGCATGCACCCAACCGGGATCCACCCGGCACGCCCACCAGGGGCGATGCTCTGCCCCTCCGGGGTGTCGCTCTGCCGCGACCAGAGCCACTCTAGCACCTGGGGCAGAGGCCAAGGAGCCATCCCCAGCGCCCGGGCCATCTTTACTCCGATGGAGCCTTGGCTGCGGGAGGGGAAGAGAGAGACAGAGAGGAAGGAGGGGGGGGTGGAGAAGCAAATGGGCGCTTCTCCTATGTGTCCTGGCCAGGAATCGAACCCGGGTCCCCTGCACACCAGGCCGACGCTCTACCGCTGAGCCAACCAGCCAGGGCTGGAATTTCTTGATCTCAAGGATTAGGATTCATAGCAACTAAAAATTTATTATACGTAATCTTAGAACAAGATATTTCTTCCTTTGCCGTGAGACTGCTTTTTGGAACAAACAATACAGTGAATGATGGACCTTGAGTTTTACTTCAAATGTAACCTATAATTTTTCAAAAAATTGTACAAAGACTAGCCCATACTACTAGGAAAACTTGTAAACATCTATAGAAGTTTCTATAACGGATAATAAACTTTTTATCATTTTTTATTTATTTATTTATTCATTTTTTAGAGAGGAGAGACAGAAAAGAGACAGAGAGAGATAGAAATAAGGGGGAGAAGCAGAAAGCATCAACTCCCATATGTGCCTTGACCAGGCAAGCCCGGGGTTCCGAACTGGCAACTACAGCATTCCAGATTGACATTTTATCCACTGTGCCACCACAGGTCAGGTAATAATATAAACTTAAGCAAGAAGAAAAAATAGCTCAAATAACGTTAACACATTATACACAGAACTAGGTACAGTTTGAAAGTGATAGAGCCTGACCTGTGGTGGTGCAGAAGAAAAAGTGTCAACCTGGAACACTGAGGTTGCCGGTTCAAAACCCTAGGCTTCCCTAATCAAGGCAATATTGGAGTTCATGCTTTCTGCTCCTTCTCTCTTCCTATTTATACTGTCTTGGTCGATCTCTCCTCTTTAAAATGAATTAATAATAATCTTGAAAATAAAATGAAAGATATGTGATTCTGTAGTTTCACGAATCACTTGTGAATAATACTTATTATTTTTTTTTTTTTGTGACAGAAAGAGACAGAGAGAGAGAGAGAGAGAGACAGGGATCACCAGGAAAAGAGATGAGAAACATCTGTCCTTAGTTCCATCTCCTTACTTTTTCATTGACTGCTTTCTCATATGTGCATTGTCGAGAGTAGGGGGAAACTACAGCAGAACGAGTGACCCCCACTTACTCCATGAGGCAAGCTAGCAACCAACCTTGGGCTTCAAACCAGAGAACTTTGTCTTTAAGCAAGACACCATGGGGTCATGTTTATGATCGCACGATCAAGCTGGTGACATCGGGGATTTGAACAGGGTCCTCTGTGTCCCAGTCCAATGCTCTATCTACTGTGCCACCACCGGGTCAGGTAATACTCGTTTTTAATAAACACAGAAGCAAGAAGAACATCCATAATAATAGAAAACATTTTAAAGCAACTGATTCGTTGTCTCTAATTTCTTTGAAAATTTTTATACACATTCATCGAGAGCTCTGTTATGACATCGTAGGAACACAATATAAATAATGAAATTTGGAAATAATCATAAAAACAGTTAATTTCTGCAACTACCCATCCACATGCATCCTCCACGTTCTGTTCTTTCACACTCCTTTAAAATAAAGACGTTCTCAGCAATCTAGTGAGCAGGTCTCTTCTAGCTGCTCTTCTCTGTCAGAACTTCCTCAGCTATTCTGACCCATAGAAGGTACATTTCCTTAATCCAGACCCACAGAAGTGATGCTAGAGCCACATGAAACTAAAGCCTACTTTCCCTTCTTACTGATGCTTGAGCCTCTGATCCATCCTTATAAGGATGATGGACACAGTTGTCCTTCCAGTTGATGTTACAAAGGGGATATTTCTAGTATCAGAAAGTGATTAGTGAGTAATGGCGACATGAGAGATAACCCTGATAACTCCAAATGAAATTTCAACAAATTGAACAACTACAAAAATAACCCCAGCTGGGTTTACAGTGCACCTGAAAGATCTCCATACCAAATGGACTGAAGGTGTGGCGGGTTGAAAAGGGGGCAGAAGATAAAACGCACTCATGCTCAGCTCTGAAGAGGAGAGAAACCACCTGACCAGGTTTTTTCTTTTTCTTTGCTGCTCTGTGGGGAAGAGGAAGGGCCATGCTGCCTGGGTCTTATTTACCATGAAGAATCAAGCCCACAGTGCCTGAGCCTCCTTCAGATAGGAGGAGCGGAGAGGCTGAGGGGCAGAGGAGGTGCTGAACTAAGGGGGAGTGAGGGGACGGGCTGAGCTCAGGGTCTCGGCCACAATTCCCGTGGTTTGCCTGCCCTCCACACTCTGCAACAAAACAAAGTGCAGCGCCCCAGTCTCTCAGGTGCCAACTCGCTCACCTCGTGGGTAGGAAGAATGGCAGTGGCAGAACCCACAGCTAGCTCTCCAGAGCCACTCTCTCCACTGAGAAATAGAGCTACTCCACATTGGGTCTCCTGGTTTCTTGACATGTGGGGAGGAGCTCCAAGAGACATCAAATCGCCACTGCTAGGACATTAAAGCCACAAAACCGTAAAGTTATAAACCTGAAGCTGTAAAACCCTCACTACACGCCACATCCACCCATGACTGCGGCCCTGCCTGCATCATTAACAGTGAGGTCTCAGGGAAGATCTTCCCAAGAATCTCAGAGCCAAAACTTGCAGTAGAGAAACACGTATTGGAAAAAAAGTAGTAACCACAAAAACCTGAAAAAAAAATTTCCTTTTATTTCTTTTCTCCATTTTATTTACTTTCATTTCTCTTATCCTTTTCTTCTCTTTCTCTTTTAAATTTTATTATCTTAAACTTTTATATTTTATTATTTTTCTTTGTGATTTCTTTTTTCCTTTTCTATGCTTCTCCTCCTTTCCTGTGGTTTTTCATTATACTTATCATTGTATATATAATTTTTATATTTTTCATGAATTTTTTTTCAGTTATTATTTCCCATTTTTTAGTTGTTTCTTGTTAGAGTTCTTAACAATATCACTCTCAAATGCCATCAAGGTAGAAAAAATCAAATACCATGGACACACAAGAAAGAGACGTAATTCAGATAAGTAATTAAAAATCTCCATAAAGAAATCTCAACTACATGGAAACCCAGGACATAGAAGAGAATTTAAAACTGATGATATAAAAAAACTCAATAATTTCCATGAAAACAATAAGCTCTTTATTGAGCTGAGAAACAAATTAATGAACAAAAACAGTACTTCATAAAAGAGATTTGAACTTTCAAAAAGAACCAGAGATGAAGAACTCAATACATAAACTGAAAAATAAGGTAGCAAGTTTAGCTAATAAAACAGGCCAGAAAAAAAAAGAGAATAAGTAACACCAAAAACAGGCAACTAGAGATGCTACACAGAGAAGACTCATGAATAAAAAAATAAAAAAAATGAGAGATCTAGAAGAACTGACTGCCTCTATCAGAAAGAACAATACAAGGTGTGACCAGGTGGTGGTGCAGTAGATAAGAGATTTGGACTGGGACGCAGACGACCCAGGTTTCAAACCCCAAGGTTGCCAGCTTGAGTGGGGGTTTGCTGACTTGAGCACTGATGGGATCATAGACATGACCCTATAGTCAGTCATGGGCTTCTGCCCAAAAATCACTGGCTAGAAGAACGGGTCACTTGCTCTGCTGTAGCTCCCCATAGAGGCACATATGAGAAAGCAATCAATGAACAACTAAGTAACTACAACAGAGAATTGATGCTTCTCATCTCTCTCCTTTCCTGTCTGTCTGTCCCTATTTGACCCTGTCTGTCTCTGTCTCACACACACACACACACACACGAAAAAGGTACATATAGAAAAAAGAAAGCAACAATTTGACATGAAAATTTAAGGGATGCTGCAAAAGTAGCAATAAGATACCTGACCAGGTGGTGGTACAGCAGATAGAGCATCAGACTGGGACGCAGAGGACCCATATTCAAAACCCCGAGGTTGCTGGCTTGAGAACAGGGTCATCTGGTATGAGCATGGATACTGGCTTGAACCAAAGGTCACTGGCTTGAGCAAGGGGTCACTTGGTCTGTTGTAGCTCCCTGGTCCAGACACATATGACAAAGCAATCAATGAACAACTAAGGTGCTGCAATGAAGAACCGATGCAATCTCATCTCTCTCCCTTTCTGTCTGTCTGTCCCTATCTGTCCTTCTCTCTGTCTCTGTCACACACAAAAATAATAAAGTATATGTAACAGGAACGTTTCTATCATTACAGTCTCATATGAAGAAACATAAAAGATCCCAAGTAGACAACCTAACATGACACCTTAAGTAACTAGGAAAAGAATAAAAAAAAATGGAAGAAGTAAATTAGTATCAATTAAAGCAGAACTAAAAGAAATACAGAATAGAAAATGTATAGAAAAAACAAATACAACAAACAGCTCAGTTTATAAAAGATCAATATAATTGAGAAACCATTGGCTAGACTCATGAAGGTAAAAAGAGAAATGACTCATAGTAAACAAATCTAAAATGAAAGATGAGAAATTACCTCAAAAATCAGATATACAAAAGATCATAGTACAATACCATAAAAAATTTTATGCCATCAAATTAAACAACCTAGATGAAATGGATAAATTCCTACAAATACAATCTTCCTAGACTGAGTCACAAGTAGAAAACCTAAATAGACCCATAAAGAGGGAGGAATTACAAACAAGTATCAGAAACCACCCAAAAGCCCGACAGCGGTGGCACACTGGATAGAAGGCTGGACTGGGATGCAGAGGGCACAGGTTCGAATCCCTGAGGTTACTGGTTGGAGCATGGGCTCATCCAACTTGATCAGGAGGTGATGAGCTTAAGCATAGGGTTACTTTGCTTAGGGTTACTCATGCTAGTTGCTAGACATGATCCCACAGTCGCTGGCTTGAGCAAGGGGTCACTAGCTCTGCTCTAGTGCCCCTGGTCAATGCACATATAAGAAAGCAATCAATGAACAACGAAGAAGCCTCAACAAAGAACTGATGCTTCTTATCTCTCTCCCTTCCTGTCTTTCCATATCTGTCACTCTTTCTGTCTACGTGCCCCTCCCCCCAAAAAACCATGATTTCCAAAAATAAAAGTCCAGAACCAGATGACTATACTAGGGAATTCTACCAAACAGTCAAAGATTTGGTTCCTATGCATCTCGAATTCTCCAAAGAACAGAAGAAGCATTACTCCTTAACACATTTTATGTGGTCAACAATATCATGTTACCAAAACCTGACAAGACAGTACAAAAATAAACAGAAAACAACAGACCATTATCTCTAATGAATACTGATGCAAAAAGCCTAAACAAAATACTAGCAACTCGAATACAACAACACATTAAAAAAATAATACATTGGCCTGACTTGTGGTGGCGCAGTGGATAAAGCACCAACCTGAAATGCTGAGGTCACCGGTTCAATACCCTGCCTGTACTTGCCTGGTCTAAGGCACATATGGGAGTTGAAGCTTCCTGCTCCTCCCCCCTTTCTCTCTCTCTCTTTCTCTCTCTCTCTCTCTCTCTCTCTCACTTTCTCTCTCCTCTTGAAAATAAATTAAAAAATTTTTAAAAAATAATACATTTTGATGAAGTGGGATTCATTCCAGAAGCACAAAGATGGTTTAATATACATAAGTCGTTTAACATAACACACCACATCAAGAAAACAAAGAAAAATCATATGATCCTATCAATAGATGCAGAAAAGCCATTCAGTAAGATACAACTTCCTTTTATGTTTAAAACACTCAATAAAATTGGAATAGAAGTACCTCAACATAATAAAGGCCATATATGACAAACCATCAGCTAATTTCCTACTAAATGAAGAAAAACTGAAAGCTTTTCCACTAAAATCAGGAACAACACAAGGCTGCCAGTCTCTTCACTTCTATTCAACATAGTGCTGGAAGTTTCAGCCAGAGCATCAGGGAAGAGAAAGAAAGAAAAGGCATTAATATGGGAAAGAACAAGTAATGTTATCATTTTTCCAGATGACCCTGTATATAGGACACCCAACGCCCTGGCCAGTTGGCTCAGTGGTAGAGCATTCGTCCAATGTATGGCAGTCCCGGTTCAATTCCCTGTCAGGACACACAAGAGATGCGCCCATCTGCTTCTCCACCCTACACTCTCTCACTACCCCCTCTTTGCCTCCTGCAGCCATGGCTCAATTGGAGCGAGTTGGCACTAGGCACTGAGGATGGCTCCATGGTCTCTGCCTCAGGTGCTAAGAAATGGCTCTGGTTACAACAGAGCAAGGACCCCAGATGGGCAGAGCATGGCTTCCTGGTGGGCTTGCCAGGTATATCTGGTCAGGGGCATGCGGGAGTCTGTCTTTGCCTTCCCTCCGCTCACTGAAGAAGAAAGAAAGAAATAAGAAAACCCCAGACCCCACCAAAATAAATTAGCAACTATACAACAACACGATAAAGTCGAATGATATAAAATCAACATACAAAAGTATATTGCGCCTGACCAGGTGGTGGCGCAGTGGATAGAGCATCAGACTGGGATGCAGAGGACCCTAAGGTCACCAGCTTGAGCATGGGCTCATCTGGTTTGAGCAAAGCTCACCAGCTTGGACCCAAGGTCGCTTGCCCAGGGAACATACAGGAACAGATCAATGTTCTCATCTCTCTCTAAAATCAATAAAATAAACATTAAAAAAAAGAATGAAAAAGAGAAAGAGCTGACAGTGGTGGTACATACGATAAATCATCAAGCTGGAATGCTGAGGTTGCTGATTTGAAACCCAGGGCTGACCCAGTCAAGGCACATAAGGGAAATCCCTTCAACGAGCTGATGCTCCCCACTCCTCCCCCCGCTTTCTCTGCCTCCATCTTTCCATCTACTATTTAAAATCAATAAATAAAATTTAAAAAACTAAGCAAATGGAAACAACGTCACTAGGCAGGGACACTACCAGTAAAGAATCAGAGGTTGCAGGTCCTAAATCAACTGAAGTTAGGAGGAAAAGCAAACACAGCCTTTGCCCAGGACACATCGCTTACCTGAGAAGCAGCCATTCTGTCCTGGTCCTGCTCCTGCTTGTTTTCTCAGGGGACAATATGTTGAGGAGTCAGGTCTGCATTTTCAGAATGTGCTACCACAGGTGTCCACACAGCCCCTCTATCCACTTCCACCGCACTCACAGACAGAAGGACCTGGAAATGCTGAAAAGGCCACACTCTCCTGTCCGTCCTCACTGGAGTCAGCCACAAGTGCTCCTACAGGGAGAACAAACTGTATTTTTTTCCTGTCTTCACCTGTCTGTCCTCCCTCAGACGTCCACACATTCCACAGCAATGAGAATGGGCACTGCTCTCCTGAACGCCCTAACCTCCCTTGACCATGCCTGCTCCTCACTCTCACGAATGCATCCCGGGTACAGTCTCCTCTCTGGAGCATGTCTGTGCCTCCCCACTCACCTTTGCCTGTTTCTCTTCTAAGATTCCAGGGTTCTTCTTTTGGCTCTGAGCCCTGAGCCCACTTCTACTTCTGTGACTTATTTTTTTCGATGCTGCAGAAAGGGGGACAGATATGTGCAGACAGATGGGAAAGGACAGAGATGAGAAGCATCAATTCTTTTTATTTATTTATTTATTATTTATTTATTTTATTTATTTATTTTTTTTTGTATTTTTCTGAAGCTGGAAACGGGGAGAGACAGTCAGACAGACTCCCGCATGCGCCCGACTGGGATCCACCCGGCACGCCCACCAGGGGGGGCGCTCTGCCCACCAGGGGGCGATGCTCTGCCCCTCTGGGGCGTCGCTCTGCCATGACCAGAACCACTCAAGCGCCTGGGGCAGAGACCAAGGAGCCATCCCCAGCGCCCGGGCCATCTTTACTCCAATGGAGCCTTGGCTGCGGGAGGGGAAGAGAGAGACAGAGAGGAAGGGGGGGTGGTGGAGAAGCAAATGGGCGCTTCTCCTATGTGCCCTGGCCGGGAATCGAACCCAGGTCCCCCGCACGCCAGGCCGACGCTCTACCGCTTAGCCAACCGGCCAGGGCGAGAAGCATCAATTCTTAATTGTGGCTCTTTGGCTGTTCATTGACTGCTTTCTCATATGTGCCTTGATGGGGAAAAGGGGAATGCTATTGCAGAGTGAATGACCTCTTGCTCAAGCCAGTGACCCTGGCCTCAAGCCACTGACCTAGGGCTTCAAGGCAGTGATCTTTGTGCTCCAGCCAGGACCATGGGGTCATGTCTATGATCCCACATTCAAGCCGGGCGATCTAGCGCTCAAGCTGGTGACCTCAGGATTTCAAACATGGGTCCTCTGCGTCCCAGTCCAACGTTTTATCCACTGTGACACCACCTGGACAGGATAATTCTGTGACTTCTAAATAAAATTTATCGTATGAAAAACAAAAACAGAAAGCATATGCTTCCAGGATCCTTGCTGCTAATCCCTGGGCTCACCCTGGAATCACCTGGAGCAGCTCATAAAAACAACAATGCCACGTGACCTGCGGTGGTGCAGTGGAGAAAGTGCAGACCTGGAACACTGAGGTCGCTGGTTCAAAACCCTGGGCTTGCCTGATCAAGAGATATGTTGGAGTTGATGCTTCCTGCTCCTCCCTTCCTTCTCTCTGTCTCTTTCCCTGGCTACTCTCTAAATTGAAAAATAAAAAACTAAACAGAACAAGTATGCTGCTCCACCCACAGCAGATCTCCAAGTTTGAGGGGGATGGTGCAGGTGATATCCTTTCTTAATAATCGAGCCATCTAATAGGACCCCAGAGGGGAATGGTTTAGCTTCAATAAGCATGCAGATCCCTTGGGGATGAGGGCTCCACTTGAGGTGGTGGTTCTGCAGGTCTGCAGTGGGGCCCATGATAATGACATCTTTTTCTAGGTCTCAGCGGTGCCTGCATTGCTCCCTCAGAGCTGTTTTCAGCAGCACTGGCTGATAGGCTTCAGACCCAGCACAACTCACACTTCCAGATATTATGAGCGCAGTTTCACCCTTTCAGTTACTAATTCAACAAATCACAAGAAAAAAAAACCTGCTGAAAATTTGATGAACTCAAGACAAGGCTCTCACAGCTAAGATCAGACATCCTTACCAAGTGCACAGTGAAACAGCCTAATATAGTTGACTAAATACCAGTGGCTGTTTCAACATATGATAGACACTAGAAGGGATGCAGGGCTCAGAATTTAAAGTTAACAAAATATTTATATATTTCAAAGAAAAACTATATGGAATCTTTTTTAATGTAACGACTTCTAGCATCAAGGACTTAAAAAGTTGAGACTGCCTCATACTTGGCAAAGAATTACAAGCTTTGTTTACGGCCTTGGCCAGTTGGTTCAGCAGTAAAGCGTCCACACGATGTGTGGAAATCCTGGGTTCGATTTCTGGTAAGGGCACAGAGGATAAGTAACCATCTCCTTCTGCACTCCTCCACCTCTCCATTCATTCTACCTTTCTCAACCTCTCCTGCAGCCATGGCTTTATTGGAGCAAGGTGGCCCCAGGCACTGAGGATGCCTCCATGGCCTCACCTCAGGTGCTAGAATGCTTGACACTAAAATAGCTGACTACAGAGCAACAGCCCCTGATGGGCAGAGCACCCCTAGTGGGCCAGCAAGGTGGGTAGATACCGGTGGGGGTGCATGCAGTAGTGTCTTTCTGCCTCCCTGCTTCTCACTTGTGAGGAAAAATAAAACAATTATAAGCTGTGATTCTGAGATATCACCAATGCTTATTTTTAAAATTAATAACTACTGCAAGAAAGCAGACATTCAACAGACTAAGATTGACCTCAATAGGTTCTTTTCTTTTAATGAATTAAATGCCAAATGTGTAATAAAAAAGGTAAATCCACTGGGCCAAAAAAAAAAATCTTTTTCTCCTCCCCTACTTCTGCTCAGCAGCCTCCTTCCCTGAGCGCCCTTCTCTCCGGGCCCCTCCCTCTTCTCGGAGTTCCATTTATTCCCTGCGCTCCATTCCCCGGTTACTGTCACTCTGCCCGTCGCGGTCCCGACCCCCCCCCGCACCCCTAGTTTTCGTCTCTTTATGGTCCCTGACTGACCTCTCCTCCCCTCCCCTCCTGAGTCCCTCTCCGTCCCCTGACCCCTCCCAGCCCCGCTCTGCGCGTCCCCGGGGTTCCTTCGCTGTCGCCGCTCCCACACAGCCCTCCCCGCGCGGGGCCGGGGGCTCTTCTGGGGACCCCGCGTTCTCGCCCCGAATCCCCATGCCATGGAGAGTGTGCTCTTCCTGGACCCGGGCCTCTTACTAAATGCGGTGGGGTCTCAGAAGGGGGTCCGCAGGTCCTCAGGCCGGGGCAGGGGGGGCAGTCCGGGTTCTACGGATCGAGAGAAGCCGGAGAGGGGGGGAGGGGCAGGGGCGCTGCCCTCTCGGACCGAGGCAAGAAACCCCGCGGCACGCGCGTCCCACGCCCGACGGCCGGGCGCCCTGAGTTTCCCCGGAAACCGACGCGGAGCCCCAACCCGGCAGCGAAGCGGGCAGGCTCGGGGCCTCTCACCGGGACTCCGCACTCACCGCTGGGGGCTCGGGAGCGGGGCTCTCGGCGTCCGCAGCGACCCTCAGGCTCCCCGCGTGGACGAATGAGGACGGGAGGGTCAGGTTTAAACCCGGAAGACCGGCTCCAGATCCCGTGTGACCTTCGCTACAGCCGCTTCCTGGTCTGTAACGAACTGCGCTTGCGCATCGTCTCTAAAGCCTAGCGGGTTACGGACCAACTGATAGACTCCCTCTGCGCGCGGGATTTTTCTTTTTCTTTTTCTTCTTTCTTTCTTTCTTTCTTTCTTTCTTTCTTTCTTTCTTTCTTTCTTTCTTTCTTTCTTTCTTTTCTTTTTTTTTTTTTTGACAACGACACTGTGAGAGTCAGTCAGGAAGGGAGATGAGAAGCATCAATTTTTCGTTGCGGCATTTTTGTTGTTCACTGATTGCTTTCTCATATGTGCCTTCACCCGGGGGGCTACAACAGACCGAGTGACCCCATTGCTCAAGCCAGAGGAGCGCGCGCTCAAGCTGGACACTTAGGGGTTTCGAACTTGTGTCCTCAGCGTCCCAGTTTGACGCTCCCTGCACCATGCTCCGGTCAGGCACGGGCGGATGTTAATATTGACCAATCAGGAGTTGAGACAGCGGGGGAGGGAGAGGGAATGGGTGGGACCAAAATGTCCCTGTAGTGGGCTCCCCTCCACACTTCTCACCAGTTAAGTTTTTTGTAGGTCTTGGAATTTCACTAAGGTAATAAAATATCTAAGATTTTTCCTCACAAAGTTAATATTATGACGAGTCCCTGCCGGGGTTGCTCAGTTTATTAGTGTCCTCCTGATCCACTAAGGGCTGTGGGTAATGGGATGGAGCTCATACAAGAAGCAAGCAATGAATGCATAAATGCGACGGCGCAGTGAGCGTCAGATTAGGACGCTGTCCTTCCTGTCTGACTCTCCAACTGTCTCAGTCAAAAAAAAAAAGAAAAAGAAAAAAAAATCCCACGCCACGCCCTGAGGGAAGCGCTCAATGGGTCCGTAACCCGCTGGCCTTTAGAGGCGATGCGCACGCACAGTTCCTAACAGAACAGGAACCGGCTGTAGCGAGGATCACGCGGGATCTGGAGCCGGTCTTCTGGGTTTAAACCCGACCCTCTCTGTCCCCATTCCTGCACGCGGGGAGCCTGAGGGTCGCTGCGGACGCCGAGAGCCCCGCTCCCGAGCCCCCAGCGGTGAGTGCGGAGTCCCGGTGAGAGGCCCCGAGCCCGCCCGCTTCGCTGCCGGGTGGGGGCTTCGTGTCGGTTTCCAGGGAAACTCTGAGGACGCCCTGCCTCGGGGTTTCCTGCCTCGCTCCCCAGCCGGGCAGCCCCCCCCCCCTCCCCCCGAGACCCCACCCAATTTAATGAGAGGCCCGGGTCCAGGAAGAGCACACTCTCTATGGGGTGTGGATTTGGGACGAGAACGCGGGGTCCCCAGAATAGCCCCCAGCCCCGCGCGGGGAGGGCTGTGTGGGAGCGGCGACAGCGAAGGGGCCCCGGGGACGCGCAGAGCGGGGCTGGGAGGGGTCAGGGGACGGAGAGAGACACGGGAGGGGAGGAGAGGTCAGTGAGGAGCCATGAAGAGACGGCAACGTGGAGGTGCGGGGGGGACGGGACCGCGACGTGGAGAGGGAGAATGTGGTCAAGTGACCACCGAGTTCCAAAGAGACACTAGAGTTCCAGGAAAATTTGAAGGGGAGATTTATTAAACCGGCTGGTTGCATCGAGCTCACAGGCTCAAACATGGCGGCCCTTAGGGGTCCGTGTTCAGGGTTTATAAAGGCTAAAGCTACAGGATTCAGTTAGGGAAGTTTTAGCAAATGCCAAAAAGACATTTCACAGAAGCAGAAGTTGCAGTTAGTTCATCAAACAGTTTCTTTTGCAGAGTTTCCTGACTATTGCTGACAGTTGGGACTTGGGTACTAGCTCAGTTTGCAAGTCTGCACTGAAAAATATAAGAAATTGTAAAGTGGTGATTACAGAAGGCATACGAAATGCCATTTGCTTACACTAACAGTTTTAGTTTCTTGGCACCTGTCACATTCCCCGCTGGTGTTTATACTATGTGTCAAACCTTGACTTATTTTCCTGTATAGAGAGGGGAGTGTAAGTCCTTTGGGGAACCATTAATTGGATTTTTCTCTCATTTTTGCCTAAGTTTTTCTGGACTGGTGATGAGCTTTCTTGAATTTCTCCTGAGCTGTTGGCATAGAAGCAGCAGCTTCCTGTTACACTCGCCGGGTAAAACAGACACTGGAGACGTTTGGAGAGTTTCAGACAAATTTTTATGGCCAAGAGAAAAAGAGAACAAAACAAAAAAAATAAACCTGCGCAGGGGTGGACCCTCAAGTGGTAGTCACAAGGGCCACCCCTAGCGCCTACAATCTAGGGGTTTTTATAGCGTAGCAAGCAAGCAGTTCATACAGAAGCGAATTTGGCGTTTAGCAATTGGCTCCTCCAAATCAAATTTTAGTCATGTGCCTTAGTAACCAGTCATACAGTTGAAAGCCCCCAGCTGGAAATGTCCCTATCTATCCCTTAGGATGTGGTCACATTAACTATCTTAGGAGTTTTTACGACTTCCGTATCTCAAGGACTCATCAGCTCCTAGTCATCCTGGGAGTCTATCGACTTCCCTATCTCTAGGACTCATCTGTCTTATTCATCCTGGGTGTCTGGTCTCATCTATTCCGGGAATGTGCTGTGCTTACTGGACCAGTTCTTTTTAAGTTATTTTCCCAAGCCTATTAATGTATTTTATAGTTTTTATTCGAATGTCACATTTCCTCCTCTTCTTTGTCCTAGTTAAATCCTTAACTATAACGAAGATTCTTCGGCTGCACTAAGACGTTGGTACGGCTGAGATAAAACCATTATTTTAACTGTTTCTATTCTTTCTTTGATAAAAGCAAATAACTTGTTAAGGATTACGGGTCCAATAATGAGGGCCAACAACAGTATTAACAATGGTCCTGCTAGTGTAGTTATCAATGTAGTTAGCCAAGGTGACAGTTTGAATATAGAGGTGAACCAATCTAAATTGTCATTATTTTGCTGAATATGCTCTGCTAATTGTTTTATCTTATCTATTTTATCCTGGATTTCATTGCTGTTATCAGTTAAATTAAAACAACACATCCCTTTCACTTTTTCACAACCCTGGTGGTGAAATAATAATAGATAATCAATAGCTGCCCGATTATCTAAAATAGCTTGACGTAATTGCTGCTGTTCATTATTTAAAAGAGTCAATGCTTGAGATGTTTCGTTGATGCTTTTAGCTAAGTTACAAGCTAAATGCTGGATTTGTCTATGATTGTAAGCACCCCATACCAGATTCCCTACAACACTTAAAATTATGGCATATCCTTCAGCTTCTGACAATAATCGTACTTCATCATGACATTTAGGTCCTACAGGGAGGGAGGCAGCACGCCTGCTGCGAAGAGTAGTATTGTGCTCTAGAAGTAACAAATCATTCTTGTTAGGTAAGAAAGTAGCAATCCTAGATAAACAACAAGTGGTGTCAGTAAGATTAGGGGGAATATAATTATACGTCATAGAATTACAGGTAAAAAACCATCCAGTAGGCAAGGTAACATAGCCATAAATGGAAGGGTATTTGATAGTATTATTACAGGGTAAAAAACCAGGGATTGTCTTACAATTTTTACTACAATTAACAAAAAGAACACAAGTATCATTGGGTACAATAATGCTATGGGGAGTATGAATCTGTAAGGCATGGCTTGGCAACTGATAAGAAGCTTTTCCCCAGTTTGCTAAATCTAGATAAGTTACAGTCTTATTGGGGATACTGGAGAAGAAAGTTAAATTCCTTATATCAGCTGCCGGTTTACATACCGGGCGTAGACATTTTCCTAGCATGAAATGAGTATGACTATCCTGTTCAAGGCAAAACGATGAGACATTTAGGGTGCGTGCTAAAGCCACCCATAAATTCTCTGGATGATTCAGGGTTTCTTGGAAAGCTGGTACTGGTTTAATACTGAACAACATACAAAAGAAAACTATTGCTACGATTCGGGTAAGAACCGCACTTTTAAGGGATTGTGGGGATCTGCTTCGACTCTCCATTTTGCTTCCTTCAAGCTCGGTTCTTGAGCTAACTTTACATGCGATAGATGAATCCAGTAAGGTTTTTCAGCTATCCTCACAGCCGTGGGCGTGCTGAACAGTACCTGGAACGGTCCTTGCCACCGAGCGTCAAGGTTCCCGCGACGGTGGTTAAGAATCCATACCCATTGTCCTGGCTCCGGTGGAGTTGGCAGTGGAAGTCCTTTGAGTTGGTCCTTCTGCTGGTCTCTAAGCGCCCGTACTTCTGCACGTATCAGTTGTAATGCCTGTAAGGACTTTAGAAAACTTTGATTAGAACCCTCAATTTCTTCCCTTGTTATTTGTGGAACCAAAGGAGTTGGTTGCCCATACATTAACTCATAAGGAGTCCATTTTCCTGTATAAGGTGTATTTCGAACCCTATATAATGCAAAAGGGAGTAGCTCTACCCAATTTTTGCCAGTCTCCTCTCTTAACTTAATTATAGTCTCTTTAAGGGTCCTATTCATCCTCTCGACTTGCCCTGAACTTTGAGGCCGATAAATGCAGTGTAATTTCCAATTGATCCCTAATCTTTTTGCCAATTCCTGTGATATTTTGGACACAAAAGCAGGTCCATTATCTGACCCTACAGCAATGGGAATGCCATATCGTGGAATGATTTCTCTTAAAAGTATTTTACAAACTGTTGAAGCAGTTTCTCCTTTTGTAGGAAAAGCCTCAGTCCATCCAGTAAAGGTGTCTATTAGAACAAGCAAATATTTGTAGCCTAATTTCCCTGGAGTCATTTCGGTAAAGTCTACTTCCCACAGTTCTCCAGGAGCTTTTCCTCGGTGCCTGATGAGAGGAGGTAATTTCTTATTGACAGCATTTACTTTGGCGCAGGCCTGACACCTAGACACAACAGAGTGTATGATATCTCTGATTTCCGCTCCCTCATAATATTTTCTTACTAGATGTTCTAGTTTTTGTTGTCCTAAGTGGGAGCTGCTATGTATTTCTTGAATTATTTGTCTTAACACTCCTTGTGGTAGGTATATTCTGCTGTCTGGTAATTCTATCCATCCCTGTTTACTTTTCTTACCCCCTAGTTGCTTACCTTTCTCTTCTTCTTTTGGCTCATACCTCGGTTCTATTTGTAAAGTAGGGGGTGGGATGAGTAGCAGTTGGTTAGTGTGTTCCTCCTCTTCTGCTGCATTCCGTGCCGCTCGATCAGCAAAGTGGTTTCCTTTTACTATAGGGGAATCCCCCTTTTGATGTCCTTTGCAATGTATTATTGCCACCTTTTTAGGCAACCAAATGGCTTCTAATAGAGCTAAAATTTCATCCTTATTTTTAATTTCTTTTCCTGCAGTTGTCAACAACCCACGCTCCCGGTAGATGGCGCCATGTACATGGGCAGTGGCAAAGGCATATCTACTGTCTGTATAGATGTTGGCACTTTTCCCTTCAGCAATTCTAAGGGCCTGTGTGAGTCCGATAAGCTCAGCCCGTTGTGCAGATGTGCCTTTAGGCAGTGCCTTTTTCCATAACACAGTATCTTGAGTGGTCACCGCAGTTCCAGCATACCTTTGCCCATCCCGAACATAGCTACTTCCATCTGTGAACAGGGTTAAATCTGCCTTCTCATAGGCCTGATCCCGTAGATCTGGTCTGGCTCCTGTAATGGTATCTAATACTTGTCTACAGTCATGGATCACCGATGAGTCTGGCAACGGGAGCAATGTAGCAGGATTCAAGGCCGTTGTTTTCAAAAATTGTATTGCGGGGGGGTTCAGCAACTGTGCCTGATACTGTGTTAGTCGGGCATTCGAGATCCACCTATCCGGGGGAGCCCGCAGCACTTGTTCTAAATAGTGCTCTCCAATGACCTGAATGTCTTGACCCAGAGTCAGTTTACTGGCCTCCTTAACAAGGATGGAGGTAGCAGCAAGTGCTCTCAAACAATTGGGCCATCCTGATGACACAGGATCTAGTCTTCTGGACAGATAGGCTACTGGTCTTTTCCAAGGTCCCAGTTCTTGACAGAGGACCCCTAGAGCAATGCCCTTCTTCTCAGTCACAAATAGTTGAAAAAACTTAGACAAGTCTGGCAGGGTTAATGCCGGGGCTGCAACTAGGGCCTCCTTAAGTTTTTGAAAAGACTCTCGTGCCTCCTCTGTCCATACAAATTGTTCCTCTTTTCCCCGTGTTAACTCATGCAAAGGTTTGGCCAGCTCTGCAAATCCCAGTATCCAAAGTCTGCAATATCCCACAGCACCTAAAAATTCTCGTACTTGCCTCTTACTTACAGGCTCAGGAATCTGTAATATAGTCTGAATTCTTTGGCTAGACAAACTACGTTGTCCTCCCCTCAAGTCATACCCCAAGTAACTCACGGTTTGGGTGACAATTTGGGCCTTCTTAGCAGATACTCGATAGCCCATCCGTTGCAATTCTTGGAGTAGTTCTAACGTAGCTTCTTGGCAACTCTCCTGGTTTGGGGCTGCGATAAGGAGATCGTCCACATACTGCAGCAGTACAATTGAAGAGTGGCCGGCTCGAAACTCCTGTAAGTCTTTGCACAAAGCCTCATTAAATATGGTTGGGGAATTCTTAAAACCCTGAGGGAGCCTGGTCCAAGTGTATTGGCCTGAAAGTCCATTCTCAGGATCATTCCACTCAAAGGCAAACATTTCCTGACTTTGCTTTGCTAATGGAATGCAAAAGAAGGCATCTTTCAAATCCAATACTGAATAGAAAACATGAGTCGGTGGCAATGAACTTAATAGGGTATAGGGGTTTGGCACAGTAGGATGTATGGTCTCTACCCGAGCATTCACTTCACGCAGGTCCTGCACTGGGCGATAGTCCTGAGTTCCAGGCTTTTGTACTGGCAGCAGAGGAGTGTTCCAGGCAGATTGGCATTCCCGGAGAATCCCAGCTTCTAATAAGCGCCTCAAGTGCTGTGCTATACCCTGTTTAGCCCGAGCAGGCACAGGATACTGTCTGATGCGTACTGGGCTGGCATCGCTCCGCAACAGCACTACTACAGGCGGCTGATGTATTGCCAATCCCGGAGGATTGTTTTCTGCCCAAACTCCAGGAACCTGCTGCTTTACTTCCTCAGGGATGCCCGTAAACCCGCTCTTACCTTCCGGGAGGGAGGCAATCAGGTATTCTTCTGATATTGGCACAGTCACTAATACCTTGCCTTCTGCATTCTTCTCCTGGTTGAAGGTTATTGTTGCTTGAAATTTTTGCAACAAATCTCGTCCCAACAGCGGGTAAGGGCAGTCTGGAATAATCAGGAATGAATGAGTAATAGTCCCTCGCGCCAGGTCTGTAATCCGTGCAGTGGCTCGAGGATATGAGACAGCTTTGCCAGTGACCCCTATTACCTTTGTGGATTCCTTTTGTAATGTCCCAAGTGGTCTCTTTAGGACGGAATAAGTGGCCCCCGTGTCAACTAGGAAGGTAGTTGGTTTCCCCTCAATTGACAGTGTGACCATAGGCTCCTGGGGGCCAACAGAAATGGAGCCTTGGCCCCGTCAATCTAATTGGAGCAAAACTTGTGAGCCTTGTTCCTGATTTACGGCCTGTAGCTTAGGGCAATCCTTCTTCCAGTGACCTTTCTCTTTGCAATAAGCACACTGGTCTCTATCTAGTTGCTTCTGCGGGAAAGTTCCCTTCTTTCCCTTAAAGGGCTGCTGTTTCCCTTTTTGTCCTTTTGATTGCTGTGCCAAGAGTAGTTTTACAGCTGTTCTCCCTAACTCAGGGTCATCACGATTGACAAAGACTCTCTGTGCTATTTCTAATAATTCACTCCTATTCTTTCCCTCAAATCCTTCTATTTTCTGGAGCTTCTTTCTAATGTCTGGGGCTGCCTGAGTGACAAAGGTTATGTTTATTAGCTTGCGATTTTCCTCTGCCTCAGGATCAATAGGGGTATAAACCCGGTAGGCCTCCATTAGCCGCTCTAAATATGCAGCAGGGGACTCATCCTTCCCCTGAGTTACCTCACCTACCTTACTAAAGTTGGTTGGTTTCTTAGCAGCTGCCCTTATTCCCCTTAATAGAGCCTGGCGATATTGGGTAAGCGATTCCCTATCCCTGTCATTGTTTGGATCCCAACTGGGGGGGCTTCTGGGGAGCGTCCTCTCTAGTTCCCTTTCAGTGCCCCCCTCTTCCCTAAATACTCTTTCAGCTTCTTGGCTGATGCGGGTTCTTTCTTCCGTTGTGAACAAAGAGTGCAAAAGCTGCTGGCAATCATCCCAAGTTGGTTGATGGGTCCTGAAAACAGTCTCAAGCAAAGAAATTAACCCCTGAGGTTTCTCTGAAAATGACGGGGTCTGATGTTTCCAATTATAAATGTCACTAGTAGAAAAAGGAATATAAATCATTCGGGATGGTGCATGTGATCCTTCATCTAGTGGGGGCAACACCTCCCTAAGAGGTAACATTGGGGCACCTCCGGCAAAGGAAGGTTGAGCATAAGGGGTTCCCCCCCGGGTGTGGGGAGGACTCTGGACATTCTCGGGCACAGTTGAATCTGGCTCCCTAGGCTTCTGATAAGGGGGAGGATAATTTACAGGGTCTGCTATATCCTCAGTAACATCAGAAAGGACCGGATACGATTTGGGAGGCTCTTTTTCAGGTGCAGGTGGAGCGGAGGGAGGGCGAGGCTTAATGTCCGCAGCGCTCACACAAATAGCTCTCTTAATCTTTTGATTTGCTTTTATGCACCTCTTAATGTACCCAGGTTTGTCTGTAGCTATATCTATCCAAACATCTATATACACATATTGGTCTGGGTGAGGCACCTGATATATAATGGCTCTTACTGCAAAAACTATGGGTAGATCAAAGGTTCCTTCAGATGGCCATCCAACCTTAAGAGATGGCCACTCTACTTGGCTTAAGGTCCGGAGAGTTTCTCGATCGGGTGGAGGTCCCCCATAACCCTGAGCTCTCTTCTGAAAATCAGAGAAGTTACTTAAAATGCAATCAAGAGGGGATTTAAGAGTAGATTCTTGCTGTCCCATCTCGCGGTGCTTGTTCTTCTCAGCCAGGTATGCTTCTAGTCCTACAAAGACAACACACAGGATTCCCCACCCTATAAGCAGGGTGATCTAGATGGATGAGCGTTGATCACACTGTACTGGCAAACAAATTAACACCAAACACAACAATGCAATACACAAAATTTCCCACACAGTCATTCAGGCTAAACAAACAACCAGACAGCAGCGCGGCGCGGCGCGAGTGAGCTCACTACTTCGAAACGATCGATCGATTTCAGACAGAAACAGAAACCTCGGCCGGCAGCGTCCTGCCCTTTGGCCCGAGTGTCTGGGCGGGTCACTGACAGCGTCCTGTCTGCCACCACAGACTGTAAGTGCTCCGGAGCCAGATTGCAAAAACAAGAAATTCTACAACAAAATACTCACCAGCTCAAACACAAACAGCTGTTCCGCCTGTCCCCAGTCAAGATTCCCGTAATGGGTAATCCCGGACGAGCCCCCATAAAATGTTACACTCGCCGGGTAAAACAGACACTGGAGACGTTTGGAGAGTTTCAGACAAATTTTTATGGCCAAGAGAAAAAGAGAACAAAACAAAAAAAATAAACCTGCGCAGGGGTGGACCCTCAAGTGGTAGTCACAAGGGCCACCCCTAGCGCCTACAATCTAGGGGTTTTTATAGCGTAGCAAGCAAGCAGTTCATACAGAAGCGAATTTGGCGTTTAGCAATTGGCTCCTCCAAATCAAATTTTAGTCATGTGCCTTAGTAACCAGTCATACAGTTGAAAGCCCCCAGCTGGAAATGTCCCTATCTATCCCTTAGGATGTGGTCACATTAACTATCTTAGGAGTTTTTACGACTTCCGTATCTCAAGGACTCATCAGCTCCTAGTCATCCTGGGAGTCTATCGACTTCCCTATCTCTAGGACTCATCTGTCTTATTCATCCTGGGTGTCTGGTCTCATCTATTCCGGGAATGTGCTGTGCTTACTGGACCAGTTCTTTTTAAGTTATTTTCCCAAGCCTATTAATGTATTTTATAGTTTTTATTCGAATGTCACACTTCCCTGAGGGCTACGCAAAGCCTTGCCTGTTTAAGGAACAGCAGGTTTAGTCCCTTCCTATTTTGTAAAACTATTTCCTCTATATAAATGAACCTGAGGTATAACATATACTAGAATATATAATAGAGGCTTATTTTTGTTTGTTTGTTTGTTTGTTTGGGTTTTTTTTTTAATTTCTCTGAAGCTGGAAATGGGGAGAGACAGTCAGACAGACTCCCACATGCGCCCTACCGGGATCCACCCGGCACGCCCACCAGGGGGCGACGATCTGCCCACCAGGGGGCGATGCTCTGCCCCTCTGGGGCGTCGCTCTTTTGCGACCAGAGCCACTCCAGCGCCTGGGGCAGAGGCCAAGGAGCCATCCCCAGCTCCCGGGCCATCCTTGCTCCAAAGGAGCCTTGGCTGCGGGAGGGGAAGAGAGAGACAGAGAGGAAGGAGAGGGGGAGTGGTGGAGAAGCAGATGGGCGCTTCTCCTGTGTGCCCTGGCTGGGAATCGAACCCGAGACCTCTGCACGCCAGGCCGACGCTCTACCACTGAGCCAACCGGCCAGGGCCAGCTTATTTTGTTTTAAACTTGTTTTTTTTTTTTCTTTGTACCTTTTACAATTTGCATAAATCCTTTGTAACATAAATTTTTAAATTTTTATGAACTTTAAATACTTAGCATTTTAAACAATTTTTCCTTTAAAATATACTTTCTTTTTGGAGGTGTCTTCACCCTAAGTAGTTAATATTTACAGGTTACTTTACAGGGGTAGCTACAAGCACATATATTTTTTATTTATTATGTAGAGTTGTTCTCCGCCTCCTGTAGGACCTATAGCGGCATATATATTAAATTTTAAGATGACTTGTTTTGACCTTTCCCGACCCTAGTTTTCCCCCTTTTTTAAAGTTCAATTTTAAGTAGTCCTAAGGCGAGATTAATCAGGCTTCAGGTATTTATAGACCAGCCAGCTTCCAGTTTGTGGCTGGAGCAGGGCATTTCATTCTTCTCAGGATTTGGGACAAGTCAAAAAAACTAAACCGATCTCTGATAGAAGTCCTGACCAAATTCATTCTAAAAACTAATGAAAACTGGACTACTTTACTCCCCCTAATTCTGCTAAAACCTAAATGCACCCCCCTACTAGGCAGCATTCACTCTATATAAAGGGTTGGCGTGATCTGGTTGCACCGTCTCCGAGGGGATCTCTAAGGGAGTTTAGGGAGGAGGGGTATTGCCCTATCTGATATCATTCACAAGTGCTTCATGAAACTACAGAATCATAATACCTTTCATTTTATTTTCTATCATTTTATTTTACTTTATTTTTAAGATTTTTATTAACTCATTTTAAAGAGGAGAGAGAGAGCAAGACAGAATAAGTAGGTAGAGAGAAGGGGTAGGAGCAGAAAGCATAACCTCCAATATGTGCCTTGATAAGGGAAGCCCAGGGTTGTGAACCGTCAACCTCAGTGTTTCAGGTAGACACTTTCCACTGCACCAGCACAGGTCTGAGTCTATCACTTTCAAACTGTACCTAGTTCTTCTATTATGTCTTTGTGCATAACATGTTACCATGATTTGAGCTATTTTTTCTTTGTAAGAAGTTTTTGTTATTATCACCTATGGCAACTTCTAGTGATGTTTATGAGGTTTCTTATGAGTATTGGTCAGTGTTTGTACAGTTTTTTTGAGAAATTATAGATTAAGTTTCAAGTAAAATGCAAGGTCTTTTCTTCACTGTATGTTTGTTTCACAAAGCAATCTCACAGCAAGGGAAGAAATATCTAGTTCTAAGATTACGTATAGTAAATTTGTGGTTGCTATGCATCCTATTTGAGAAGAAGAAATCCTTTTAAAATTTTAGCTCGAAGTCATGTATGCGTTTTTCCTTTGTGTTTTCTTTCTCTGCGCTATTCAGGAGTGTGGCACGTGGACTGGAGACATTGGTGTCACTGATAAAAAGAGAGCATGTAAGAGGTGTGGAAACACAGGCCCCATCCCAGAACTCCTGAGTGAGAATCACCATTTTTAGAAAATGCAGTTCACTGTTGTCCACATCAAAATTGAAGAAATACTTACACTTCCACCTTGTGACTTTTCCACCTGACTAATATATATATATATACAACTAAAAATGAGTGATACACATACAGCACTGACAAATTCACATGCCTGTGTTGATACCTTAATTCTATTGATAAATTTTAGAGAGAGAGAAGCCATAAACTTGCTGTTTCACTTATTTATTATATATTGGTTGATTTCTTCTATGTGCCTTGACCAGCAATCAAGCCTGCCACATTGGTATATCAGAAGAATGCTCTATCCATCTGACCTACCAGGTCACAGTGATGCCTTAATTTTAAAATTCATCTTGAAAAATCAAGTCTGTGTAGTATATTTTTGGACATGTGTTGGAGAATATTATTGTGTGAAAGATTGAAAAAACAAAAGACGAGCCTGACCAGGCGGTGGCACAGTTGATAGAGTATCGGACTGGGATGAGGAGGACCCAGGTTCAAGACCCCAAGGTTGCCAGCTTGAGCGCAAGCTCATCTAGTTTGAGCAAGGCTCACCAGTGTGAGCCCAAGGTTGCTGGCTTGAGCAAGGGGTCACTCGGTCTGCTGTAGCCCCCCGGTCAAGGCACAAACGAGAAATCAAGCAGTGAACAACTAAGTAGCCGCAACGAAGAACTGATGTTTCTCATCTCTCTCCCTTCCTGTCTGTCTGTCCCTATCTGTCCCTCTCTCTGACTCTCTGTCTCTGCAACCGAAAGAAAGAAAGAAAGAAAGAAAAGGAAAGGAAAGGGAAAGGGAAAGGAAAAGGAAAAGGAAAAGGAAAAGGAAAAGGAAAGGAAAAGACGACAAAAAAATTTTTGAGAAGAGCATTGCTGCCTAACCCAGGTAGTGGCACAGTAGATAAGGCACTGGCCTGGGACACAGGTCTCAGATTTACTGACTTCAACCCAGGGTCCCTGGCTTGAGTGTGGGGTTATAGTCGTTACCCCATGGGTGCTGACAGGAGCCCAAAGAAAGTTGGATTGAGCAACAAGTCACTGGCTCAGCTAGAGCCACCTCATCAAGGCACAGATCAGAAAGCAGTGGATGAGCAACTAAAAGTCCCACAGCTTGAGTTGATGCTTCTCATCTCTCTCAAACCAGTTTGTTTGACCCTCTTTCTCTCTGACACACACTCAGAAAAAATATCTATTGCTGGGCGAAAATGATCTTATTGGATCATTTTCTCTTAGGACAAAACCAGTTCTAACCCTGTTTTCATGTTGGATGGCATTATGAACTCAGACTGCAAACCTCTGTTAATGTGTCTTTTCTTCCAGAAACCATTGACCTTCAGGCGTGTGACCTTCAGGGATGTGGCTGTAGATTTCTCTCAGGAGGAGTGAGAATGCCTGGATCCAGCTCAGCGGAAACTGTACGTGGATGTGATGTTGGAGAACTACAGGAACCTGGTCTCCCTGGGTGAGGATGACTTCCTTCCTGAGTTTATTCTCTCCCTGCAGCTTTTGTTTCCTTCATTAGGGGGAACATCACGTGGGAGCTTCTGCCTTGCAGGGTAGATTTCAGAGTTCTGCCATCAGGGAACAATTATGGGGGTGTGCTGGTGTAGAAACAAAGGCTTCACGATGCTCGCTGATTAGAATTCAGTGTATGAAAACTTACATGTTGTCTAGAACAATTAAGGTGTTTTCAGAAAACAGTATTTTTTAAGGTTATTTTCCAGAACATTGTAATACTGTACCATGTCTTCTCAGTTGGGCATGAAATGAATTAGAAATTGGAGCTGGGAAGGAAAATGACAGTATCCTTCCACCCAGGTAGGTGGGATGAGGAAGCAGATGAGGCCGGTATGAGATCTAAAGGTCACGGAGGAGGCCAGACTTTACAGTGTGGTTGGGAAGCTGCTGCAGTGGAAAGGGCTGTGAGAGGCCCAGGTGTATTCTGGTTGCTGTCATTGATGTGTCTCCAACACGTCCTGTATTCCGACATCCTCTCAGGACTCTGCTTTTGCCCTAGTGACCTCCATCATCACATTATCAGTGGGGTCCAAGTCTTCCACTTGGACTGAGGGCTGCCATGATCTGACTCCTCTTCCATAGCTTTGGGCACCACAGAAAACCTGTGCACCTACCTGAGGAATTACATGATAAGCTGTTTTTTTCTCATTTGGAGTGTTTTGTTTTCTTTTATTTTTTGTGACAGACACATAGAAACGGACAGAGAAACAGGAAGAGAGAGAGATAAGAATCATCAATTCTTTGTTGCACCACTTTTCTTTGTTGTTCATTGATTGCTTTCTTTTATGTGCCTTGGTGGGGGGGGGGGGGGGAGCTACAGCACAGGGAGTAATCCCTATCTCATGCCAGCGACCATGGGTTCCTGTCTTTGATCTTACCCTCAAGCCAGCAATCCTGTAATCAAGCTGGTGAGCCCACGCTCAAGCTGGCAATTTTGGAGTTTTGAAAATGGGTTTTCTATGTCCCCATTTCATGTCTATCCACTATGCCACTGCGTGGTAAGGCCAGATTTATCATTTCTAATCCTATGGACATTTCCCACAAGACTTTACAGAGTCAATGATTTCATCAAAACACAAATCATCTCACCAAAGTATGAGCATGTATTTCTGTTTTAATTCTAAATGTTCTTTTGCTTAGTATGAATTATTGTTACAGAATTCTGGTCTGGGCCCTAGCACTTTGTCTCAGTGGGAGAGCGTCAGCTTGGCATATACATGTCCTGGGATCAATTCCACTCGGGGCATACAGGGGAAGTGACCATCTGCTTCTCCACTCTTCACCCTTCTCTCTCTTCCTCTCTTTCATTCTCTCTCTTTCCCTCCTGAAGCCATGTCTTCTTTGGTTCCAGTGTATTATCCCTGGGCGCTGAGGACGGCTCTGTCGTGTTTCCACCTCCAGCACTAAAAATAGCTGAGTTGTGACCATGGCTCCAGATGGATAAAACAACACCCCCAGAAGGGGTTTTGTGTGCATCACATCGAGGTACATGCACGAGTCTGTCAATCTTTCCTTCTTTAACTTGGAAATGAAGAAAAATGTGTTTCTAGTATCTATTTTTTAATTGTCCACATTAGAGTAATTTCATGTCTCTGTGTATCTCATAGAGTCCTTCAATAGTTACTGCCATTGGCGACCTTTGAGTATTTTGCCCAGCAGGTAGAAAAGTGTCCACTGCTACCTGCTTTCATCATCACTGTCATTCTATAATTCTTTCTTTTGAAGTTCAGAGCAGCTGGGGCTGTGTCTTTTTCTATTTTTACTTTTTGATGAGATTTTTGTCATATTTGTGCTTTTGGATTCACAAGTGCTGGTACAACATGCAGAATCGCCTCCTTTGGTAAGAATTGGGATGCAGCATTATTGGGCACTTCATATTTAGGAAGCGGCCTTGTTCCTTAATTGAAGTTTATTTCAGGCAAAATCAATGATGAGGTTTTTCATTTCTTAATGTGTCTTTTTTATGGTGTGCTTAATCTGAAATGTTTAAAGATTACATTAGTTGGTCCATAAATCAGAACTTTTGGAATGCTTTTTTTATTTAGAAATGAAGGTTATTTTTTTAGGTGGATTAGTAGCTGAAATACATAAACCAGAGAAATTTCTCATTTCACAAATATTTTTATTACAATTATACTTGATAGGTATTTTTGAATGATTTGAATGCATTATCTAAGAAATTATTCTGCTGTATAATGTCATGATGAAAAATTATTGCTGTTTGAAGGTACACTCACTTATAGTTAATAAAGAAGGATTTTGATATCTGAAACTTCTATATAATTTTCAAAATTCTACAGATCAATCTCATTCTTTATTTGCTTTTTATTTTTCATTCAGTATTATTTTGAACTAGTTTCAAATGTACAGGATAGTAGTTACACCTTAATACACTTTATAAAATCTGAAAGTGTTCCCCGTTATATTTCCGGGACCCAGTATAGTTAACACAGTATTATTTACTGTAGTCCCCACGCTGCACTTTACATCCCATGGCTGTTCTGTAGCTAACATTTGTTCTTCTCCAGTGCTTCTACTTTTTCCCTTAGTCTTCCAACTCCCCTGCCCTCTGACAGCCATCACTCTGGTCACTGAACTTGTGACTCTCTTTCTGGTTGTTTATTTATTTATATTGTTCTTTAGATTCCAAACATAATTGACATCAGATGGTACGTGTTTCTCTGACAGTCTTATTTCACTTAGTACAGTACGTTCTATGTGTGCCCATGCTTTTGCAAATGCTACGGTTTCATTCTTTTTTATCATCCTTTTCTTTCTTAACATTTATATTCACATTTTTTATATTCTTCATTTTACAATGACCCTGATTCTTTTTTTTTTTTCGTTTTAAGATGACCCTCCCTTCCCCCTTTTTTTTCTGAGAGTACGAGATCAAAGGAGACAGATAAAAAGCCTCAACTCGTAGTTGAGTCCCTTTAGTTAGTTGTTCAGTGACTACTTCTTATATGTGCCTTGACTTGGGGTCTTCAGTTGAAGCAGTGACACCTTGCTCAAGCCAGCGACCTTGGAATCAAGCTAGTAACCATAGAATCATGACGATCCCATGCTCAAGTTGGCGACCTTGATATTATTGTTTCTGTTTTATTTTTAATTAATTAATTTATTTTAGTGAGAGAAAGAGGGACAGTTGGAAAGAGAGTGAGAAGAAAAGCATCAACTCATAATTGGGGCTCGTTGGTTGTTCATTGATTGCTTTGTTATATATGCCTTGATGAGGAGCTCCACCTGAGCCACTGACCCCTTGCTCCAGCCAGTGACCTTGGGCTTCAAGCCAGCGACCATGGGTCATATCTGTGCCAGTGACCTCCACAGATAAACTGGTGTAACCACGCTTTAGCTGGCGACCTTGGGATTTTGAATTGGTTCCTCAGCATCTCAGTCAACACTCAATTAATTGTTCGACCACCTGCGAAGGCCTGGTGTCCTTGCTTTTAAGCTTTTGAGCCTGCACTCAAGGCAAATGAGCTCATGCTCAGGCAGAGACCTCAGGGATTGAGACCTGGTACCTCAGCATCCCAGGCTGACACTGTATTCGCTGCACCACTAGTCTTGGTGTTTCTGGTTTTGATACCTATCTTCAGTACTGCAGTCTGTGCTTGAACAATTACTCACTTTTTTTAAAATGACCTTTACAGTACATTCACCATTCTCTTGGCACTCGGTCATTCAAAACAAAAACGATCTTTCAGGAAGCAGGAAGGCAACCAGTTCATTGAGCATACAGCACTGTCATTTCTGTGTTTCTTATGAAGAAACTGGTAATTAGAAATGTTCTTCGCCTGACCTGTGGTGGCGCAGTGGATAAAATGTCGACCTGAAAATGCTGAGGTCGCCGGTTCATAAACCTGGGCTTGCCTGGTCAAGGCACAAATGGGAGTTGATGCTTCCAGCTCCTCCCCCTTTCTCTCTCTCTCTCTCTCTCCCTCTCTCTCTCCTCTCTAAAAATGAATAAAAAAAAATAAAAAAAAAAAGAAATGTTCTCACCATATCTTCCTTGTGTGGTTGGGTTTTTCAGCAGCTATTATTAGTCTTAGATGTAAGTTTTTATGCCTCTGATGTGACATTTTTGATTGTTACCTTTCTTGGTCTTGCCTTGAACTCTTAATCTGCCTTTGTCTTACTTAAAATGTAATTTTGTCACTACTTGCTGGTATATCCATTTACCTTGTGTCATAACTGTCATATTTTGTATCTTTCAGCTATGCCATCCGAGGACAACCAGACCTTGTTACAAAACACAGGCTAGAAGATTTATTCTCTAGAACAATACTGGTAAGATATGGAAGGTGTAGTTTTGATAATGTAATGTAATAAAAACCTCAGAAATTTAGGAAGAATGATAAGAGAAAAGGATATTAATATGTACAGAACTGCCTGACCAGGCGATGGTGCAGTGGATAGAGTGTCGGACTGGGATGCGGAAGGAACAAGGTTCGAGACCCCAATGTTGCCAGCTTGAGTGCGGGCTCATCTGGCTTGAGCAAAAAGCTCACCAACTTGGACCCAAGGTCGCTGGCTCGAGCAAGGGGTTACTCAGTCTGCTGAAGGCCCAAGGGCAAAGCACATATGAGAAAGCAATCAATGAACAACTAAGGTATCACAACGAAAAACTGATGATTGATGCTTCTTGTCTGTCTGTCCCTATCTATCCCTCTCTCTAACTCCCTCTCTGTCCCTATAAAAAAAAATATATGTCCAGAACTAACCTGCTGCAATTATTTTTTGTTGTTATTTATATACAGTGTGCCTTAACACACGAGTTTAATTTGTTTAATGACCATGCTCATGACTCAGTTTGCTTGTATGTCAAATCAAATTTCCCCATTTAAATTAAGGGGAATGAAATTAATTCCTTCCGGCCTACAAAAACCACATGAATTTTTTGTTTTACGTATATGCTTTTATTTTTTTTTAGTTTTTATTTTGTTGTATTTTTCTGAAGTGAGAAGCAGGGAGGCAGAGACAAACTCCCGCTTGTGCCCAACTGGGATCCACCCGGCATGCCCACCAGGGGCCGATGCTCTGCCCATCTGGGGCGTTGAGCCGCTGCAGTCAGAGCCATTCTAGCACCTGAGGCGAGGGCCATGGAGCCATCCTCAGCACCCGGGCCAATTTTGTTCCAGTGGAGCCTTGGCTGCAAAAGGGGAAGAGAGAGATGGAAAGGAGAGAGGTAAAGGTGGAGAAGCAGATAGGTGCTTCTCCTGTGTGCCCTGACCAGGAATCGAACCCAGGACTTCCACATGCCAGGCCAACGCTCCACCACTGATCCAACCACCCAGGACCACCATGTATATACCACTGATCCAACCAGCCAGGGCCACGAACATCCTTTTAAATAAGAAATTGTACTTTATTAATAACAGATATATATATATATATGCATTTATGTATAATCCATAATAAGCAAGAATGTAAAGATATAAACTGGTTTATGAAATGTATTTACCTTCAAGGTCAGGCAAAGATGCTGGCGGAGGGGAAGGAGACTGGCGTAGGTGATTTTCATTTCTAGGATCAAAGACTTAAAATTTGAGACTCACTCATATCTGGCAAAGAATTATAAGCTCTGGTTATGGCCTTGGACATTTGGCTCAGCAGTAGACCATTGGCTTATTGTGTGAAAGTTCTGGGTTCAATTCCTGGTAATGGAACTCAGGCTAAGTGACCATCTGTTTCTCCAGCCCTTCCCCTCTCCCTTGACTCTTTTCTCTTCCCCTCCTGCAGCCGTGGCTTTATTGGAACAAAGTGGCCCCAGGCACTGAGGATGGCTCCATGGCCTCATGCCAGGTGCTAGAATAGCTAGACACTAAAATAGTTCAACTGCACAGCTACAGCCCCCTAGTGGGTTTGCAAGGTTGATCCTAGTGGAGACACATGCAGTAGTGTCTTTCTGCCTTCCTGCTTCCCATTTAGCAGTGGGAAAAAAAGAATTATACTCTGTGGCTATGAGATATCAGCAATGCTTATTTTAAATTTAAAAACTACTGCAAGAAAGCAGATAGTCAATTCCTTTTAAAAGGAATTACATGTTAGATGTGTAATACAATAGGTAAATCCATTGAGTCTAAAAAAAGTAATTCTTTTTTCTTAATCCCCACTTCTGCTCACCAGCCCCCCCTCCCTGAGCGCCCCTCTCCGGGCCCCTGTAAAGCCAGTAGGCACAGCCACCATCACAGCCACCTGGCCCATGCAGATACGGATTTGATTCGGACAGACGGTAATGAAACAACGGAGCCAAGAACTGGTGGGCCATTAGTTTTAATCCTAGCTTGCTCTGGGCGGGGGAGAAAATACACACAGTGGGAAAACAGTTCCCTTTCCATTCAAGGCTCCCAAAGCCACTGACTTATCTGAGTTTCCTGGAATCAAAGGTTTCTACCTCACCAGCTTTATTCACCTCTGTTCCCCATCTCCTTCTCTCTGCACAAACTGGCTTCTCCTTCAGCACTCCACCATCTTGGTGCTTCTCCTCTCTACGTGGCCCTTCTCTGCTCTCCCCAGCATGGGCTCTTCTACCCCATTTTATACTGTAGAAATCAAAACCTTTAATCCAATATACAAACAAGGAAGTTTCTGATACAAAATCACTTATCTGAGGCATAATGGGATTCTTCATGAGAATGCACCACCCCACATCATGCAACAGTCAAGGGTGTGGGGAAAAGCTTAGTTTTGAAAAGATCTTAGTATTAAAAGGGTGGGAAAGGCTTAGTCTTAAAACAGCCTTAAGCTATAAGGATCTTGCCTGCTTACAGCCTGTCCCCCTCACCCAGTGCAAGCTATTAGCAAGCAAACATATATATCAGTCGTCCTCAACCCCCGGGCTGCAGACTAGTTTCGGTTCGTGGGCCATTTGGTGCCGGTCCGCAGAGAAAAATAAATAACTTACATTATTTCTGTTTTATTTATATTTAAGTCTGAACGATGTTTTATTTTTTAAAAATGACCAGATTCCCTCTGTTACATCCGTCTTAAAACTCACTCTTGATGCTTGTCTTGGTCATGTGATATGTTGCCGCTAAAATTAAACCCATAAACTAGCAAAATGAGTGAAAAACAAAATCCCATCGATACTTTTTTTGTGAAGTGGAAAAGGGCCAGTGAGGAGACAGAAGAAGAACCTACGATCTCGAAGAAAAAGAAGGCTCAGTTAACAGTCAATACCAGGAGTCCTACTTGAAGTCTGGATTTATCGCAACTGGTGAGTCTTGCGCACCAAGGCCACTTTGCATAATATGTGGTGACTGGCTAAGTAATGAGGCAATGAAGTCTTCAAAACTGCTTCGCCACTTGGAGACCAAGCACCCTACTTTAAAAGATAAGCCTTCTGAGTATTTCGAAAGAAAAAAGCATGAACAAGAAGGACAGAAACAATTACTGGTGGCCACTACACCAAATGCGAGTGCACTGAGAGCATCATACTTGGTGGCTAATCGTATTGCTAAGGCTAAGAAGCCATTCACCATTGGTGAAGAATTGATCCTTCCAGCCACTAAAGATTTGTTGTGGACTCTAGGAGAGGCTGTGGCTAAAAAGATAGCACAGATGCCTCTTTCGGCTACCACCGTCACACGGCGCATTGAGGAAATAGCAGAGGACATTGAATCACAATTGTTGGAAAGGATTAATAAATCACCGTGGTACGCTCTCCAAGTTGACGAATCTACAGATATTGACAACAAGGCAATGCTACATGTTTACCAGCGTTATCTTTATCAAGAGGATGTGCATGAGGATATGTTATGTGCACTATCATTGCCAACCAAAACCACAGCCGCAGAACTATTTAAATTGCTGGATGACTACATATCAGGAAAACTGAAATGGTCTTTTTGTGTCAGCATATGCACAGATGGAGCTGCTGCCAAGACAAGAAGGATGTCTGGTTTAACTACTCGGATTAAGGAGGTTGCACCTGAATGCGAGTCGATGCATTGTGTCATTCACAGGGAAATGCTGGCTAGCCGAAGTATACCACCGGAACTTAACAGCGTATTGAATGATGTCGTTAAAGTTATTAACCACATGAAAGCACACGCCCTTCACTCGCGCCTGTTTGAGCAGCTTTGTGAGGAAATGAACACGGAGCACAGACACCTTCTCTTATACACAGAAGTAAGATGGTTATCCTGAGGGAGGTCCCTGGCCAGAGTGTTTGAATTACTGAGCCGCTGCAGATTTCTCTCAGGAAAAAAGTCACCGCTAGCAGCACATTTCAGTGACAAGGAATGGGTCGCAAAACTCGCCTACTTGTGCGACATATTTAACCTCAATGAACTCAGTCGGTCACTTCAGGGGAAAATGACAACTGTCTTCAAGTTGGCAGATAAAGTAGCTGCATTTAAAGCCAAACTTGATTTGTGGGGACGATGCGTGAATGGGTATATTTGACATGTTTCAAACATTTGTGGGAATTTTGGAAGAAACTGAGCCCAAGCCTTCATTGTCCCAGCTGGTGCACAATCGCCCATATTTGCTTTTAAAAGAGTTTGAATGCTACTTGCCAACCACCAAAGACCCTCGAATTGCCAAAGAATGGATCCGCGATCCATTTATCAACAAACCAGGTGAATCCAGTGTGTCTATGCAAGAAGAGGATCAACTTCTGGAGATCGCAAATGACGGCGGCCTTAAAAGTATGTTCGAGACTACAACTCTGCCGGTGTTCTGGATTAAAGTCATGCCAGAATACCCCGAGATTGCCACAAAAGCACTAAAAACCCTGTTGCCATTTCCGACATCCTATTTGTGTGAAGCAGGATTTTCTGCAGTGACAGCAACCAAAACAAAATTATGGAATAGACTGGACATAAGCAACACACTTCGGGAGTCATTGTCTCCCATTACCCCTAGATGAGACTGTCTTGTTACAGAGAAACAAGCTCTGTAATCAGGGCTCCCACTGATTTAGCATTATGGTTGTTAAGAGATAGGCTACTATCTCTCGTTCTATAAAAACATAATAAATAACCCTTACAATATTCATAACAATGGTGAGTTGTATTTTTCATACACTTTATATTTGTTTTTGTGTTGTATCTTATTTTTAAGGCATGTTTAAACATTACCATAGCGACTGGAAAGTGTTTGGAGGCAGAGAGGATGTTACTCATGTTATGTTTTTGGTGTGATGTTAAGAGGACGCTTCTAATACACAGTGTATTCATGTTTATTTTTATGTCGTAGGTTCATGATTGGTAGTGAGCCTGAACCTATCATATTCAAATTGAATAACAAATTTAAATACAGCCTCAATAATGATGACATGCTTGTTCCTCCTTTAACTTAGCCCAATAAATATCATAAGTTCGACAATTATATTTAAAAATACCAGTTTTGCCCTGGCCGGTTGGCTCAGCGGTAGAGCGTCAGCCTGGCATGCGGGGGACCTGGGTTCGATTCCCGGCCAGGGCACATAGGAGAAGCGCCCATTTGCTTCTCCACCCCCCCCTCCTTCCTCTCTACCTCTCTCTTCCCTTCCCGCAGCCAAGGTTCCATTGGAGCAAAGATGGCCCGGGCGCTGGGGATGGCTCCTTGGCCTCTGCCCCAGGCGCTAGAGTGGCTCTGGTTGCTGCAGAGCGATGCCCCGGAGGGGCAGAGCATTGCCCCCTGGTGGGCAGAGCATCGCCCTTGGTGGGCCTGCCGGGTGGATCCCGGTCGGGCGCATGCGGGAGTCTGTCTGACTGTCTCTCCCTGTTTCCAGCTTCAGAAAAATACAAAAAAAAAAAAAAAAATTAAAAATACCAGTTTTTACGCCGGTCGAATAATTTTATTTTGTGCATTTATCTGTCCCACCCTAAAGGCTGGTCCGTGAAAATATTTTCTGACATTAAACCGGTCCATGGCCCAGAAAAGATTGGGGACCACTGATATTTGAAAGCTTACTTGACCCACAAGCCCCTCCCTCTCGAGGTTTCTCCCCTCTCTCCCCCGCTAGGTCCTTTCCCGAGTTACTGTCACTCTCCCCATTGGGTCCCATTCCACTGCAACCCCACTTTGTTGTCTCTTCAGGGCCCCTCACTGACTTCTCCCCCTCCCGTGTCTCTCTCTGTCCCTGGGGCCCCTTCGCTGTTGCAGCTCCCACACAGCCCCTCGCCCAGAGGGGAGTTCTTCTGGGGACCCTGCATTCTCACCTGGAATCCCCGCCCCATGGAGAGTGTGCTCTTCCTGGACCCATGTGCCTCTTATTAAATTGGGGAGGGCGGGTCTCAGGAGGGGGTCTGCAGGTGTGGGAGGGGCAGTCCAGGCTCTACCGGCAGAGAGAGGCAGGACGTGGGGAGAGGGGCACACAGTGTCCGTCCCCAGCAATGGGGTCCCTCTCCCAGGATTTTAAACAGCTGGGGGAGGAGGGAGCTGCCCCCTTGGGACCCAGGCAGAAAACCCCGGGGCAGGGCGTGCCCCACGCCCAACACCAGGGGACAGGGGCAGGCGGCCTCAAGAGAAACTGTCACGGAGCCTCCACCCGGCAGCGAAGCGGTCAGGCTCTGGGCCTCTCACCGGTACTCTTCACTCACCGCTGGGGGTTTGGAAGCGGGGGCTCTCGTCCACAGCGACCCTCAGGCTCCTGGCGTGCAAGAATGCGGACCAGGAGGGTCGGGTTTAAACCGGTAAGACTGCCCCCAGATCCAGCCTGACTTTTCTGGTCTGTAAGCAACTGCGCGTGCGCATCCCCACTAAAGGCCAGCGGGTTACCATCCAACTGAGCACTTCCCTCAGCGCGCGGGATTTTTTTTTTTTTTTGACAGAGACACTGTGAAAGTCAGACCTGATGGAAGAGAGATGAGAAGCATCCGTTTTTCGTTGCGGATCCTTAGTTGTTTACTGATTGCTTTCTCATATGTGCCTTCACCGAGGGACCGGGGCTACAACAGACTGAATGACCCCATTGTTCAAGCCAGAGGAGCACCGGATCAAGCTGGCGACCTTGGGGTTTGGAACCTGGGTCCTCAGCATCCCAGTCTGATGCTCATTGCACCTTCGCCTGGTCAGGCTCGGGCGGGATATTAATACCAATCAGGAGTAGAGACAGTGGGGGTGGGAGAGACTATAACGCCCCTATCGTGGGCTCCCCTTCACCTTTCTCACCAGTTCCGGTTTTTTGTAGGTCTTGGAATTTCACTAAGGTAATAAAATTTGTAAGATTTTTCCTCGCAGAGTTAATATTATGATGAGTCCCTGCCTGGATTGCTCAGTTTCTTAGGGGCTTCCTGATCCACTAGGGCTGTGGTTAATTCAATGGAGCACATACAAGAAGCAAGCAATGAATGCATAAATGCGAGGTGTTAGATTCAGGGAGTACTGACATGCTGGGGCTGCCAAGAGTGTACAAGGTCCCTGTGATGCCGAAAACAAAGAGTTCAGCAACATCCTGCATTTTATGAGTCAGCAACATCCTGCATTGAGTCAGAGACCCTTATCAGAAGTTTATGTTTGAAATTCTCCACTGAGCAATACCCCCCCCCGTAACTGCACACGACCTCCCTAGCCAATGACTAACAGCCACATCAGCTTCTGTATGATGCTTGCTCATCCTAGATAGCCACCCTATAAAAAGGAGCCATTTTAGAAGCTCGGGGCTGCAGTGCTCCAGTCTCTTCAGAGGCGTGGGTTGCCTGCAGTCCCTGCACAGGTTTGGGGGGCTGCAGTGCTCCAGTCTCTTCAGAGGCGTGGGTTGCCTGCAGTCCCTGTGCAGGTCTGCAATAAAACCTATAAAATTCACTTTGTGTCTCCTGTACTCTTTCTCGCTAGGATGTAACAAATGGAGGCCCCAGCGAGATTGGCCGTGTAAGACCCCTCCTCATGGAGTGGGCTGTAGCAGATGTTGGTAGCTGGCCAGCCTCCGGCAGTTGCCGTTTAGAAACGGAATTTGGCTGATTTGAAACATTTGGAGTCTCGAGACTGTTTGGTAAGGAAGCTTCCTCTTTGAATATTTGGAAACAGAGCTCTGGTTAGAAAAGGGTGTAGTGGAGCAGCCGGGACGCCACCTGATTTCTCCCCACCTGGTCAGTTGGGGAACGCAGGACGCTGCCTTCTCCCTTTGGTTTTGGTTTAGAAGTTTTGTTTGTTTTGTGTGCATATTTGGTTTGTTTGTCTGCTACTAGAATGGCCAAGTTAAGAGCAGACTGGCCAAACCAAGGATTGCTAGACTCATAGAAAACATAGAGAGTTTAGCGTACTATCACCAGCACCCACCTGCAGGCAGGTGGCATAGTCAGTATGCAGCCCAGTATAGCAGCAGAGGTAGAGAAAGAAAAGGCAGCCAGGCTGCAGCTGGCTGCAGGAGAAGCGGCAGGCTCCTCTCACAGTTTCAGGCACTTGTCCCTCCTCCTTAGGCACCGGCTCAAGGGCTGAGCCACTACTTAGTGAGGCAAAAGATAACAGTGCAGTAAGCTAGAGGTTATCATCACCTTGCTACAGCCCCTGCCCTCTTCTGCTTTGGCTCCGGGGAATCCCCACCTCCTATCTGGAGCCAGACCCAAGGAGAAGATTTAGGGAATACGGCCCCTTCTAAACCCACTGCTTTAGCCATAATAGAATTGTATAGCCTGTCAAGTACAAAGACTTCCTTTTTGTACCAAGGATCTGTTGTTGTATTCCCAATTTTGCTCTCTTAGTCAAGTCCCTCAGTGAGATCTTCTGAGCATGGCTTTTAAGGTCTATAATAACCAAGGAAGTAACAGAAAAGGCAAATAAGGCCCAAAAGAAGTCAGGAAATACCAACTTTTGGCTCCAGCGCCCTAAGGCGCTTCATAGCATGTCATCAAGACCCTGCTCCAGAGTGGAAAGAAAGGTCATTGGACTGAAGCCTGCCAGCCTTCCCGGTCCCACCGGTTGACACACCTGTGCTGTGGAAAGAGGGACATAAGAAGGTAAGCTGCCCCCTTGCTCCATGGAGGGAGGGTTCAGTCTCTTCTAGCCCTGCTCCAGCTACCTGTGACCTGACCTTGCCCAGGGTGCTGGGAATTGCCACTGAAGGCCCAAGGACATCGTTCACGAGCCTAAGGTATTTCTTCCAAGTAGCACATAAGCTAATCTCATTTCTTGTAAACACAAGGGCCATCTACTATGCCTTGCTTGAATATTTAAGTTTTATTTATCCCTCAAAGGTCTCTACTGTGGGTATTGACAGTCTGGTTTTATTGCTTTATGTTTAGTGTATCCTTTATTTCTCTTATCTCAATGCCCCATGCCTATTATAGGCTGGGACCTGCTACTAATTCTAGCTAGAAGCAGTGGTCACTAGGACTTAAACTCTTAACTGCAAAGTGTAGAAATGTAACACCCTTTCCCTAAGTACTTGCAGGTTTTATAGGTTACTCAGCAAACTGTTCAAAGACTGTCCAAGAGGCACTTCTAACAGTACACCACCCAAGGACTGACTCCCACGTAGACGGGTCCAGACACCATGATCCTGACAACTCCCACTACTGCCAAGGTAGAAGGCATACCCACCTGGGTCCACCTCAGCCGGCTGAAGCTTGCAGTCCCAGCAGAGACACCTTTGTGGACAGCGAAGACTGACCCCGCCAACCCTTGTAAGCTGACCCTGAGAAGGACAGCATGCCCTGCTTCAGCCACAAACCAGAAGTTAACTGGTCCACGCATGGAGACTTTGGGGAGGGAGGGAAACTAGGGTAAAGGAAAGCCAAGTAAGTCATCTTAAGGTTTGATGCATGTACTGCTATGAGTCATACAGAAAGGGAGTGTAAGTCCCTTGGCTGAGAGAGAAGCTACAAGGTAAATGAAAATTATGTATGTGCTCATAGCTACCACTATAGAATAATCTGTGAATATTGGTCATGTGTCCAATAGGCTACTTATGAAAGGGACACCTCCAAAAAGCAATCTTTAAAAGAGGATTACTTAGTACTAACTTAGTCTTTGCTGAAGGTCAAGGTTTTTAAAAATCAAGAGTTTTGACTAGAAAGGAATTGTATGGTTTTAATAATAGAAGGTATAAGGTGTAGAGGTACTTTTGAAAAGGAAAGGAAAAAGTAAGTTGTTATGAAGGCCAGTTATTCCTGGATAAGAAAGTGCATAAAAGTTGAAAGTTTGTGTAAGTTGCAGAAGGTTTGTGTAAGTTGCAGAAGGTTTGTGTAAATTGCAGAAGGTTTGTATAAGTTGCAGAAGGTTTGTGCAAGTTGTAAGAAGTTAGTACAGAGAAGAAAAATGAAGGCAGAAAGAAATTAGTCTGTAAAGCTTGCAGTACTAAGGGCACACTATCAGCGTGCCAGCACATACTAGGGAGGACCCCTGACCTAATTAGCTTATAGCTACAGCTAAAGTAGAAAGTTCTCATGAGCCCCAGCCTTATGCCATTCTCCCCACTGATGAAGAATCAAGGATTTTATTTATGCCCAGAAGAGATGGGGGAATGTTAGATTCAGGGAATACTGACATGCTGGGGCTGCCAAGAGTGTACAAGGTCCCTGTGATGCCGAAAACAAAGAGTTCAGCAACATCCTGCATTTTATGAGTCAGCAACATCCTGCATTGAGTCAGAGACCCTTATCAGAAGTTTATGTTTGAAATTCTCCACTGAGCAATACCCCCCCCCCCCCGTAACTGCGCACGACCTCCCTAGCCAATGACTAACAGCCACATCAGCTTCTGTATGATGCTTGTTCATCTTAGATAGCCACCCTATAAAAAGGAGCCATTTTAGAAGCTCGGGGCTGCAGTGCTCCAGTCTCTTCGGAGGCGTGGGTTGCCTGCAGTCCCTGCGCAGGTTTGGGGGGCTGCAGTGTTCCCCTGTGTGGGTTACCTGCAGTCCCTGCGCAGGTTTGGGGGGCTGCAGTGCTCCAGTCTCTTCGGAGGCGTGGGTTGCCTGCAGTCCCTGCACAGGTTAGGGGGGGCTGCAGTGGTCCCTTGCATGGGTTGCCTGCAGTCCCTGTGCAGGTCTGCAATAAAACTTATAAAATTCACTTTGTGTCTGCTGTAGTCTTTCTCGCTAGGATGTAACACGAGGGTGCAGTGAGCCACAGACTAGGCCGCTGCTTTTCCTGACTGACTTTCACAATGTCTCTGTCAAAAAACAAACAAACAAACAAAAAAAAAACCCCACTCGCTGAGCGAAGCGCTCAGTTGGGCAGTAACCAATTGGTCTTTAAAGGCGAGGCGCACGCGCAGTTCCAATTTACAAACCAGGCAGCCGCTATAGCGAATGTCACGCGGGATCCGGTGACGGGCTTCCCGGTTTAAACCTGACCCTCCCCGTTCCCATTCCTGCACGTGGGGAGCCTGAGGGTCCCCGTGGACTCCGAGAGCCCCGCTCCTGAGCACCCAGCGGTGAGTGCGGAGTCCCGGTGAGAAGCCCCGAGCCTGCCCGCTTCGCTGCGGGGGTGAGGCGCTCCGCTCGGTTTCGGGGAAACTCTGAGGCCGCCCCGCCCGTGCCCCCCTCCTCCGCCCCCGTCTTCGGGCGTGGGACCCCCTTGCCGTAGGGTTTCTTGCCTCGGTCCCGCTCTGAGACCCCCCCCCCCCATTTAGTAAGAGACCCGAGTTCAGGAAGAGCACACTCTCCATGGGGCGGGGATTCGAGGCGAGAACGCGGGGTCCCCAGAAGAGCCCCCGGCCCGCGCGCGGAGGGCTGTGTGGGAGCGGCGACAGCGAAGGGGCCCCGGGGACGCGCAGAGCGGGGCTGGGAGGGGTCGGGACGGAGAGAGACACCGTAGGGGAGGAGAGGTCAGTGAGGGGCCATGAAGAGATGGCCACGTGGGGGTGCGGGGGGACGGGACCGCAATGGGGAGAGGGAAAATGTGGTAAAGTGACCACCGAGTTCCAAAGAGACACTAGAGTTACAGGAGACCTTAAACGGGAGATTTATTGAACCCGCTGGTTGCATCGAGCTCACAGGCTCAAATCATGCGGTCCTTAGGGGTCCGTGTTCAATGTTTATAAAGGCAAAAGCTACAGGATTCAGTTAGGGAAGTTTTAGCAAGTGCCAAAAAGCCATTTCACAGAAGCAGAAGTTGCGATTAGTTCATCAGTTTCTTTTGCATAATTTCCTGACTATTGCTGACAGTTGGGACTTGGGTTCTAGCTCAGTTTGCAAGTCTGCACTGAAAAATATAAGAAATTGTAAAGTGGTGATTACAGAAGGCATACGAAATGCCATTTGCTTACACTAACAGTTTTAGTTTCTTGGCACCTGTCACATTCCCCGCTGGTTTTTATAATATGTGTAAAACCTTGATTTATTTTCCTCTATAGGGAGGGGAGTGTAAGTCCTTTGGGGAACCATTAATTGGATTTTTCTCTAATTTTTGCCTAAATTTTCTGGACTGGTGATGAGCTTTCTTGAATTTCTCCTGAGCTGTTGGCATAGAAGCAGCAGCTTCCCTGAGGGCTACGCAAAGCCTTGCCTGTTTAAGGAACAGCAGGTTTAGTCCCTTCCTATTTTGTAAAACTATTTCCTCTATGTAAATGAACCTGAGGCATAACATATACTAGAATATATAATAGAGGCTTATTTTGTTATAAACTTGTTTTTTTTTCTTTGTACCTTTACAATTTGCATAAATCCTTTGTAACATAAATTTTTAGTTTTTTATGAACCTTAAATATTTAGCTTTTATAACAATTTTTTCTTTAAAATATACTTTCTTTTTGGAGGTGTCTTCTCCCTAAGTAGCTAATACTTACAGGTTACTTTACAGGGGTAGCTACAAGCACATATATTTTTTATTTATTATGTAGAGTTGTTCTCCCTCTCCTGTATGACCTTTAGTGGCATATATATTAAATTTTATGATGACTTGTTTTGACCTTTCCTGACCCTAGTTTTTTTCCTTTTTTAAAGTTTAGTTATAACTAGTCCTAAGGTGAGATTAATCAGGCTTCAGGTATTCACAGACTAGCCAGCTTCCGGTTTGTGGCTGGAGCAGGGCATGTCCTCAGGGTCAACTTACAAGGGTTGGTGGGATCTGTTTGCACCATCTCCAAGGGGGTCTCTAAGGGAGCTTAGGGAGAAGGGGTTGTTGCCCTATCTGATACAATTTTATATGGGGTGAATCCTGCCTTGCAGGGGGTGCATTTAGGTTTTAATACAATTAGGGGGAGTTAGTCCAGTTTTCACCAGTTTTTAGAATGAATTTGATCAGGACTTCTTTCAGAGTTTGGTTTATTTTTTTGACTTGTCCTAAACTGAGGTCTGTAAGCACAATGTAATTTCTAATTAATATTGAGTGCCTTTCCTACTAGCTGTGAGACCTTGGATATAAATACAGGCCCATTATTGGACCTAATATTAATGGACAAGCTAAATTTGGGAATAATTTTATGTAGTAATTTCTTAACAACTGTTACTGTGGTCTCATCTCTAGTAGAGACAGCTTCCATTTATCCTGAAAAGGTGTCAGTAAAAACTAATTGGTACTTATATCCCTGTGCCGGGGGCTTTACTTCAGTAAAATTTATTTCTAAATGTTTACCTGGGAAAGTTCCTCTTTTTCTATTTTTATAATTTCTCTATTTTGCTTAATACTTACTTGGGCACAGACTAAACACTTGGATACTATGCTTTTTTCAACTGGGGCTTAGGAAAGAAAAGTCCTTTGTTTGACATTTTAAACTGTTTTTTTCTTAAGCTTAGTTGTCCTTTTCTAGTTACTAAACTTTCTAAAGGCTCCACTGGTTGTAGGGCTACTTTCTTGGTAGTAGCATCAGCTGCTTGGTTTTTCTTGAGCTTTTAGGGAATTTCCCCCCTCTTTTGGTACCTTGGACAGTAGGTGACAGCCACGATTTTAGGGGAGCAGACTTTTGCATTGTTGGGGTGAGGGTTTGAGCCTTACCTTCGTTAGTTTGGAAGTCTTCTCCTGATGGCCCCTCTTCGACTGTGCCTGTCTTAAGTTGCTCCTGCCTTTAAGAATCTTACCTGTCTTTGGCTAGCCAGCCATCTGAGGGGCAAAACAGGGTGATGTGAGTGAGGGAGGGGCAAGGTCCTTTGTGAAATGTTTAGCTTTTTTCTTTAGCAGCTGATGGTTCTACCTTTTAAAGGCTTATTCCCAGGAAGTTTTCTAATTTTTGTAGTACACTTTTGTTTTAACGTCTGAAACTGACTGTGATATAAAGGCTAAGTTAATTGCCCTAATATTTTCTGGCGCTTCACGCTAGAGGTATATAGACCCTGTAAGCTTTTGGTAGTCTCTTTAAGAAAGTTGCAGAAGTCTCTTGAGGACCCTGAATATCTTCTGACGCCTTAGACAAATTTATGGGCTTTTAGCAGCTGCCTTGATCTCTGCTAACAGAAACTGGTGAAAAGTGTTTAAGGCTTCCCATCCCGCTGTAGTGTTAGGGTCCTATCTACACTGGACTACCGGAAACACCTTGTTGAGGTGTTCTTGGTTGTCTTCCTTAGCTCCTTAGTTTATTCCTAATGTAGCAGCCTTTTTTCTTCGCCTTAGTTTTGAGTTGTTTCCTAGCCTTAGTAATGAACAGAGTGACTAAGAGCTGCTGGCAATCATCCCAACTGGGGAGGTGTGTGTACAGTAGAGTTTCTAACAGTCTTGTTAGGGCTTGAGGCTTCTCTGAGAAAGCAGGATTCTGAATTTTTTAATTTTATAGGTCGCTTTAAGGGGAAAAGCACATAAACTATGAAAGATTGCTTCCCAGGGACTTAGATAAAGATGCCATATCATGGGCCCCACTGCAGACCTGCAGAACCACAACTTAGTTCTTTATTTAATCAATTACTGAGGGAGGAGCAAGAGGCATCAACTTTCATTTGTTCCTTGATCAGGCAAGCCCAGGGTTTTGAACAAGCGACCTCTGTGCTCACGGTGGACACCTTATCCACTGTGTCACCGCAGGTCAGGTAGCACTGTTGTTTTCATTAGCTGCTACAGATGATTCCAGGGTGAGCCTAGGGATTAGCAGGAAGGATCCTGGATGTATTTGCTTTCTCTTTTTGTTGTTTGTACGAAAAAATTTATTTAGAAATCACAGAAATATTCTGATCAGGTGCTGTCACAGTGGATAAAATTGCAGACCGGGATGCAGAAGACCTAGGTTTGAAACCCTGAGGTCACCCACTTGAGCACTGGGTCGCCAGCTTGAGTGTGGGATCAAATACATAACCCTATGATCACTGGCTGGAGCCCAAAGTTTGCTGCCTTGAAGCCCAAGGTTGCTGAGTGTAGCAAGGGGTTATTCACTCTGCTGTAGACCCCCCCTGCCCCATCAAGGCACATATGAGAAAGCAATCAATGAACAGTCAAAGTGCCACAATGAAGAATTGATGCTTCTCATCTCTCTCCCTTACTGTCTGCACGTATCGGTCCCCCCCTCTATCGCATCAAATAAAATAACTGACAGAAGTATCATAGAAGTGGGCTCAGGGAACAGGTTTCAGAAGCAAAAGAGGAATCCTGGAATCTTAGAAGAGACACAGGCAAAGGTGAGTGGGGGGCACAGACATGCTCCAGAGAGGAGAGTGCACCCGGGATGCATTAGTGAGAGTGGGGAGCAGGGATGGTCAGGGGAGGTGACAGGGTGTTGTGTTGGGTTTGGGCGTTCAGGAGAGCAGCGCCCGTTCTCATTGCTGTGGGAATGTGTGGACGTCTGAGGGAGGACAGACAGGTGAAGGCAGGAAAATAATACAGTGTGGTCTCCCTGTAGGAGCACTTTTGGCTGACTCCAGTGAGGAAGGACAGGAGAGTATGGCCTTTTCAGCATTTCTAGGTCCTTCTGTCTGTGACTGTGGTGGAAGTGGACAAAGGGCTGTGTAGGACACCTGTGGTGGCACATTCTCTAAATGCAGACTTGACTTCTCAACATATTGTCGCCTGAGAAAACAAGCAGGAACCAGACCAGGACAGAATGGCTGCTTCTCAGGTAAGTGATGTGTCCTGGGCAGAGGCTGTGTTTGCTTTTCCTTTTAACTTTAATGGTTTACGACTCGCAACCATTAATTCTCTATTTCTGATGTTCCTGCCTAGTGAGGTTGTTTCCATTTACTTTTTTTTTTTAATTTTATTTATTGATTTTAGATAGGAGAGAGAAAAATGGAGCACAGAAAGAGCGGGAAGAAATGGGAAGCACCATCTTCTAGAAGGGGTTTCCCTCATGTACCTTGAGTGGGTAAGCCCTGGTTTTGAACCAGCAACCTCAGCATCCCAGGTTGATGATTTATCAACTGAGCCACCAGACTAGCTCTTTCTCTTTTTTTTTTAATGTTTATTTTATTTATTTTAGAGAGAGTCAGTGAGAGAGCAAGAGAGAGGCGAGAATGCTGATCTGTTCCTGTATGTGCCCTGTGCAGGGATCAAACCAGCAACCTTTACACTTCAAGACCGTGCTCCAACCTACTGAGCTACCCGGCCAGAGCCCAGGCTCTTTTTACTCAATTGACAGGGTCATCAGCTTATATATAAATATTTTTCTTCTTTGTCCCAGAGGCTTCTGTGCCTTCTCTCCATTTAGGCTCTCTGAGGGCATGAACAATTTCCACCATGAATTAATCACTTTTTTTATTATTATTTTGACAGTTTAATTTAGTAGGGTGACATTGATCAATAAGAGGACATAGGTTTCGGCCCTGGCCGGTTGGCTCAGCGGTAGAGCGTCGGCCTGGCGTGCAGGGGACCCAGGTTCGATTCCCGGCCAGGGCACATGGGAGAAGCGCCCATTTGCTTCTCCACATCCCCCCTCCTTCCTCTCTGTCTCTCTCTTCCCCTCCCGCAGTCAAGGCTCCATTGGAGCAGGGATGGCCCGGGCGCTGGGGATGGCTCCTTGGCCTCTGCCCCAGACGCTGGAGTGGCTCTGGTCACGGCAGAGCGACGCCCCGGAGGGGCAGAGCGTTGCCCCCTGGTGGGCGTGCCGGGTGGATCCCAGTCAGGCGCATGCGGGAGTCTAACTGTCTCTCCCCGTTTCCAGCTTCGTTTTTTTTTTTTAAAAAAAGGACATAGGTTTCAGTAAAACACCTCACAGCATTTGAACTATGAATTATGTTGTATTCCTATCACCCGGAGTTCAATTACTTTCCCTCGCCTTATATTTGTCCTTCCTCTTTATACCCTAACCACACCCCTCCCCTTATTATTCTCCCCACTTCCCCTCCTGGTAACCACTTTTTTCTATGTCCTTGAGTTTCAGTTTAACATCCCAACTCTGTTTGTAAACAGTTCTTAGGTTTCATACACGTATTTCACTCAGCATAATGTTCTCAGGGTCCACCCATGTTGTTGTAAATGACACTAGATTATCATTTATTTTTGTGTGTGTGTGACAGAGACACAGAGAGACAGAGAGACAGATACTGACAGACAGGCAGGAGAGAAAGAGATGAGAGTATCAGTTCTTCATTGCAGCACATTAGTTATTCATTGACCACTCTCTCATACGTGCCTTGACTGCGGGGCTACAGCAGAGCGAGTGACCCCGTGTTCAAACCAGATGAGCCTGTGTTCAGGCCTGCAACCTCAGGTTTTCAAACCTGGGTCCTCTGTGTCCCAGTTTGATGCTCTATCCACTGCGCCACTTCCTGGTCAGGCTATTATCATTTCTTATGACTCAGTAGTATTCCATTGTACATCATCTTTATCCTATCTTCTATTGAAAAACATTTTGCTTGTTTCCATGCCTTGGTCACTGTGACTTATGCAACAATTGACCTGGGTCTGCATGTATATTTATGTATGAATATTTTTTAGTTTTGGGGTAGATACCCAGTAGAGAGATGGCTGGGTCATGGTAGTTCTATTCTTTATGTTTTGAAGTATCTCCATACTTTCTTCCACAATGGCTGTAACAGTTTACATTCCTATTAGGAGTGAATGAGGGTTCCTTTTTCTCTACAGCGTCTCCAATATTTGTTATTACCTATCTTGTTGACAGTAGGCAATCTAACAATTGTGAGGTTTAATGTCATTGTAGTTTTGATTTGCATTTCTCAACTAGTTAGTGAAGATGAGCGTCTTTTCATATATCTGTTGGCCATTTGTATGTCTTTTTAGAAGTATATGTTCAGGTCCTCTCCCTATTTTTTCTTGTATTTTTCTGAAGTTGGAAATGGGGAGGCAGTCAGACAGACTCCCATAGGCTCCCGACAGGGGTCCACCCGGCACGCCCACCAGGGGGCCATGCTCTGCCCATCTGGGAGGCAGTTCTGTTGCAACCAGAGCCATTCTAGCACCTGAGGCAGAGGCCATGGAGCCATCCTCAGTGTCCGGGCCAACTTTGCTCCAGTGGAGCCTTGGCTGCGGGAGGGGAAGAGAGAGACAGAGGAAGGAGAGGGGGAGGGGTGGAGAAGCAGATGGGTGCTTCTCCTGTGTGCCCTGGCCGGGAATCAAACCCAGGACTCCTACACGCCAGGCCGACGCTCTACCACTGAGCCAACCGGCCAGGGTCCTCTCCCTATTTTTTAATTGGGTTGTTCGCTTTTTTGTTTCTGAGCTTTTTGAGGTCTTTTTTATTTTGGATGTTAACCCCTAATACTGTTGTTTGCAAGTATCATCTCCCATTTCGTTGGCTGCCTATTTGTTCTGTTGTCTGTTTCTTCTGCTGGGTAGAAGTTTTTTAGTTTGATACAGTCTTATTCACTTATTTTTACCTTTACTTCCCTTGCCATTGGGGTCATATTCATAAATTGCTGTGTATGGCCAAGGTCTATGAGTTTAATACCTATATTGTCTTCTATGTAATTTACTGTTTTAGCTCTTACATTTAGTTCTTTGATCTATTTTGAATTACTTTCTGTGCAGGGGGACAAAAATGTTTCATTCTATTGCATGTGACTTTTCAGTTTTCCCAGCACCATTCCTTGAAAAAGCTTTGTTTTCTCCATTGTGTGGTTTTGGCTCCTTTGGTGAAGGTGATTAGTCCATATGTATATATGTAGTTTTATTTTTTGGCTCACAATTCTTTTCCATTGGTCTGTGGGTCTATTTTTCTACCTAAAAAATCTGTTTTGATTATCATGGCGCGGTAGTATAATTTGAAGTCAAGTATTGAAATACTTCTGGGTTTGTTTTTCTTTTTCTCAGGATAGCTTTTATTATTCAGGGTTTTTTTTTAAGGGTACATAGAATCATGTTGATTCTTTGTTTCATTTCTTTAAAAAATGACTTGGAGATGTAGATGGGGATTGCATTAAATTTGTATATTGCTTTGGGTAATATGGCCATTTTTACTATGTTGACCCTTCCAGTCCATGAACATGGAATAATTTTTCATTTCATAGTGTCCTTTTCAATTTCTTTTAATAATGCTTTGTAGTTTTCTCTATACAGAAACTTTACATTGTTTATTAAGTTTATTCCAAGGTATTTATTTTTGTTGTTGCAACTGTAAATGGAGTTTTTTTTTTTCAGTTCATTTTCTCAAGTTTCATCTTTGGCAGATGTGAGAGCAATATTCTTTTGTACGTTGACTTTCTATCCTGGAACTTTATTGCATTGGTTTATATTTTTCAATATTTTTTTGGTGGAGTTTTTGGGGTTTTCTTGTTTTCTTTCTTTTTTCTTCAGTGAGAGGAGAGGAGGCAGAGACAGACCCATGGATGCCCCTGACCAGGATGCACCTGGCAAGTCCACTAGGAGCTGATGCTCTGCCCATCAGGGGACCTTGCTTCATTGCAACTGGAGACATTTTTTAGCACCTGAGGCAGAGACCATGGAGCTGTCTTCAGTGCCTAGTGCCAACTGGCTTCAATCGAGCCATGGCTGCAGGAGGCAAAGAGGGGCGAGTGAGGGGGTAGAGTAGAGAAGCAAATGGGTGCATCTCCTGTGTGCACTGACAGGGAATTGTACCGGGACATCTATACGCTGGACAAACTCTCTACCACTGAGCCAACTGGCAGGGTGTTGGGCGTCCTATATACAGGATCATATCATCTGGAAAAATGATACTGTTACTTCTTCTTTCCCGATATGAAACCCTTTTCTTTCTTTCTCTTCCCTGATGCTCTGGCTAAAACTTCTAGCACTGTGTTGAATAGGAGTGAAGAGACTGGGCAGCCTTGTGTTGTTCCTGATTTTATTCTAAAAGCTTTCAGTTTTTCTCCGTTTAGTATGATATTGGCTGATAGTTTCTCATATATGCTCTTTATTATGTTAGATACTTACATATTTTATTTATTTTAATTTTTTTTATTCATTTTAGAGAGGAGAGACAGAGGAGAGACAGAGAGAGAGAAGGGGGGAAGAGCTGGAAGCATCAACTCCCATATGTGCCTTGACCAGGCAAGCCCAGGGTTTCAAACCGGTGATCTCAGTATTTCCAGGTCGACACTTTATCCACTGTGCCACCACAAGTCAGGCAGATACTTACATATTGATAAGTAAAATAAAAAATCACAGAAAAAAAGAAAAAATATAAAAAAAGAAAAAAATCACAAACAAAAATAAATACCCCCTCTCCCCACCTTAGTTCAGCACCTGCTCCTCTGCCTCTCTGCCTCTCCTATCTAAAGGAGGCTCAGGCACTGCAGACTTCACTGTTCATGTCACAGTAAACAAGACCCAGGCAACATGGCCCTTATTCTTTCCCACAGAGCAGCAATAAAAGAATAAAAATTAAAGATAAATTCAAATGAGATAAAAAAGTAAAATGAAAGTAAATAAAATGAGGAAAAGAAATAAATTTTTTTTTTCAGTTCATGAGGTTAGTTTTTGTTTGTTTTTTACAGAGACAGAGAGAGAGCCAGAGAGAGGGATAGACAGGGACAGACAGATAGGAATGGAGAGATGAGAAGCATCAATCATTAGTTTTTCATTGCACATTGTGACACCTTAGTTGTTTTTTGATTGCTTTCTCATATGTGCCTTGACCAGCCCACACTCAAGCTGGTGACCTCAGGGTCTCGAACCTGTGTCCTTGGCATCCCAGTCTGATGCTCTATCCACTGCGCCACTGCCTGGTCAGGCAAGATTAGTATTATTTTGTGGTAGGTGTTGCTGTACTGCAAATTTTGGCTCTGAGATTCCTGGGAAGAACTCCTGTGACCTTCCTGTTAATGATGTAGGCATGGCCGCAGTCATTGCTGTATGTGGTATGTTGTGAGGGTTTACAGGTCCAGCTTTATGGCTTGGTGGTTTTAAGTTTCTTGCAGTGGCGATTTGAGGTCTCTGGGCACTCCTCCACATGTCTCAAGAAACCAGGGGACCTGATGTGGAGTAGCTCTGTTTCTCAGTGGAGAGAGTAGCTCTGGAGAGTTAGCAAGTGGGGTCTGGCACTGCCACTCTTCCCATGGGCGAGGTGAGCGAGTTGTCATCTGGGAGGCTGGGGCGCTGCACTTTGTTTTGGTGCTGAGAGTAGGCCACAGGCAGACCACAGAAAGTGTTGCTGGGACCCTGAGCCCAGCCTGCCCCCTCTCCCCACCTTAGTTCAGCACCTGCTCCTCTGCCTCTCTGCCTCTCTGCCTCTCTGCCTCTCCTATCTGAAGGAGACTCAGGCACTGCTGACTTCACTGTTCATTTCACAGTAAACAAGACCCAGGCAACATGGCCCTTATTCATTCCCACAGAGCAGCAAAAAAAAACCCACCAAAAAACTGGTAAGGCTGGTTCCTCTCCTATTCACAGCTGACCTTGGGGGCATTATATCTTCCACTCCCATTTTCAGTGCATCATTCACTCAGTTCATTTGGTGTGGGGATCTTGCAGGTGCCCTGTGAGCTCAGCTGGGGTTACTTTACTGTGTTAAAGCTGTTCAATTTGATGTAATTTTAAAAGGAGAGATCAGGGGTATCTCTCATCCCACCATTACTCTGTAATCACTTTCAAATACAAGAAATATCTCCTTTGTGACATCAAGTTGGGACGGTAACTGTGTCCAACATCCTTATGAGGATGAGTCAGAGGCTTGAGAATCAGTAAGAAGGGAATGTAGGCTTCAGTTTAACATGGCTGCAGCTTCACCTCTGTGGGACAGGATTAAGGAAATGCACCTTCTACAGGTCAGAATAACTGAGGAGGTTCTGACAGAGAAGAGCAGCTAGAAGAGACTTGCTCACTAGATTGCTGAGAACATCTTGCCATTTTAGGGAGTGTTAAGGTTCAGAATGTGGAGCGTACATGTAGATGGACATTTGCAAAAATTACTATTTTTCTGATCATTTTCAGATAATTTCCTTATTCATATTGTGTGCCTACAGTGTCACAGCAGAGCTCTCCACAAATGTGTATAAAATTTTTCAAAAAATTAGAGACAAAAAATCAATTCCTTTAAATTCTTTTCTGTTATTATGGATGTTCTTGCTACTGTGTCTATTAAAAACGAGTATCAGCTGACCAGTAGGGGGCACAGTGGATAGAGCGTTGGACTAGACCCAGAGGACCCAGGTTCAAACCCCCGACGTCACCAGCTTGAGCATGGAATCATAGACATGACCCCATGGTCACTTCCTTAAACTCAAAGCTTTCTGGCTTGAAGCCCAAGGTTGCTGGCTTGCCCCAAGCAGTAAGCAATGGAGTCGCTCGCTCTGCTGTAGTTCCCCCCCATTCTCGTCAATGCACACACGGGAAAACAATCAATGAACGACTAAGGAGACGTAACTAAGAACTGATATTTTTCCTCCCTCTCTTTTCGTGACAGTCCCTCTCTCTGTCTCGCTGTGTCAGAGAAAAAAAAAACAAAATGAGTATCATTCACAAGTGATTTATGAAATTACAGAACCACAATATCTTTCATTTTATTTTGCTTTATTTTTAAGATTTTTATTAACTCATTTTAAAGACGAGAGGAAGCAAGAATGAATAAGTAGGGAGAGAGAAAAGGTAGGAGTAGAAAACATAAACTCCAATTTGTGCCTTCATTAGGAAAGCTAGGGACTTGAACCGGCAACCTCATTTTTCCAGGTTGACACTTTCCACTGCACCAGCACAGGTCTGAGTCTATCACTATCAAACTGTACCTAGTTCTTCTATTATGCCTGTGTGCATAACATGTTAACATGATTTGAGCTATTTTTTCTTCTTAAGAAGTTTTTGTTATCACTTATGGAAACGTCTTGAGATGTTTATGAGGTTTCTTATGAGTATTAGACAGTGTTTGTACAGTTTTTTGAGAAATTGTAGATTAAGGTTTCAAGTAAAACGCAATGTCTTTTCTTCGCTGTATGTTTGTTTCACAAAGCAGTCTCATGGAAAAAGAAGAAATACCTAGTTCTAAGATTACGTATAGTAAATTTGTGGTTGCTATGCATCCTATTCCTTGAGAACAAGAGATCCTTTTAAAATTTTAGCTTGGACATTCTAGGAGGAGAGCAGAGAAAGGCCACGTGGAGGAGAGGAGTAGCAGCCAAGATGGTGGAGTGCTGAAGGAGAAGCCAGTTTGTGTAGAGTTTGTGCAGAGAGAAGGAGATGGAGAACAGAGAAATGAAGAATGCAAATAGAGAAGTTGTGGTGGAAACCATCCAGATGAGCACTGTCTTTGATGGTGAAGCCATAGACCCAGTTACTGGGGCAAAATACAGATTCAACTCAAAAACTGGAGCCAGAAAGTGGAAAAATCCCTTAGTGCAAATGCCAAAGCAGAATGAGTCCAGCACGCACGGAGCTGCTCCAAGCAGAGCTGTGTCTGTGGAAGGAACTGGGCCACCGAGGAGCACCGACAGGGAAGGAGAGCAGCTGCGTGGCAAAGCAAAGGCTGAGGAGGCACACCCAGGGTCTAGAAACCAGGATGGCAAGCCAAGCACCCCCAAGAACAGAGACCCAGCGGTCATGAGCAGGGCTTCCCCCAAACCACACCCAGGAAAGTAAGCAGGGTCTGGTGCTGGTCCCACAGAACGGTCCAGGGGGGACCTTGCCTGTCAGAGGGTTGCTGCCTCTCCCTAAGTTCTCTGAGGGGATATGCCATGCATAGGAGTGAAAATGTAGCCAAAAGGAACTCAGAGATCCGGGGTCCCAAATAGGATGTTTAAACAGCACAAAGAGGTTTGATTGCATAGTTGCCTTTTTCTGAGACTGCACAGGGGAAATTTCTCTCTGGTCTCTCTGTGCTTCTGACCGGCTGGACTACCAGTTTCTGGATGTGGAATTGAGGTGTTTCTTCTTTCTCTTGACTGCTAGGATGCTCTGTTCAGTTCACCCCTAGAAAGAGTGCAGAACTGCTTGGCATTAGTGCTGAGGACTACCTGCACATCTCATTGCATTTCATTTTCCTGCCTTCATTTTAGAATCACCCAGAATTCTTCACTTATAAGTACAGTTCAATACCATACACCTTTGTAAGACACCTTAAATCTTTTTCAAAAGAAGACAGACAGCCCTGGCCAGATAGCTCGGTTGGTTGGAGTGTTGTCCTGAAGTGCAGAGGCTACTGGTTCAATCCCTGGTCAGGGCACATACAGGAACAGTCTCTTTGTTTCTCCCTGCCTCTCTCTCTAAAGAAGAAGAAGGAAAAGAGGAAGGAGGAGGAGAAGGAGAAGGAGAAGAATGAATAGATAATGAGTTATTCTAGAAAGAAGAAAACAGTAAATATCTTTTATATTTTTATTGAGGCATAAGTTCTATTCAACAAAGTGCACAGATCTCAGGTATTAAGTCTGATAATAGACTCCTCTCAGAGGCAGGACAATATTTATCCTCACATATTAGTTTTGCTGTTTTGAATTTCATATAAATGGAATTACACAGATGTGCTCTTTCCTGTCTGCTGTTTTGCTCAGCATGTCTGTGAGATTCACCCACGTCATACTGTCGATCAGCAGTCCTTTTCTCTTCACTGTTGTGGTGGCTGTATTAAGTTTCTCACTATTATACATTCCAGTGCTATGAACTTTCTTGTGCATAACTCCTGGTAAGCATAAACATGTGTTTCTTTGGAGCATATTCCTAGGAGTGAGTTTGCTGGAGCCATTGCTGGAATCTGCAGAGAATTCCAAAGTTGGTGGCTCCACTCTGCACTTCCACCAGCAATGACTGAGAGTTCTGATTGCTTTCCTTTCTTGTCAACACTTGATGTTAGCCATCCAGATTAAATTTTTTTTCTTGAAATGGAAAAAAAAATTTTAGCTTGAAGTTATGTATGCATTTTTCTTTGTTTTCTTTCTCTGTGCTATTGAGGAGTATGGCATGTGGACTGGAGACATTGGTGTCACTGGTAAAAAGAGAGCTTGGTAGAGGTGTGGAAACACAGGACCCATCCCAGAACTCCTCAATGAGAATCAGCATTTTTAGAAAGTGCAGTTCACTGTTGCCCACGTCAGAAATGAAGAAGTACTTAAACTTCCACCTTGTGACGTTTCCACCTGACAAATATGATATACACAACTGATCATGAGTGATACACATACAACACTGACAAATCCACATGCCTATGTTGATACCTTAATTCTACTGATAAATTTTAGAGACAGAGAGAGAAAAGACATAAACTTTTTGTTGCACTTATTTATTATATATTAGTTGATTTCTTGTATGTGCCTTGACCAGGAATCAAACCTGCCACATTGGTAAATCAGGAGAATGCTCTATCCATCTGATCTACCAGGTCACAGTGATGCCTTAATTTTAAAATTAATCTTCTTGTAAAGTCAAGTCTGCGTAGTGCATTTTTGGATATGTGCATTGTCATTACTCAGTGTTAAAAAATAAGTTAGAGAATATTTCTATGTGAAAGATTAAAAAACAAAGGACAACAAAAAAATTTTTGAGAAAGAGCATTGTCGCCTACCCAAGTAGTGGCACAGTAGATAAGGCACACTGGCCTGGGACACAGGTATTAGAATCAAAGCCCCGAGGTCACTGACTTCAAACTAGGGTCCCTGGCTTCACAGTGGGGTTATACTTGTTAACCCATGGGTGCTGGCAGGAGCCCAAAGATGGCTGACTTAAGCAACGGGTCACTGGCTCACCTAGAGCCACCTGGTCAAGGCACAGAGCAGAAAGCAGTGAATGAACAACTAAAAGCCCCACATCTTCAGTTGATGCTTCTCATCTCTGTCAAATCAGTTTGTCTGACCCTCTTCTCACACACACTCAGAAAAAATATATATTGCTGGGCAAAATGATCTTACTGGATCATTTTCTCTTAGAACAAGACCACTTCTAACCCTGTTTTCATGTTGGATGGCATCATGAACTGACACTATGGACCTCTATTAATGTGTCTTTTCTTCCAGAAACCACTGACCTTCAGGGATGTGGCTGTAGATTTCTCTCGGGAAGAGTGGGAAAGCCTGGACCCAGCTCAGCAGAAACTGTACATGGATGTGATGTTGGAGAACTGCAGGAACCTGGTCTCCCTGGGTGAGGATGACTTCCTTCCTGACTTTATTCTCTACCTGTGGGTTTTTGTTTTCTTCATTAGTGGGAACATCACATGGGAGCTCCTGCCTTGCAGGGTAGATTTTAGAGTTCTGCCATCAGGGACCAAATATGGGGGTGTGCTGGTGTAGAAACAAAGGCTTCATGATGCACATTAATTAGAACTCAGTGTATGAAAACTTACATGTTTCTAGAACAATTATGGTGTTATCAGAAAACACGTATTTTGGGAAGTTATTCTCTAGAACATTGTAATCTTGTACCATGTCTTCTCACCTGGGCACAAAATGAATTAGGAATTGGAGCTGTGAAGGAAAATGACGTATCCTTCCACCCAGGTAGGTGGGATGAGGAAGCAGATGAGGCAGGTAAGAGACCTAAAGATCATGGAGGAAGCCAGACCTTACAGTGTGTTTGGGAAGCTGCTGCAGTGGAAAGGGCTGTGAGAAGCCCAAGTGTACTCTGGTTGCTGTCATAGAGGAACAGCTGGTCTCCAATATGTCCCGTGTTCCCACATCCTCTCAGGACTCTGCTTTTGCTCTAGTGACCTCCATCATCACATCAGCAGTGGGGGCCAAGTTTTCCTCTTGGACTGAGAGCTGCCATGATGATGCCCCTTCCATAGCTTTGGGAACCACAGAAAACCTGTGCACGTACCAGAGGAATTACATGATAAGCTGTTTTTTCTCATTTGGAGTGTTTTGTTTTATTTTTTTGTGACAGACACATAGACACGGACAGAGAGACAGGAAGCGAGAGAGATAAGAAGCATCAGTTTTGCCTGACCAGGTGGTGGCGCAGTGGATAGAGCGTTGGACTGGGATGCAGAGGACCCAGGTTCGAGACCCTGAGGTCGCCAGCTTGAGCGTGGGCTCATCTGGTTTGAGCAAGAGCCCACCAGCTTGAACCCAAGGTCACTGGCTCCAGCAAGGGGTTACTCGGTCTGCTGAAGGCCCACAGTCAAGGCATGTATAAGAAAGCAATCAATGAACAACTAAGGTGTTGCAAGGCGCAATGAAAAACTAATGATTGATGCTTCTCATCTCTCTCAGTTCCTGTCTGTCTGTCCCTGTCTATCCCTCTCTCTGACTCACTCTCTGTCTCTGTAAAAAATTAAAAAAAAAAAAAAGAAGCATCAGTTTTTTGTTGTGTCACTGTAGTTGTCTTTGATTGCTTTCTTTTATGTGCCTTAGTCGAGAGCTACATCACAGGGAGTAATTCCTATCTCATGCCAGTGACCATGGGGTCCTGTCTTTGATCTTATGCTCAAGCCAGCAATCCTGTACTCAAGCTGGTGAGCCCACGCTCAAGCCGGCAACCTTGGTGTTTTGAAAGTGGGTTTTCTATGTCCCCGTTTCACATCTATCCACTATGCCATTGTGTGGTCAGGCCAGATTTATCATTTCTAATCCTATGGACATTTCCCACAAGACCTTACAGAGTGTAGGCTAAATGATTTCATCAAAACACAAATCATCTCACCAAAGTGTGAGCATGTATTTCTGTTTTAATTTCAAATATTCTTTTGCTTAATATGAATTTTTGTTACAGAATTCTGGTCTGGACCCTAGCACTTTGTCTCAGTGGGAGAGCGTCAGCTTGGCATACACATGTCCTGGGATGGATTCCACTCAGGGCGTACAGGGGAAGTGACCATCTGCTTCTTCACTCTTCACTCCTCTCTCTCTTCTCCCTCTTTCACTCTCTTTCTCTTTCCCTTCTAAAGCCATCTCTTGTTTGGTTCCAGTGTATTAATCTTGGCTGATGAAGACAGCTCTCTGGTGTCTCTACCTCCAGCACTAAAAATAGCTGACTTGTGACCGTGGCCCCAGTTGGATAAAACAACAGCTCCAGATGGGGTTTCATGTGCGTCACATTGAGATGCATGCACAAGTCTATCTTTCCTTCTTTAACTTGAAAGAAAAGAAAAATATATTTCCAGTCTTATTTTTTAATTGTCCGCATTAGAGTAATTCATGTCTCTACATATCTCATGGAGTCCTTCAATAGTTACTGCCATAGGCGACCTTAGAGTGTTTTGCCCAGGAGGTGGAAAAGTGCCCACTGTACCTGTTTTCATCACCGTCATTCTGTAATTCTTTCTTGTGCACTTGAGAGTTGCTGGGGCTGTGTCCTTTTCTGTTTTTACTTTTTGATGAGATTTATGCCATATTTGTGCTTTTGGATTCACAAGTGCTGGTATAACATGCAGAATCGTTCTCCTTTGGTAAGAAGTGGGATGCAGCATTATTGGGCACTTAATATTTAGGAAGCGCTTTGTTCCTTAATTCAAGTTTATTTCAGGCAAAATCAATGATGAGATTTTTCATTTGTTTTCTTAGCATGTGTCTTTTTATGGTGTGCTTAATCTGAAATGTTTAAAGATTCCATTAGTCTGTCCATATTTCAGAACTTTGTAATACTTTTTTTCTTTGGAAATGAAGGTTATTTTTTTTAGGTGGGTTACAGCCTACACATTTTTGTAAGAGTAGCTGAAATACATAAACCAGAAAAATTTCTCATGTCACTTAAATATCTTTATTACAATTATACTTGATAGTTATTTTTTAATGATTTATTCTGCTGTATAATGTCATGATGAAAAATTATTGCTGTTTGAGGGTATATTCACTTATAAATTATAGTTAATAAAGGATTTTGATCACTGAAACTTATACAGTATATAACTTTAAAAATTTTAAAGATCAGTTTTTTGTTCTTGATTTGCTTTTTATTTTCCATTCAGTATTATTTTGAACTAGTTTCAAGTGTACAGGATAGTGGTTACACCTTAACATACTTTATAAAATCTGAAAGTGTTCCCTGTTATATTTCCGGGACCCAGCATAGTTAATACAGTATTATTTACTATAGTCCCCATGCTGCACTTTACATCCCATGACTGTTCTGTAACTACTAATGTGTTCTTCTCAAGTGCTTCTACTTTCTGCCCCAGCCTTCCAAGTTACCTGCCCTCTGGCAGTAGTCACTCTGTTCACTGAACCTGTGACTCTCTTTCCGGTTATTTATTTATACTGTTCTTTAGATTCCAAATATAATTGACGTCGAATGGTACATGTGTTTCTTTGACAGTCTTATTTCACTTAGCACAATACCTTCTATGTATATGTATCCATGCTTCTGCAAATGCTATGGTTTCATTCTTTCTTATCTTTTTATTTCTTAACATTTATATTCATTTTTTATATTCTTTCTTCATTTTACAATAACCCTGATTTTTTTGTTTGTTTGTTTTAAGATGATTTTCCCACCCCCATTAAGAGAACAAGGGAGAGAGATGAAAATGATCAACTCGTAGTTGAGACACTTTAGTTAGTTTTTCAGTCACTACTTCTTATATGTGCCTTGACTTAGGGTCTTTACTTGAGGCAGTGACACCGTGCTCACGCCAGCAAACTTCGAATTAATCTAGTGACCATAGAATCATGACGATCCCATGCTCAAGCTGGTGACCTCGATATTATTGTTTTATTTTTAATTAATTAATTTATTTTAGTGACAGAGAGAGAGGGACAATCAGAAAGAGAGTGATAAGAAAAACATCGCCTGACCAGGCAGTGGCGCAGTGGATACAGCATCAGACTAAGATGCAAAGGACCCAGGTTCGAGACCCCGAGGTTGCCAGCTTGAGTGGGTGGGGCCTCATCTGGTTTTAGCAAAGCTCATCAGCTTGGACCCAAGGTCACTGGCTCAAGCAGTGATTTACTCAGTTTGCTGAAGGCCCGCGGTCAAGGGACGTATGAGAAAGGCAGTAAATGAACAACTAAGGTGTCGCAACAAAAAACTGATGATTGATGCTTCTCATCTCTTTGTTCCTGTCTGTCTATCCCTATCTGTCCCTCACTCTGACTCTCTTTCTGTCTCTGAAGAAAAGAAAAAAAGAAAGAAAGAAAAACATCAACTCATTATTGGGGCTCCTTAGTTGTTCATTGATTGCTTTCTTATATGTGTCTTGACAGGGAGCTCCACCTGAGCCACTGACTCCTTGCTCCAGCCAGTGAACTTGGGCTACAAGCCAGCGACCATGGGGTCATATCTATGCCAGTGACCTACTGGGCATAGATAATCCTAAGCTAGTGACCCCACAGATAAACTGGTATATCTGCACTTTAGCCAGGGACCTTGGGATTTTGAATTGGTTCCTCAACATCTCAGCCAACAATTGTGCCACCACCTGCTAAAGCCTGTTGTCCTTCCTCTTAAGCTTTTGAGCCTGCACTCAAGGCAACTGAGGTCATGCTCAGGCCAGAGACCTCAGGGATTGAGACCTGGAACCTCAGCATCCCAGGCTGACACTGTATTCACTGCACCACCAGTTTAAGGTGTTTCTGTTTTTGATACCTGTCTTCAGTACTGCAGTCTGTGTGCTTGAACCATTACTTTTTTTTTTTTTTACAGAGACAGAGTGAGTCAGAGAGAGGGATAGACAGGGACAGACAGACAGGAACGGAGAGAGATGAGAAGCATCAATTATTAGTTTTTCATTGCGTGTTGCAACACCTTAGTAGTTCATTGATTGCTTTCTCATATGTGCCTTGACCGCAGGCCTTCAGCAGACCAAGTAACCCCTTGCTGGAGCCAGCGACCTTGGGTTCAAGCTGCTGGGCTTTTGCTCAAACCAGATGAACCCCCGCTCAAGCTGGCGACCTCGGGGTCTCGAACCTGGGCCCTCTGCATCCCAGTCTGATGCTCTATCCGCTGCGCCACCGCCTTGTCAGGCGAACCATTACTTTTTTTAAAATGGCCTTTACAGTACATTCACCATGTACTGCCGTTTTCTTGGCACTCTATCATGCAAAACAGAAATGATCTTTCAGGAAGCAGCTATGCAACCAATTCATTGAACATACAGCACTGTCATTTCTGTGTTTCTTAAGTTGAAACTGGTATTTGGAAATGTTCTTACCATATTTCCCTTGTGCACTTTGGTTTTTCAGAAGCTATTGTTAGTATGAGATGTAAGTTTTTATTTCTCTCTGATGTGACATTTTGATTATTACCTTTCTTGGTGTTACCTTGAACTCTTTTTTTTTTAATACCTAAAGTTTTATTAATTTTAATAGGGTGACATCAATAAATCAGGGTACATATATTCAAAGTAAACATGTCCAGCTTATCTTGTCATTCAATTATGTTACATACCCATCACCCAAAGTCAGATTGTCCTGTCAACTTCTATCTAGTTTTCTTTGTGCCCCTCCCCTTCCCCTTCCCCCTCTCCTTCCTTCCCTCCCCCCCATAACTACCACACTCTTGTCCATGTCTCTTAGTCTACCTTGAACTCTTAACCCGCCTTTCGTGTACTTAAAATGTAGTTTTGTCAATACTTGCTGATATATTCATTTACCTTGTGTCATAAACGTCATGTTTTGTATCTTTCAGCTATGCCATCTGAAGACAAGCAGACCTTGTTACAAAATCCAGGCATAGAGGATTTATTCTCTAAAACAATATTGGTAAGATATGGAAGGTGTGGTTTCATCATGTAAATGTAATGAAAACCTGCCGTAATTTTTTTGTTGTTGTTATTTATATACAGTGGTACTTTGGCACATGAGTTTAATTTGTTTAATGACCAATCTTGTGACTCAGTTTGTGTCAAATCAAATTCCCCATTTAAATTAATGAGAATGAAATTAATCCGTTCTGGCCTCCAAAAACCGCAAGAATTTCTTGATTTACGTATATTCTTTAATTTTTTTTAGTTTTTATTTTGTTGTACTTTTCTGAAGTGAGAAGTAGGGAGGCAGAGACAGACTCCCTTTTGTGCCCGACCAGGATCCACTCGGCATGCCCACCAGGGGGCGATGCTCTGCCCATCTGGGGCCTTGCGCCACTGTGGTCAGAGCCATTCTAGCACCTGAGGCGAAGGCCATGGAGCCATCCTCAGCACCCGGGCCAATTTTGCTACAATGGAGCCTTGACTGTGGAAGGGGAAGAGATGGAAAAGAGAGAGGGAAGGGTGGAGATGAAGATAGCTGCTTCTCTTGTGTGCCTTGACCGGGAATTGAACCCAGGACTTCCACATGCCAGGCCAATGCTCTACCACTGATCCAACCAGCCAGGGCCACGTATATGCTTTTAAATAAGAAATTGTTCTTTATTAATAACAAATACATACATACACACACACACACACACACACACACACACACACACACACATAATAAACAAGAATGTAAAGATATAAGCTGGTTCATGAAATGTATTGACCTTCAAGGTCAGGCAAAGATGCTGGCAGAGGGGAAGGAGACTGTCGTAGGTGATTTTCAATTCATGCTGTTGCTTAACATAGCTTACTCTCTACACACTAAACACTACATTTAATTGCAAAATTTAACTTACATCTATGTATGATATGAAACTATATTTCTAAATTTAATTGCTATTTTCTTAACTTTGCTTAATTATTATCAATTTCTTCACTGACTTTTGGCTTTTTGCCACACTTTCACGTAGATGCCGTTTCAACAAAAACCTTTCCATGAAAGTTTGTTTCTTTCTCCCTTCTAGAACATTCAGCAGGCCATTTAGTGAAGGGTGGCAAAAACTTAAAATTCAAATATCCGCTCGTGACTTAAAACAAAAAATTCCACGAGTGACTGCTCATCTCTCAACTTGCTTTAAATTGCTTTAAAGTGTTCGTATGTCAAGATACCACTGTATTTAGAGAGAGCGGTATGAGGAGAGAGAGAAGACAGTGACAATCAGAAATATTGATCTTTTCCAGTATGTGCCCTGACCAGGGATTGAGCCTGCAACCTTTGCATAGTGGGATGACAGTGAAACCAATGGAAGGTATTGGCCACGGTGGGACAATTAATATTATTAATTGTTTAAGTGTTTATTCTTCTGTGGCCTGTTAACCACTCAGTTGGTTAGAGCATTGTTCTGAAACAACAACACTGAATTTTATCACTTATAAGGACACATAGGATAAGCAGCTAATGAATGGACAACATATTGGAGCAACAGTGAATGCTTCCCTTCTCACTCCTCTTTCCCAGCCTCTCTCTGTCTCTCTGAAAATAAAAAAGAAGTTGAGTCCCGCCTGGATAGCTCAGTTGGTTGTAGGATTGTCCTGGAGCAGATTGCTGGTGTGATTCCCCAAAGTTCATACAAGAGCACATCAATGTTTTCTATCTCTTCCTACCCTTCTTAATAAAGAAAAAACAACTTATTGCATTGATTTTATCAAAAGAGAGGAGGAGAAAAAGGTGGAGAGAGACAGGAACATCTATCTGCTCCTGTATGTGGCCTGGCTGGGAATCGAGGCAGCAACTTCTGTGCTTCAGGATGCTTCTCCAACCAATTGAGCTATCTGGCCAGAGCAGGACTATTATTTGTGGTTAACTTGTTTTTTTCTAAACAGGTAAAAAATATTACACATTTGTACAACTCCCTCTTTAAATCAGCTACATTGTCATCAGTTAGTTTCTAAAAATGCAAATTGGCTCTGGTTCATTTCCTCAGTGTTTGAGTGGCCAAGAGTGTGGATGTCGAGGGTTCAATTCTGGGTCATAGCCTACAGGAAAAGTAACCATCTTCTTTACGTGTCCCCCTCTTGCTTCTCTCTCTCTCTCTCTACCCCTCACACACCCATGAGTGGATTAGTCGAGTGAGCTGCCCACAGGAACTGAGAACGGCTCTGTGGTCTCTTCTCCAGGCAATAAAAAAATGGCTCCATTGCTGAGCCATGGAGCAGTGGTCCCACATGATCAGAATATTAACCGTTTGTGGGCTTGCCCAGAAGACCAAAAACTATACTTTTACTATTACATGTTTTTGAAAAGTAAATCTGGAAAAGTCAGGAAGTTATGTTATCTCTGGAGTAAATAATCATTCAATTTGTTTTTCCATTTCAAGATCTATAATATTCATTAATTTTGGAGCCAATCTTATACAGTAAACATGGTTTAATAGGTATCAAAGTGTAGTTGTTTGGGAATAAATGTAAATGTTAAATGAATTATACCTTTCAGTAAAAGTATATCTATCTTTGATAATTACCAGAGTATACATAATGAAGACAGAAGTTATCAATGCAGTGAACATTGGAGAACCATTAAAGAAGAATCAATTTGTAGTCAAAATGAGAAAACTCCGTTTCCCAAGAACCATTATGAACATGGAAAAGTGTTTGACCAGATGTTACATTCTAATATTTATCAGCTTATTCATGTTGTAGAGATAACAAACGAACACAGTAAATGTGTCAACTCCTTTAAACAATCTACAGATCATACTGAAGAAGAGAATATTCATACTGAAGAGGAAGCTTACACTTATAATTTATGTACTAGAGCTTTCAGTGAAATATTTGATAGGAATATATTTAAGAAAGACAATAGTATAGAAAAGCTTTATAAATATGAAAAATCTGGTAAGACATTTAATTGTCATTCGTGTCTTAGTTTACATGAGAGAAATATTCACAACAAACGGAGACCTCACACATGCAGACAGTGTGGCAAAGCCTTTAGCCATTTCTCAACACTTTTTAATTGTCAGAAAATTCATACTAGACAGAGGTCTCATAAATATTTAGAACATGGCAAATCCTTTACCGGGAAATCAAAGCTTAATATACATCAAAGAATTCACATGGGAGAGAAACTGTATAAATGCAGAGAATGTGACACAGCCTTTAGCTTTTCTTCAGCTCTTGCTATACATCAAGAAACTCACAAAAAAGAAAAACCATACAAATGCATACAGTGTGGTAAAGCCTTTAGCTGTTTCTCTGCTCATACTACACATCAAAGAACTCACACAGGAGAGAAACCCTACAAATGTACCGAATGTGGCAAAGCCTTTAGGCATTCCTCAACACTTACTTACCATCAGAAAATTCATACTGGAGAGAGGTCTTTTAAATGTTTAGAATGTGGCAAAACCTTTATCCGTAAATCACACCTTATTCAACATCAAAGAATTCATACAGGAGAGAGACAGTACAATTGCAGGCAATGTGGCAAAGCCTTTAATCGTTCCTCAGCTCTTACTGTACATAAAAGAACTCACACAGGAGAAAAACCATATAAATGTAGAGAATGTGGCAAAGCCTTTAAAGATTCCTCTACTCTTACTGCACATCAAAGAACTCACATGGGAGAGAAACCATACAAATGCAGACAATGTGGCAAAGGTTTTAGTCAACCCTCAGGCCTTACTAAACATCAAAGAACTCACACAGGAGAGAAACCATACAAATGCAGACAATGTGGCAAAGCCTTTAGCTGTTCCTCAACTCTTACTGTACATCAGAGAATTCATACTGGAGAGAGGTCTCATAAATGTTTAGATTGTGGCAAAGCCTTTAGCTGTTCCTCATCTCTTACTACACATCAAAGAACTCACACAGGAGAGAAACCATACAAATGCACACAATGTGATAAAGCTTATACTCAAGCCTCAGGTCTTACTGTACATCAGAGAATTCACACAGGAGAGAAACCATATGAATGCAAACAATGTGGCAAAGCTTTTAGATGTTCCTCAACTCTCATTATACATCAAAGAACTCACACAGGAGAGAAACCATATAAATGTAGACAATGTGGCAAAGCTTTTACTCACCCCTCAACTCTTACTAAACATCAAAGAGTTCACACAGGAGAGAAACCATACAAATGCAGACACTGTGGCAAAGCTTTTACTCAACTCTCAGGTCTTACTGTACATCAAAGAACTCACACAGGAGAGAAGCCACACAAATGCAGTCAATGTGGCAAAGCTTTTACTCAACTCTCAGGTCTTACTATACATCAAACAACTCACACAAGAGACAAACCATACAAATGCAATCAGTGTGGCAAAGCTTTTACTCAAATCTCAGGTCTTACTACACATCAAGCAACTCACACAAAAGAGAAACCATACAAATGCAGTCAATGTGGTAAAGCTTTTACTCACCCCTCCATCCTTACTAAACATCAAAGAACTCACACAGAAGAGAAACCATACAAATGCAGTCAATGTGGTAAAGCTTTTACTCACCCCTCCATTCTTACTAAACATCAAAGAACTCACACAGAAGAGAAACCATACAAATGTATAGAGTGTGGGAAAGCCTTTAGTCGTTCCTCAAATCTTACTGAGCATCAAAAAATTCATACTGGAGAGAGGTCTCATAAATGTTTAGAATGTGGCAAAACCTTTATCCGGAAATCAAACCTTACTGTACATCAAAGAATTCATGTGATGTAGAAACCATAGAAATGTAGGGAATGTGGCAAAGCCTTTAGGATTTCATCAAGTCTTATTAAACATCAAAGAGTTCACATCGGAGAGAAGTTCTATCAATGCCCAGAATGTGGCACAGCCTTTAATTACTCCTCATACCTTATTCAACATCAGAGGACTCAAACTGGAGAGAAGAGTTACTAACGAAGAGAATGTGGAAAAGCCTTTTGCCTGTCCTGAAACATCACTCATCTTAAACCTCATTCTGAACAGAAACCATACATTTATAGGAATTGTATTAAGGTTTTTGCTTAGCAGGGGAATCTTAGTAAACATTCAAGAATTCGTTATCAAGAGAAGCGTTACAAATTTGTAGGTTGTGGCAAATCATGAAATGACTGCTTTCACCTTCCTAAACAAGAGAATACATACCAGAGAAGCACTTTGCAAATGTGAAGTATGTGGCAAAGACTTTTATCTTTACTGAAAACATGCTGCACATCGCAGAATTCATGACGGAGAGAAACAGTAAAAATGTCAGTAATTTGGCAAAACATTGAACTTTTCTTTTTTTTTTTTAAATTATTTTTATTTATTTATTCATTTTTTTAGAGGGGGGGGAGAGAGAGAGAGAGAGAGAGAGAAGGGGGGGAGGAGCAGGAAGCTTCAACTCCCATATGTGCCTTGACCAGGCAAGCCCAGGGTTTTGAACCAGCAACTTCAGCATTCCAGGTCAATGCTTTATCCACTGCACCACCACAGGTCAGGCTGAACTTTTCTTAAAACCTTTTTGACCATCAGAGAATTAAGTGTTAAAAGGCAATTTATGTTCCAAAGTGTTTGTCCTGATTTCTTAATCAACATCTGCTAAGAGTGTATAGAAGAGTAACAGACATAAAAAACATGGGAAAGCTTTACATGGTATTTAAATACTTGACTTACTTGATACCCCTGTGAGCAATAGAATTTATCCCACCTCTGGCTTTCACCATGTTTAACCCTTAGCTGTGTTCTTTGTGTAGTTGCTTTTTATGCTTTATTTTTAACAACCTAAAGTTAACTTTAGAACGCTGAAGAGTTTGCAGATGGATCCTACTAAAGGCTTGTGCTCTGGGTCCTGCTTCTCTCTTCAGGCATTCTGCCATGGCCTCCACGGGTAGACTCAGGCAGGCTGTGCTGTTCCTCCAGGGCTTGTGAGTCATCCATGTGTCTGTTTTATCTGCCTTGTGGTCTCTTCTGTAACTGCTGCTCACCCTCCTGTATCACAGTGCTCTGCTTCACAAATTCTAGTAATTGAAAAGAATCCACTCTAGTATAATTAGGAAGTTCTTTTTAACTGTTGAGCCTATGTGTATTATTTTACATCTTTCTTTATATGAGTCAACGTAAAAAATTTCCATGGTTTGATACACAAAAATGCATTACGTATATTAGTAACCTGAAGATGTAATGTAGGAGTGAGAGAACTGAGAAGTAAAGAAATGTGTGTGCATGTCTTCATTAGGGTAGGGAAATAATGCATCAACATAGGTAATTCAACAAAGCTGATAAAGTTACTTAACAGGTAGAAATCTCACATATTTAAAGGTGAATAATTTTCTATACATTGCATGTCTGTATACTTAAACTTTCCCCCAAATCACCACTCTTGGTTATAGAAACTCACTATGCAGTTATCTCTTTTATTTTAATAAAGAACCCACTATAGTTATTTCTTCTTTTTATGGTCATAGAATGTTACTTATATGACCTGCTTAGAGAGTTTAAGACTGACTTCCTTGGAATGTAGTGGCATAGAGAAATCAACTGGAAAATGCACGTAATTTTGCAGAGATCACACAACGTTTCATCTTGTTTAGTGTATTTCATTTTTTTATTGGAGAATAACAACATTATATCAAGGTTTTAAAAGTATTCTCGGCCCTGGCTTGTTGCCTTGGTGTTAGAATATCTACCTGGCATGTGAATGTCTAGGGTTTTATTACGACTCAGGACAGAAAGGAAAAGTGCCCATCTGCTTCTTACGTGGTTCACATAAAACAGAAGCATCTTTACTGAGTTTCCCATCACACCTGCTCTGACCTGCCTGACCACATTCAAACTGAGTTCCTGAGTGTCTACAGACTGTTTTCGGTGCTGACTCCATTGAACGTCACCTGGACCACATGAGGATTCTAAATATGAGCAGTTATTCTCATGGCTTTTCTATGTACACAGTCCACCATGAGACCTCTCACTGCAGCACAATTCTCTGCAGAGTAAGTTCCACAGGCCCTACACAAATCGGTAAAAGAACATTTCCCCTTTACTTTCATCCTGTCCTTTGATCTGGAGAGGGTCTTTTGTACATAGCATATGGATAGTTCTTGTTCTCATATCTATTTAGGAACCTGTGACTTTTTGTTTCTATTTTTTAGTTTTGCAAGAGAGGGACAGAGTGACAGGTAGGGGAAAACAAGATAGGAAAGGAAAAAGATGAAAGGCATCAATTCCTTTTTGTGGCACCTTAGCTTATCAATTGCTTTCTCACATGTACCTTCACTGAGGAGGATACAGCAGAGCGAGTGACACCTTGAGCCCTTGCGCTAAATCCAGAGACATTGGATGCAAACCAGCGACCCTAGGCTTAAGACAGAGACCATAGGGTTCCGTCCACTATCCCATGCTCAAGCTAGTGGCCGCAGGGTTTCAAACTTTGTTCCTCTATATGCAAGGCCGAAGCTTTCTCCACTGTGTCATCACCTGATCAGGCCCCTATGACATTTAATTGAAGCATTTCTTTTTTCCAAAGTGAGAGAAGGGGAAATAGGTAGACTGCCACATTCACCCTCACTGGGATCCACCTGGCAAACTCTGGGGCTTATGCTCTGCCCATCTAGGGCCATGCTCACAACCAACCTATTTTTAGAGCCTGAGAAAGAGGCTCCACAAAGATATACTCAGTGCCTGGGGCTGATGTGACCAAACCAACTGAGTCATGACTGAGGGAGTGTAATATACAATGATAGAAGAGAGGGGTAGGGGTGGAGAAGGAGGATGGTTCCTTTTGTGTACCGTGACCGAGAGTCCAATGTGGGGCATCCACACACAGGGCTGATGCTCTACAACTGAACCAATCGACCAGGGTCTTAAGTGAAGCATTTATTTTCATTTTAGATTATTAAAAGTTATATAGTTTTTGGCATTTTGAAAAACAGTATTATAGTCATAGAAGGGGATTTTAACTTTCAATTGACATCAATGGCTAGATCTCCCAGACAGAAAATCGACAAGTAAACAGCTGTCTCCAGTGACATATTATACAAGATAAATTTGCATTAATTGAAGTATTTCACCCCAAAGCAAAAGTATATACATTCTAGACATAATACAGAATGCTCTCTAAACCTAGAGACACAGTTTCATTTGTCTTCCTAATGACCACAAGAAAAGTCAACATATAAACAATGTGCATCAATACACCTCAACATTCCACACTAGACTACCTGGAAACTGAACAACTCCCATCAAGCTGAAGCCCTGTAGTTTGTGCTGTAACAAAATTACCAGCAGGTAATGACTACAAGACACAAAACATCTTTAGATACATATAAATATGAACACTGCATACAGTGAGTGTAGGAAGCAGAAGAGAGCTGTATTCGATACCTGGTTTCTATAATGCTGTTGATTTTTAGGATGGGCATGTGCATAGGAGCTAATATTGAGCAGCTTAAACTGATGCAGGACAGGATACTGAAAGAGCTAACAAACTTTGTTGTTTTATTTTCAAACCTTCCCCCTAGGAATTCCTGGTAATGGTGACAATTACTTGAAATACACTCAAGGCACAACAGGTGTCAGTAGATCTACCTCTGGCCATGTAGTGAACATAGACAATAACCTTGCATCCAAACACTAATGAAAATGGTTCACCTGATAGTTGCTGGTCAAGTGGGTAGGCAGCAACCTGGGATAGTGAGGTTTCAGTATCAAAATCCTGAGGTCACTGATTTGAGTGTGAGATCAACATGATCCCAAGGTTCCCATGGTCATTGATTTGAGCAAGAGATCACTGCATCAGCTCCATTCTCAAAGATCATGACACCTATTACAGTGGTACCTTGAGATACGAACAGACCAACATACGATTTTTTTTTTTTAAGATACGAGCTGTGACTTGGTCTGTATTTTTGTTCGAGATCTGAGTGAAGTTTTGAGATACAAATAGTGATTTGGGAATCTGCCGCTAGTTGGCGCATTGGCGCACGGGTCCAGTATCAGCAGTTTGATATACGAGTTGACTGACTTATGAGCTCGGTTACAAAACGAATTAAATTTGTATCTCAAGGTACCACTGTAGAAACAATCGATGAGCAACGAAACACAGCTACTTGTTGGTGCTTCTCAACTCTCCCCTTTCCTATCTCTTTCAAAAATAGAGATAAAAAATTATTTCAACCCAAAGGCTGCTATGATCTCCAAATTCCTCTAGAAAGAATGATCAACAGTTGGCTACCATCATAACTGAGAATCAAACCTGTTCAACTTGTCCTGGTTACACTTTAGTAAAGCAGAAGGTAGTAATGTAAAATTTAGAAAATCTTCAGAACTGTGATAAAAATTGAGAGCAGGAAAATCACCTCAACACATAAATGCCATTTCATCCAAAAATCCATATTTATATTTGGAGAGTTCAGCATAAAATGAGTTGTGTGCTACATACTTTATGAAATATATAATGTAAAATATTCATAAAATTCTGATGTATCATTGCATTAGAAAGACTTCAAATTACAATTCAAAACCCCCAGTGCTAACATGCCCAGGGCAAGGAGAGAAAGAAGTGAGAAGCTGTGGCCATAGCACTTCAGAGAAGAATGGCTGTGATGTCTGCAGTTGAGAATAAAAAGACTCTAGAAGAAACAGGAAGTGGAAAATAAACTTGATTTTCCTGAGTTGAGCCAGCTGTGCAGCCGGAGAACAGGTGTCAGTGCTCTACAGGAAGTGTTCATGTAAACTCGGCACCCTGGGTCTTAGTCATCTCCTACCTGGTGCTACAGCATCATTGCCCCTGGAATTCAAGTCTCTTCATTATGAAAGCATCTGTTAGAGTGACCGCACTGCCCTATGTGTGTTCACCTCATTTAAATGTAAGAGGAACACAATGACAGGACATCACCTAGTGTTCAGATGAACACATTGGCAGAAACTAGGAAATGACTTGGTGTGCTTTGCAGGACTCATGGTACAGAGTTGCAATTATTTATGAATGGATTAGAGGGGGGGAATTTATTATGATTAATAAAAATTAAAAAGTCAAGCCTGACCAGGTAGTGATGCAATATATAAAGCATCAGACTGGGACACAGAGGACCCAGCTTCAAAAGCCCAAGGTCACTGGCTTGAGTGCAGGCTCAACCAGCTTCAGCAGGGGAGCATAATCATGACCTTGTGACCAATGGCATGACCCCAGAAATCACTGGCTTGAAGCCCAACGTCATTTACTTGAGTAAGGGGTCACTGGCTGAACTTTAGCCTCCTGGTCAAGGCACATATGAGAAAGCGATCAACAACTAAGGTGCCACAAGAAAGAACTGATGCTTCTCATCTCTCCCTTTCTCTATTCCTATCTGTCCCTCTCTCTGTCTCTCTTGCCAAAAGAAAAAAAAAGTCAAAATTAAAATGGTTTTCAACTTATGCAACCTAAAGTAGAATAAAGAAAAAAAAATCAACACAGTAAGCTACATAACAGCACCAGATGAAGAACCATCAGCTTGGATTCTAGAGTACAGTGTTACCTTGATACATGAGTACTTTAAATCATGAGCAGTTTCAGAGATGAGCAGTCACGTGTGGGATTTTTTGCTTTAAGTCATGAACAGATATTTGAATCATGAGTTTCCACCACCCTCCACTAGATAGGCTATTGAACGTTCAGTTTTACAGGTTACACCCTCAGCAGTGTACGAAGGTTCTGCAAGAAATTAGTGGGGAGGAGCCAGAGGTGAATGAAGGAATCAATACAAGTGAGATTAAGGAAATGTTGGGGAACTGGGAAAAAATGAAAGTTTATTGAAAAGTCACACCCAGAAAAACATGCAAGAGGTTGTACATTGGAGTTGTGTAACAACACTTGCTTCACACCTTTATTGAAATGTTCTGAAAGGGAGGAAGAAACAAACTTCCATGGAAAGGTTTTTGTTGAAAAGGCCTCTCAGTGAAAGTGAGAAAAGTGTGGCAAAAAAGCCAAAAGTCAGTGAAGAAAATGATTAAGCAAAGTAAAAAATAGCAATAAAAATACATATAATGTGTGTAAGTTAAATTTTGCAGTCAAATGTAGCAATAAGAGTGTCACAAGTAAGTATGTTAAGTAAATGCCGCATGAAATGAAAATCCCCTCCTCCAGTCTCCTTCCCCTCAGCCGGCATCTGCACCTGACTTTATATTGAATAAATACACTTTATAAGCCAGTTTATTATTTTATATTCTCTCTTATTACAATATATATATATAAATATATATGTGTGTTTGTTATTTATACAGTATATTTTCTTATTTAAAAGCATATAAAACAAGAAATATGTGTGGTTTTGGGGGGCCAGAACGGATTAATTATGTTCCCATTAATTTAAATGAGGAAATTCAATTTGCCACACAAGCAAATTGAGTCTCAAAATCGGCCATGAAACGAAGTAAACTCGTGTGTCAAAGTACCACTGTAATAGCTAATAAAACAATAGACAAAGAAAAAAAGAATAATGAGTATGTACAAATCTCACAAAACCATGGAGGGACACATTACCACAATTGGAAGCTTTATACCATGTGCATCAACCAGAAAGAGTTCTCTAGAGATCTAGTTCTCTGGATCATACCTACATTTATGGAAAAATTTGGGCTGGACATTATTACACAACAGTCCTTCATGCATGACTTCTAGGGAAAAAGAAAGGGTCACCACATTCTGAAATAATTAGCTTAAGCTGGCAATCCAGTAGTCACATCCTCCCTGGCTTCAGGGAAACCTGTCTTCAGACCTTTCTTCCTGGATTCAGGGGAAACTGCAGCAGAAAGTCTTATCCCACCCTGAGTAGATGTCAGTCTTTCCTGCAACCATTTTTTGTGACCCTTTTTTTTTTTATCATGTTCAATTGAGTTCTAATTTACACACATGTATACTTTTCCTCCATACTTGGAGGACATTGCTTACCAAAAGAGAATAATTTTAAAACATTGATGTACTAGTGTTATTCTCCAATGGAAAAATGGAATATACTAAATGAAATGAAACTTTCTGTGATCTTTGAAATTACCTGCATTTTACAGGTGATTTCTGAATGCCACTACATTCTGCAGAAACCATTCTTAAAATCTGAGCATTTCATATACTCAACATTTAATGACCAGTGAAACAAGGAAGTACTATAGTAGGCTCTATATTAAACAAAAAAAGTAAAAAGAATAACTGCATTGTGACTTTTTCTAACAAAGATTTATGGGGTTTTTTTGTGGGGTTTTGTTTTTTTTTTCATTTTTCTAAAGCTGGAAACAGGGAGAGACAGTCAGACAGACTCCAGCATGCGCCCGACCGAGATCCACCCGGCACGCCCACCAGGGGCGATGCTCTGCCCACCAGGGGGCGATGCTCTGCCCATCCTGGGCGATGCTCTGCCCATCCTGGGCGTCGCCATGTTGCGACCAGAGCCACTCCAGCGCCTGGGGCAGAGGCCACAGAGCCATCCCCAGCGCCCGGGCGATCTTTGCTCCAATGGAGCCTTGGCTGTGGGAGGGGAAGAGAGAGACAGAGGAAAGCACGGCGGAGGGGTGGAGAAGCAAATGGGCGCTTCTCCTGTGTGTCCTGGCCGGGAATCGAACCCGGGTCCTCCGCACGCTAGGCCGACGCTCTACCACTGAGCCAACCGGCCAGGGCTTGTGGGGTTTTTTTTATGACACAGAATGTCCTAGAGAGGGACAGACAGGGAGAGATGAGAAACATCAATGCTTCACTGAGGCATCCCAGTTCATTGATGCTGTCTCACATGTGCTTTGACCGGAGGAGGGGGCTACAGAAGACCAAGTGACCACTTGCTCAAGCCAGTGACCTTGGGCTGGTGAGCCTTGCTCAAACCAGATGAGCCCACGCTAAACCTGGTGACCTCGGGGTCTCAAACATGGATTCACTGCATCCAAGTCTAATGCTTTATCCACTGCGCCACCACCAGGTCAGTCAACGATTTATGAATTTTAAGGAAAAAACAAAAAGTAAAGTACAAAAAGTAATTTACATTAAAATCCTGAGCCTGACCGGGCGGTTGCGCAGTGGATAGAGCGTAGGACTGGGATGTGGAAGACCCAGGTTTGAGACCCCAAGGTCACCAGCTTGAGTGCGGGCTCATCTGGTTTGAGTAAGGCTCACCAGCTTGACCCAAGGTCGCTGGCTCCATCAAGGGGTCACTCGGTCTGCTGTAGCCCCCCGGTCAAGGCACATGAGAAATCAATCAATGAACAAGTAAGGAACCACAACAAAGAATTGATATTTCTCATCTCTCTTCTTTCCTGTCTGTCTGTCCCTATCTGTCCCTCTCTCTGACTCTCTGTCTCTGCCACAGATAAAAGAAATAAATGGATTATAATAAAGAAAAGCATAGCATATGCAGAAGCATGAATACACTTAGAAGGTATTGTGCTAAGAGAAATAAGACTGGCAGAAAAACACATGTACCATGTAATGTCAATTATATTTGGAATCTAAAGAACAATATAAATGAATAAACAAAAAGAGACAGATATAGTAAACAGAGTGATGGGTGTCAGAGGGCAGGGGAGTTGGAGAGCAAGAATTTGGAACATTGAGAAGAACACATTGGTAGTAACAGAACAGTCATGGGTGTAAAGTACAGCATGGAAAGTATAGTAAATAATACTGTATTATCCATACTGGGTCCTGGAAATATCATGGGGAATACTGTCAGATTTTATAAAGTATATTAAGGTCTAACCACTATACTGTACATCTGAAACTAGTTCAAAAGAGTACTGAATAAAAAATAAAATGCAAACCAAGAAAATTAATTTGTCGAATTCTGAAAATTATATAAATGTTCCAGTGATCAAAAATCCTATTATATCAACTAAACTTTATAACTGAGTGTACCATCAAACAGCAAAATTTTGCACCATGACATTATACAGCAGAAAATTTTCACAGACAATGCATTCAAATCATTCAAAAACTGTCAAGTATAATTATAATAAAGATATTTAAATGACATGAGAAATTTTTTTCTGGTTTACTGTATTTCACCTAATGTTATAAAAATGTGTAGACCATAATCCACCTAAAAAACTTTTTTTTCTAAATAAAAAGAGCTTTGCGGAGTGACGTCACGAAAATGGCGCCATGAGCAGCGCGTCCAACAGATCTCCCCAAAATCACAACAAACTTATCAACTAGAAACAGGAAAATTTATCTTCGGAGCATTACGGAGTTCCACACAAACTGAAAGCAAAAGGACTGTTATCACTTGAATCTGAGAGACGAGGGTGTGGAGGAAGCTACCGCAGGGACGTTCATTCAAGCCGCGAGGAAGTGCGCCTGTGTGCTATCAACAAGACCACCCTCAGATGCCAATAAGAAAGAGGAAATCGAATATTATGGATACAAAAGAAAGAGAGGTAACACAAATAGATGTGGAAAAATCTATGGAGAAAAGACTTAACATATTGGAAGCCTTGGAGCTAAATGACAGAGAATTTAAAATAGAAATCTTAAAAATACTCAGAGATATACAAGAAAACACAGAAAGGCAATATAGGGAGATCAGAAAACAACTCAATGAACACAAAGAATATATTACCAAGGAAATTGAAACTATAAAAACAAATCAAACAGAAATGAAAAACTCAATTCACGAGCTGAAAAACGAGGTAACAAGCTTAGCTAGCAGAACAACCCAGATTGAAGATAGGATTAGTGAAATAGAAGACAAACAACTTGAGGCACAACAGAGAGAAGAAGAAAGAGACTCAAAAATAATAAAAAACGAGAAAGCCCTACAGGAATTATCTGACTCCATCAGAAAGAATAACATAAGAATAATAGGTATATCAGAGGGAAAAGAGAAAGAAAATGGAATGGAGAATATACTCAAACAAATAATAGACGAGAACTTCCCAAGCCTGTAGAAAGAACTAAAGCCTCAAATTCAAGAAGCAAACAGAACACCGAGTTTTCTTAACCCCAACAAACCCACTCCAAGGCACATCATAATAAAGATGACACAAACCAATGACAAAGAAAAAATTCTCAAGGCAGCCAGGGAAAAGAAGAGTACAACATATAAAGGAAGGCCTATTAGATTATCATCAGATTTCTCAGCAGAAACTCTACAAGCTAGAAGAGAGTGGACCCCAATATTTAAAGCCCTGAAAGAGAGGAACTTTCAGCCAAGAATACTATACCCATCAAAGCTATCCTTCAAGTATGAAGGAGATATAAAAACATTCACAAATACAGAAAAGATGAGAGAATTTATCACGAGAAAGCCCCCACTCCAGGAAATACTAAAGGGGGTTTTCCAACCAGATTCAAAGAACAAAAGAAAACAACACCACAAGTAACAGCTCCACCAAGAACACAATAAAACCAAACTTAAACTGTGACAACAAAGGAAAAAAAGGGGGGGAGAGAATGGAGATTAACAGTAGCAAAGGACGATGAAGTGCAGAAATACTTATAAGATAGGGTACTACAATGAATATGGTAGGTACCCTTTTCATTACTTAATGGTAACCACCCTAGAAAAAACCACCACAAAAACACATGACTTAAAAAAGGTAGCAACAGAGGAAAGAAGTATGGAACACAAACAAACAGAAACAAATGATAGAAAAACAAAAGAGAAGAATCAAACTAGATACAAAACTAACAGAAAGCAATTTATAAAATGGCAGTAGGGAACCCACAAGTGTCAATAATTACACTAAATGTAAATGGATTAAACTTACCAATAAAAAGACACAGAGTAGCAGAATGGATTAAAAAAGAAAACCCAACTATATGCTGCCTACAAGAAACACATCTAAGCAACAAGGATAAAAACAAATTCAAAGTGAAAGGCTGGAAAACAATACTCCAAGCAAACAACACCCAAAAAAAAGCAGGTGTAGCAATACTCATATCTGATAATGCTGACTACAAGACAGAAAAAGTACTCAGAGACAAAAATGGTCACTTCATAATGATTAAGGGGACACTGAATCAAGAAGATATAACAATCCTTAATATATATGCACCAAACCAAGGAGCACCAAAATATATAAGACAGCTACTTATTGACCTTAAAACGAAAACTAACAAAAATACAATCATACTTGGAGACCTCAATACTCCGCTGACGGCTCTAGATCGGTCATCCAAACAGAGAATCAATAAAGATATAGTGGCCTTAAACGAAATACTAGAACACCTGGATATGATAGACATCTACAGGACACTTCATCCCAAAGCGACAGAGTATACATTTTTCTCTAGTGTACATGGAACATTCTCAAGAATTGACCATATGTTGGGCCACAAAGACAATATCAGCAAATTTAGAAAAATTGAAATTGTACCAAGCATATTTTCTGATCATAAAGCCTTGAAACTAGAATTCAACTGCAAAAAAGAGGGGGAAAAACCCACAAAAATGTGGAAACTAAACAACATACTTCTAAGAAATGAATGGGTCAAAGAAGAAATAAGCGCAGAGATCAAAAGATACATACAGACAAATGAAAATGAAAATACGACATATCAGAATCTCTGGGATGCAGCAAAAGCAGTAATAAGAGGAAAGTTCATATCACTTCAGGCCTATATGAACAAACAAGAGAGAGCCGAAGTAAACCACTTAACTTCACACCTTAAGGAACTAGAAAAAGAAGAACAAAGACAACCCAAAACCAGCCGAAGAAAGGAGATAATAAAAATCAGAGCAGAAATAAATGAAATAGAGAACAGAAAAACTATAGAAAAAATCAATAAAACAAGGAGCTGGTTCTTTTAAAAGATCAACAAAATTGACAAACCCTTGGCAAGACTCACCAAGGAAAAAAGGCACAGGACTCAAATAAATAAAATCCAAAATGAAAGAGGAGAGATCACCACAGACATCATAGATATACAAAGAATTATTGTAGAATACTATGAAAAATTATATGCCACCAAATACAACAATCTAGAAGAAATGGATAAATTCCTAGAACAATACAACCTTCCTAGACTGAGTCATGAAGAAGCAGAAAGCCTAAACAGACCAATCAGCAGGGAGGAAATAGAAAAAACTATTAAAAACCTCCCCAAAAATAAAAGTCCAGGCCCAGACGGTTATACTAGTGAATTCTATCAAACATTCAAAGAAGACTTGGTTCCTATTCTACTCAAAGTCTTCCAAAAAATTGAAGAAGAAGCAATACTTCCAAACACATTTTATGAGGCCAACATAACCCTCATACCAAAACCTGGCAAGGATGGCACAAAGAAAGAAAACTACAGACCAATATCTCTAATGAATACAGATGCTAAAATTCTAAACAAAATACTGGCAAACCGAATACAACAACATATTAAAAAAATAATACATCATGATCAAGTGGGATTCATCCCAGAATCTCAAGGATGGTTCAACATACGCAAAACGGTTAACGTAATACACCATATCAACAAAACAAAGAACAAAAACCACATGATCTTATCAATAGATGCAGAAAAGGCTTTTGATAAAATACAACACAATTTTATGTTTAAGACTCTCAACAAAATGGGTATAGAAGGAAAATATCTCAACATGATAAAGGCCATATATGATAAACCATCAGCCAACATCATTTTAAACGGCATAAAACTGAGGACTTTCTACCTTAAATCAGGAACAAGACAGGGTTGTCCACTCTCTCCACTCTTATTTAACGTGGTGCTAGAAGTTCTGGCCAGAGCAATCAGACAAGACAAAGAAATAAAAGGCATCCAGATCGGAAAAGAAGAAGTAAAGGTATCACTTTTTGCTGATGATATGATCCTATACATCGAAAACCCAAAGGACTCCACAAAAAGATTATTAGAAACAATAAACCAATACAGTAAGGTCGCAGGATACAAAATTAACATACAGAAGTCCATAGCCTTTCTCTATGCCAACAATGAAATATTAGAAAACTAACTCAAAAAAATAATCCCCTTCACGATTGCAACAAAAAAAATAAAATACCTAGGAATAAACATAACAAAGAATGTAAAGGACCTATATAATGAAAATTACAAAGCATTGTTAAGGGAAATCGAAAAAGATACAATGAGATGGAAAAATATTCCTTGTTCTTGGATAGGAAGAATAAATATAATCAAAATGGCCATATTACCCAAAGCAATATACAAATTTAATGCAATTCCCATCAAAATCCCTATGAGATTTTTTAAAGAAATGGAACAAAACATCATCAGATTTATATGGAACTATAAAAAACCCCGAATAGCCAAAACAATCCTAAGGAAAAAGAATGAAGCTGGGGGCATTACAATACCTGACTTTAAACTATATTATAGGGCCACAATAATCAAAACAGCATGGTATTGGCAGAAAAATAGACACTCAGACCAATGGAACAGAATAGAAAGCCCAGAAATAAAACCACATATATATGGTCAAATAATCTTTGATAAAGGGGCCAACAACACACAATGGAGAAAAGAAAGCCTCTTCAACAAATGGTGTTGGGAAAACTGGAAAGCCACATGCAAAAGAATGAAACTCGACTACAGCCTGTCCCCATGTACTAAAATTAATTCAAAATGCATCAAAGACCTAAATATAAGACCTGAAACAATAAAGTACATAGAAGAAGACATAGGTACTAAACTCATGGACCTGGGTTTTAAAGAACATTTTATGAACTTGACTCCAATGGCAAGAGAAGTGAAGGCAAAATAAATGAATGGGACTACATCAGAATAAAAAGGTTTTTCTCAGCAAGAGAAACTGATATAAAAATAAACAGACAGCCAACTAAATGGGAAATGATATTTTCAAACAACAGCTCAGATAAGGGCCTAATTTCCAAAATTTACAAAGAACTCATAAAACTCAACAACAAACAAACAATCCAATAAAAAAATGGGAAGAGGACATGAATAGACACTTCTCCCAGGAAGAGATACAAATGGCCAACAGATATATGAAAAGATGCTCAGCTTCATTAGCTATTAGAGAAATGCAAATCAAAACTACAATGAGATACCACCTCACCCCTGTTAGATTAGCTATTATCAACAAGACGGGTAATAGCAAATGTTGGAGAGGCTGTGGAGAAAAAGGAACCCTCATTCACTGTTGGTGGGACTGTAAAGTAGTACAACCATTATGGAGGAAAGTATGGTGGTTCCTCAAAAAACTGCAAATAGAACTACCTTATGACCCAGCAATCCCTCTACTGGGTATATACCCCAAAACCTCAGAAACATTGATACGTGAAGACACATGTAGCCCCATGTTCATTGCAGCACTGTTCACAGTGGCCAAGACATGGAAACAACCAAAAAGCCCTTCAATAGAAGACTGGATAAAGAAGATGTGACACATATACACTATGGAATACTACTCAGCCATAAGAAATGATGACATCAGATCATTTACAGCAAAATGGTGGGATCTTGATAACATTATAAGGAGTGAAATAAGTAAATCAGAAAAAAACAAGAACTACATGATTCCATACATTGGTGGAACATAAAAATGAGACTAAGAGATATGGACAAGTGTGTGGTGGTTACCAGGGGTGGGGGGAGGGAGGACTGGGGGAGAGTTAGGGGGAGGGGGAGGGGCACAGAGAACTAGATAGAGGGTGGCGAAGGACAATCTGACTTTGGGCGAGGGGTATGCAACATAATTTAATGACAAGGTAACCTAGACATGTTTTCTTTGAATATATGTACCCTGATTTATTAATGTCATCCCATTACCATTAATAAAAATTTATTTAAAAATAAATAAATAAATAAATGTGATAGTATAACATATAGTATAAAATAAACAGATTAAAATGGAAAAAAAAAAAGAGCTTTGCAAGTTTAAAATATGGACAGACTAATCTTTAAACATTTCCAATTAAGCTCACCGTAATAAAGAAACATGCTGACAAAGCAAATGAAAAACCTCATCATTATTTTTTCTTAAAATAAATTTGAATTAAGGAACAAAGCTGCTTCGTATATATGAAGTGCCCAATAATGCTGTAACCCACTTCTTACCAAAAAACAATTCTGCATGTTATAACAGCACTTATGAATCCAAAAGCCAAAAAATGACAAAAATCTAATAAAAAAGTGGAAACAGAAAATCAGAATCCCTGGCAGCTCTCAACTGCACAAGAAAGAATTACAGAATGAAGGTGATGATGAAAGCGGGTAACAGTACACTTTCCTACCTGCTGCATGATACTCTAAGGTCACCTATAGCAGTAACTACTGAAGGACTCCATGATCTCATGGAGACATGAAGTTATTTTAATGTTGAAAATTAAAAATTACAGACTTGAAATATATTTTTATTTTGTTCTAAGTTAAAGGAGGGTAGATAGAAAGACTTGTGCATGCACCTCAATGTGATGCACATGAAAACCTTCATCTGAGGCTGTTATTTTATCCATCTGGGGCCATGGTCACAACTCAGCTATTTTTAGTGCTTGAAGTGGAGACAGCACAGAGACATCCTCAGCGCCTCAAGATAATACGCTGCAACCAAATGAGACATGGCTTCAGGAGAAAAAGAGAGAAAGAGGAAGAGAAGAAGAAAGAGAAGGGCTAAGGAGAAGGGTAGAAAATCAGATGGTCACTTTGCCTGTATGTCCTGAGTGGAATCGAACCCAGGACATCTATATTCCAAGACAATGCTCTCTCACTGAGACAAAGGGCCAGGGCCCAGACCAGAAATTTGTAATCATAATTCATACTAAGCAAAAGAACATTTTGAATTAAAGCAGAATTAGATCTTCACACTTTGGGGAGATGCTTTATGTTGTAATGAAACAATTGAGTCTTCACTCTGTACAGTCTTGTGGAAATCCTCCATAGAATTAGAAACAATAAACCTGGCCTGATGTGGCAGTGGAGCAGTGCATAGAATGTTGAATGGGGACAAAGAAGACTCGTGTTCAAAACCCAAAGGTCAGCGGATTGAGCGTGGGCTCACTAACTTGAGTGCGGGGTTGCTGGATGAGCGTGGAATCCCAGACATGACCCATAGTTGCTGGCTTGAGCTAGGGGTCACTAACTCTGCTGTAGCCCCAGTTCAAAGCACATAAAAGAAAGCAATCAATGACCAAGTAAGGTGCTACAAAAAAGAACTGATGCTTATCTCTCTCTTTTCTTGACTGTCCCTATCTGTCCCTCTCTGTTTCAGTCAAGAAAAGAAAGGAAAAAAAGGAAAGAAAGAAAATAAAGGAAGAAAAAAGGAAATAAGCAAGAAAAGAAAGAGGGAAGGAAGGAAGGAAAGATGCGAGAAAGGATAATTCTGAAAACATGGCATGGGGCACCAGGATTCCTGAAATTTCTGCACCCAATCGGAACATCTAAACCACTTCCATCAAAAACTCCAAGTGAGAAAACACAGCTTATCATGTAATTCCTCAGGTATATACACAGGTTTTCCAAGGTCCCCAAAGCTATGGAAGAAGAGTCATCATGGCAGCCCTCAGTCCAAGCAGAAAACTTGGCCCCCACTGCTAATGTAATGATGGAGGTCACTAGAGCAAAAGCAGAGTCCTGAGATGATGCTAGAACATGGGACGTGTTGGAGATGAGCTGTCCCTCTATGACAGCAACCAGAATAAACCTGGGCCTCTCACAGCCCTTTCCACTGCAGCAGCTTCCCAAACCACACTGTAAAGTCTGGCTTCATCCATGATCTTTAGGTCTCTTCCCTGCCTCATCTGCTTCCTCATCCCACCTACCTGGGTGGAAGGATACTGTCATTTTCCTTCCCAGCTCCAATTTCTAATTCATTTCATGCCCAAATGAGAATACATGGTACAGTATTACAATGCTCTGGAAAATAACTTTAAAAAATACTGTTTTCTGAAAACACCTTAATTGTTCTAGACAACATGTAAGTTTTCGCCTGACCTGTGGTGGTGCAGTGGATAAAGCATTGACCTGGAAATGCTGAGGTCGCCGGTTCGAATCCCTGGGCTTGCCTGGTCAAGGCACATATGGGAGTTGATGCTTCCAGCTCCTCCCCCTTCTCTCTCTCTCTCTCTCTCTCTCTCTGTATCTCTCTCTCCCTCTCTCTCTCCTCTCTAAAATGAATAAATAAATTTTTAAAAAATCCTCCTATAAAAAAAAATCTTTAAAAAAAAATGTAAGTTTTCATACACTGAGTTCTAATCAGCGTGCATCATGAAGCCTTTGTTTCTATACCAGCACACCCCCATAATTGTTCCCTGATGGCAGAACTCTGAGATCTTCCCTGCAAGGCAGAAGATCCCATGTGATGTTCCCCCTAATGAAGGAAACAAAAGCTGCAGGGAGAGAATAAACTCAGGAAGGAAGTCATCTTCACCCAGGGAGACCAGGTTCCTTAGTTCTCCAACATCACATCCCTGTACAGTTTCCACTGAACTGGATCCAGGCATTCCCACTCCTCCTGAGAGAAATCTACAGCCACATCCCTGAAGATCACATGGCTGAAGGTCAATGGTTTCTGGAAGAAATGACACATTAACAGAGGTTTGCAGTGTCAGTTCATGATGCCACCCAACATGAAAACAGGGTTAGAGTGGTTTTGTCCTAAGATAAAATGATCCAGTAAGATCATTTTCGCCCAGCAATATATATTTTGTCTGAGTGTGTGTGAGAGAGAAAGAGGATCACACAAACTGATTTGAGATAGATGAGAAGCATCAACTCAAGATGTGGACCTTTTAGTTGTTCATTTACTGCTTTCTGATCTGTACTTTGACTAGGTGGCTCTAGCTGAGCCAGTGACTCATTGTGTATGCCAAAAACCTTTGGGATCCTGAGAGCAACCACGAGTTACTGTCTATAACCCCACACTCAATCTGGGGACCCTGGGTTGAAGTCAGTGACCTTGGGGCTTTCAGTCTGGGTCTTCAGTGTCCCAGGTCAGTGTCTTATCTGCTGTTCCAATACCTCATCAAGCAGCAATATTCTTTTGCAAAAAGTTTTTTATCTTTTGTTTTCTTAACCTTTCACACAGTAATATTCTCTAACTTATTTTCTAACACTGAGTAATGAGAATTACACATTTTCATAAGCCCACTACACAGACTCGACTTTCCAAGAAGATGAATTTTAAAATTAAGGCATCACTGTGACTTGGTAGGTCAGATGGATAGAGCATTCTCCTTAAATAACAACGTGGGTGGCAGGTTCAATTCCTGGTCAAGGAGCGTACAAGAAATCAACCAATAGGCCCTGGCCGGTTGGCTCAGCGGTAGAGCGTCGGCCTGGCGTGTGGGGGACCCGGGTTCGATTCCCGGCCAGGGCACACAGGAGAAGCGCCCATTTGCTTCTCCACCCCCCTCCTTCCTCTCTGTCTTTCTCGTCCCCTCCCGCAGCCGAGGCTCCATTGGAGCAAAGATGGCCCGAGCGCTGGGGATGGCTCCTTGGCCTCTGCCCCAGGCGCTAGAGTGGCTCTGGTCGCGGCAGAGCGACGCCCCGGAGGGGCAGAGCATTGCCCCCTGGTGGGCAGAGCGTCGCCCCTGGTGGGCGTGCTGGGTAGATCCCAGTCGGGCGCATGCGGGAGTCTGTCTGACTGTCTCTCCCCGTTTCCAGCTTCAGAAAAATACAAAAAAAAAATAAAAAAACCAACCAATAAATAAATAAATAAATAAATAAATAAATAAATAAATAAATAAATAAGTGTAACAGCAAGTTCATGGCTTGTCCCTCATTCTCTCTCAAACATTTATCAATAGAATTAAGGTATCAACAAAGTCATGTGGATTTGTGAGTGATGTATTTCTATAACTCGTGATCAGTTGTGTATATTTGTAAGGTGGAAAAGTTACAGCAAGTTGGAAGTGTAAGTACTTCTTCAATTTTGACGTGGACAACAGTGAACTGCTGTTTTCTAAAAATGCTCATTCTCACCCAGGAGTTCTGAGATGGGGTCTTTGTTTCCACAGTTCTACCAAGCTCTCTTTACCAGTGACACCAATGTCCCCAGTCCATGTGCCACACTCCTGAATAGCACAGGAAAAAAAAACAAGAAGGAAAATGCATACATGACTTTCATGTAAAATTTTAATAGAATTTCCTGTTCTCAAGGAATAAGATGCACAGCAACCACAAATTTACTATACGTAATATTAGAAAAAGATATTTCTTCCCTTGCTGTGAGACTGGTTTGTGAAGCAAACATACAGTGAATAATGGACCTTGAGTTTTACTTCAAACATAACCCATAATTTTTCAATAAAATGTATAAACACTGGCCCATACTAATAGGAAACCTCGTAAACATCTATAGAAGTTTCTATAACTGATTATAACATAAACATTTTTTAATTAATTAATTTTTTTTTTAGAGGAGAGACAGAGAGAGAGAGAGAAGGGGGAGGAGCAGGAAGCATCAACTCCCATATGAGCCTTGACCAGGCAAGCCCAGGGTTCCGAACCAGCAACTACAGCATTCCAGATTGACACTTTATCCACGGAGCTACCACAGGTCAGGCAATAATATAAACTTAAGCAAGAAGAAAAAGTAGCTCAAATAATGTTAACATGTCAGGCACAGAGCTAGGTACAGTTTGAAAGTGATAGAGCCTGACCTGTGGTAGTGCAGTGGAAAAAGCATCAACCTGGAACACTAAGGTTGCCAATTCAAAACCTGGGCTTTCCTAATCAAGGCATATATTGGAGTTTATGCTGTCTGCTCCCACCCCTTTCTCTCTCCATACTTATTCTGTTTTGCTCTCTCTCTCCTTTTTAGAATGAATTAATAAAAATTTTAAAAATAAAGAAAAATAAAATGATAGAAAATAAAATGAAAGATATTGTGATTCTGTAGTTTCATGAATCACTTGTGAATAATTTTTGTAACAGAGAGAGAGAAGGATATCAGGAAAAGAGAGAGAAGAGAAACATCAGTTCTTAGTTGCATCACCTTACTTATTCATTGATTGCTTTCTCTTATGTGCACTGATGAGAATAGGGGGGAACTACAGCAGAGCAAGGGACCCCATTGCTTACACCATGGGGCAAGCCAGCAATTGTGGGCTTCAAGCCAGAGAACTTTGTGTTTAAGCAAGAGACCATGGGGTCATGTCTATAATCCTATGCTCAAGCTGGTGACATTGGGGGTTTGAACCAGGTCCTCTGTGTCCCAGTCCAATGCTCTACCCACTGTGCCACCATTGGGTCAGGTGATACTCATTTTTAATAAGCACAGTAGCAAGAAGAACATCCATACTCATAGAAAATAATTTAAAGTAATTGATTTGTTGTCTAATTTCTTTGAAAATTTTTATACACATTTGTGGAGAGCTCTCTTATGACATTGTATTGTAGGAACACAATAAAAATAATGAAATTATTTAAAAATAATCATAAAAACAGTAATTTTTGCAAATGCCTATCCACATGTACTCTTCACGTTCTGTTCTTTAACACTCCCATAAAATAGCAAGACGTTCTCAGCATTCTAGTGACCAAGTCTCTTCTAGCTCCTCTTCTCTGTCAGAACTTCCTCAGTTATTCTGACCCACAGAAGGTACAATTCCTTAATCTTGTCCCATAGAGGTGATGCTGCAGCCACATAAACCTAAAGCCTACATTCCCTTCATATTGATGCTTGAGCCTCTGAACCATTCTCATAAGGATGTTGGACACAGTTGCCCTCCCAGATTGATGTCACAAAGGGGATATTTCTAGTACTTGAAAGTGACTAGAGAGTAATGGCACATGAGAGATTCCCCTGATCTCTCTCTTTGGAATTTCAACAAATTGAACAACTACAACACAGTGAAGTAACCCCAGCTGGGCTCACAGTGCACCTAAAAAATCCTCACAGTGAACAGACTGAAGGTGAGGTGGGTTGAATGAGCAGTGGAAGATAAAAATCACTTGCGGTCACCTCTGAAGAGGAGAGAAACCGGCCTGACCAGGTTTTTTTCTTTTTCTTTGTTGCACTGTGGGAAGGAGGAAGGGCCATGCTGCCTAGGTCTTGTTTACCATGAAATGAAGAGTCAAGACCACAGTACCTGAGCCTCCTTCATATAGGAGAGGCAGAGAGGCTGAGGGGCAGAGAAGAAGTGATGAACTAAAAGGGTGGACTGTGGGAGGGCTGAGCTCAGAGTCTCGACAATGCTTCCCATGGTCTGCCTGCAGCCCACTTTCTGCACCAAAACAAAGTGCAGCACTCCAGCCTCCCAGATGCCAAGTTGCTCACCTCGCAGGTGCAATGAATGGCAGTGGCAGACCCCACAGGTAGCTCTCCAGAGCCACTCTTTCCCAGAGAGATAGAGCTACTCCACATCAGGTCTGGTTTCTTGACATGTGGGCAGGAGCTCCCAGAGATGTCAAATCACCATTGCTAGGAACTTAAAGCCACAAAATGATAAAGTTATAAACCTAAAGCTGTAAAACTCTCAGTACATGCCACACCCACCACTGATTGCAGCCCTGCCTGCATCATTAACAGGAAGGTCGCAGTGGAGTTCAGCACAAGAATCTCAAAGCTAAAACTGGCAGTAGAGCAACACATACTGGAAAAAGGTAGTAACCACAATAACCTGAAAAAAATTTCTCCTTTTATTTCTTTTCCTCATTTTATTTACTTTCATTTATCTTTATCTTTTCTTTTTTTACATTTTATTATCTTTAATTTTTATACTTTATTATTTTTGTTTGTGATTTCTTTTTCCCTTTTTATGGTTGTCCTCCTTTAGTGTGGTTTTTCATTATATCAATACTTATCATTATGCATATAATTTTTATATTTTTCATAAAATTTTTTTCATTTTTTAGTTGTTTCTTGTTAGAGTTATTAACAATACCACTCTCAAATGCCATCAAGATAGAAGAAATCAAACACTATGGATACAGAAGATAGAGACATAATTTGGATAAATAATAAAAAAATCTCCATAAAGAAATCTCAATTACATGGAAACCTTGGACATAAAGGACAGAGAATTTAAAACTGAAGTTATAAAAAAAAAACAACTCAATAATTTCCATGGGAAAAAAATAACAGGCTATTTATTGAGCTGAGGAACAAATTAATGAACAAAAGGCGAAGTCATGAAGGAAATTTAAACTTTCAAAAAGAACTATATATGAAGAACTCAATATATGAACTGAAAAATGAGGTAGCAAGTTTAGCTAATAAAACAGACCAGACAAAAAAGTGAATATGTAACACCAAAAACAGGCAACTTGAGATGCTACAGAGAGAAGAAAAGACGGACTCATGAATAAAAAGAAAATGAGAGAGCACCACAAGAATTGACTGCCTTCATCAGAAAGACCAATATAAGGTGTGACTAGGTGGTGGCTCAGTGGACAGAGAGTTGGACAGGGATGGAGAAGACCCAGGTTTCAAATCCCAAGGTTGCCAGCTTCAGTGGGCTTGAGCATTGATGGGATCATAGACATGACACTATAGTCACTGGCTTGCACCCAGAAATCACAGGCTAGAGGCATGGGTCACTTGTTCTGCTGTAGCTCCCCATCAAGGCACATATCAAAAAGCAATCAATGAATAACTAAGGAACTACAACAGAGAACTGATGCTTCTCATCTCTCTCCCTTCCTGTCTATCTGTCCCTATCTGTCTCTCTTTCTGTCTCTGTCTGTAACAAAAAAGAAAGAGTAATATGCCTGACCAGGCGCAGTGGATAGAGCATTGGACTGGGATGCCAAGGACCCAGGTTCGAGACTCTGAGGTTGCCAGCTTGAGCGCGGGCTCATCTGGTTTGAGCAAAAGCTCACCAGCTTGGACCCAAGGTCGCTGGCTCAAGCAAGGTGTTAACTCGGTTTGCTGAAGGCCCGCAGTCAAGGCACATAACTAAGGTGTCACAATGCGCAACAAAAAACTAATAATTGATGCTTCTCATCTCTCCATTCCTGTCTGTCTGTCCCTGTCTATCCCTCTCTCTGACTCTCTCTCTCTGTCTCTGAAAACAAAAAAACTAAGTAATATAAGAATAATGAGCATATCAGGAGAAGAAGAGAAGAAGGGGATGGAGAACCTGTTCAAACAAGTAATGGATGAGAACTTTCAAGCCTGTGAAAAAAGTTAAAGGACCAAATCTAAGAAGCAAACATAATGCCAAGTTATTTCAACAAAAACCTACACACAGAAAAACCGACAATCTGCTTCTCCACCCGTACACCTCTCCCTTCTCTCTGTCTTTCTGTCTGTCTCTCTCTCTCTCTCTTTCTCTCCCCACCCCCTCCAGCAGCCAAGGCTCCACTGGATCAAGATGGCCAGGGTGCTGAGGATAGCTCCATGGCCTCACCTCAGGTGGTAAAATGGCTCAAGTTACAATGAAGCAATGGCCCCAGACGAGCAAAGCATCATTTCCTAGTGGAATTGCCAGATAAATCCCGGTCATATGCATGCTGGAGTCTATCTCTCTTTCTTACTTATCACCTAAGAAAAACACATAAAAAAACAAACAAAAAAAGGTGTAGCCATACTCATATCTAACAATGCTGACTTCCAAGACAACAAAGGTAACCATACATACAGATAGACATTTCATAATGTTTCAGGGGACATTTAATCAAGAAGACATAACAATTCTTTATATGCATCAAGTCAGCACCAGAATATATAAGACATCTACTAACAGATCTAAAAATAGAAGCAGACATACTTGGATAACTCAACATACCATATACACCTTTAGATAGATCATCCAAACAGAAAATCAATAAAGAAATATTAAACTCAAATGACACACTGGACCAAATGGAGAAAATAAACATTTACAGGATATTTAATCCAAGAATATCAGATTATACGTTCTTCTTCAGTGTGTATATATCGTTCTCAAGAATAGATCATATGTTGGGCCACAAACGGACATCAGAATATTCAAGATTAAAATTATACCAAGCATATACTCTGACCATAAGGCTCTGAAATTAGAATTCAGCCTGACCTCTGGTGGCACAGTGGATAAAGCGTCGACCTGGAACACTGATGTCACAGGTTCAAAACCCTAAACTTTCCTGGTGAAGGCATATGAGACAGTTGATACTTCCTGCTCCTTCCCCCCTTGTCACTCTATCTCTCTCTTCTCTAAAAATAAACATTTAAAATAAAAAAATTAGAATTCACCTGCAAAAAGAAAGTCAAAAATCCTACAAAAATGTGGAAATTAAACAACATACTTTTAAAAAATGACTGGGTCACAGAAAAAATAAAAGCAGAAATTAAAAGGTATATACACACTGACCATGTCATGGCACAGTGAATAGAACGTCGGACTGGGACATGGAGGATCAAGATTCAAAACCCCAAGGTTGCCAGCTTCAGTAAGGGATCACACGCTCTGCTGTAGCCCACCAGCCAAGAAACATGTGAGAAAGCAATAAATGAACAACTAAGTTGCTGCAATGAAGAATTGATGCTTCTCATCTTTCTCCCTTCCTGTCTGTCTGTCCCTATCTGACCATGACTCTGTCACACACAAACACACACACACACACACACACACACACACACACAAAGGTACATACATACAAAAGAAAGTGATAATGTCACATATGAAAATTTAAGAGATTCTTCAAAAGTAGCAGTAAGAGACCTGACTAAATGGTGGCATAGTGAATAGAGCATCAGACTAGGACGCAGAGGACCCATGTTCAAAACACCGAGGTTTCTGGCTTGAGCACAGGGTCATCTGGTATAAGCATGGATATCAGCTTGAACCCAAGGTCACTGACTTGAGCAAGGGGTCACTTGGTGTGTTGTAGCTCCCTGATTAAGACACATATCACAAAGCAATCAATGAACAACTAAGGTGCCACAACAAAAAATTGATGCATCTCATCTCTTTCCCTTTCTGTCTTTTCCTATCCCTCTCTCTGTTTCTCTCTCTCTGTCTCTGTCACAAAACAAATAATAAAGTATACAGGAATGTTTGTGTCATTACAGGCTTATATGAAGAAACATAAAAGATTCCAAGTAGACAACCTAACATGCCACCTTAAGTAACTAGAAACAGCAGAATGAAAAGAAACCACTCAGCAGAAGTTAATTAGTATCAATTAAAGCAGAACTAAAAGAAATATAGAGCAGAAAAAGTATAGAAAAAATAAATGCTACAAACAGCTCAGTTTATAAAAGATCAATATAATTGAGAAACCACTGACTAGACTCATGAAGGTAAAAAAAGAAATGACTCGCCCTGGCCAGTTGGCTCAGCGGTAGAGTATTGGCCTGGCGTGCAGAAGTCCCGGGTTCGATTCCCTGCCAGGGCACACAGGAGAGGCGCCCATTTGCTTCTCCACCCCACCCCCTCTCCTTCCTCTCTGTCTCTCTCTTCGACTCCCGCAGCAAGGCTCCATTGGAGCAAAGATGGCCCAGGTGCTGGGGATGGCTCTGTGGCCTCTGCCTCAGGTGCTAGACTGGCTCTGGATGCAACAGAGCGATGCCCCAGAGGGGTAGAGCATCGCCCCTTGGTGGGCATGCCGGGTGGATCTCGGTCGGGCGCATGCGGGAGTCTGTCTGACTGCCTCTCTGTTTCCAGCTTCGGAAAAATGAAAATAAATAAATAAATAAAATAAAAAATAAAAAAGAATTGACTCATATTAAACAAATCTATAATGAAAGATGAGAAATTATCTCAGAAATCACAGATATAGAAAAGATCATCGTACAATAATATGAAAAATTTTATGCCATCAAATTTAACAAACTAGATGAAATGGATAAATTCCTACAACTGTACAATCTTCCTAGCCTGAGTCACAAGTAGGAAACCTAAATAGACCCATAAGGAGGGAGGAAATATAAACAACTATCAGAAACCTCCCAAAAGCCCAACAGGGGTGGCACACTGGATAGAGGGTTGGACTGGGGGAGAGCACAGGTTTGAATCCCTGAGGTTACTGGCTTGAGCGTGGGCTCATCCAACTTGATCAGGATCTGATGAGCTTGAGCGCAGGGTTACTTTATCATGCTAGTTGATAGACATGATCCCATGGTCGCTGGCTTGAGCCCAAAGTTTGTTGGCTTGAGCAAGGCTCCACTTGCTCTGCTCTAGACCCCCTGGTCAATGCACATATGAGAAAGCAATCAATGAACAACTAAGGAGCCTCAACAAAGAATTGATGCTTCTTATCTCTCTCCTTTCCTGATTGTCCCTATCTGTCCCTCTTTCGGTCTTCGTCCACGCAGCCTCCGTAAAACATCATTTCCAAAAATAAAAGTCCAGGACTAGATGACTACACTAGAGAATTCTATGAATCATTCAAAGATTTGGTCTCTATGCATCTCGAATGATCCCAAAGAACAGAAGAAGAAGCATTACTCCTTAACACATTTTATGTGGTCAACAATATCATGTTACCAAAACCTGGCAAGGATAGTATAAAAATAAACAGAAAACAACAGACCAATATGTTTAATGAGTACTGATGCAAAAATCCTAAACAAAATACTAGCAACTCGAATACAACAACACATTAAAAAAATAATACATCTTGATGAAGGGGCATTTATTCCAGGAGCACAAAGATGGTTTAATATACATAAGTCATTTAACATAACACATCATATGATCCTATCAATAGATGCAGAAAAGCCATTTAGTAAGATACAACATACCTTTATGTTTAAAACACTCAAGAAAATTGGAATAGAAGTACCTCAACATAATAGAGGTCATATATGACAAACCATCAAGCTAATTTCATACTAAATGGAGAAAAACTGAAAGTTTTTCCAGTAAAATCAGGAACAACACAAGGCTGCCCAGTCTCCTCACTCCTAGTCAACATAGTGCTGGAAGTTTTAGCCAGAGCATCAGGGAAGAGAAAGAAATAAAAAGCATTAATATGAGAAAGAACAAGTAACAGTATCATTTTTCCAGATGATATGGTCTTGTATATGGGACACCCAACACACTGGCCAGTTGGCTCAGTGGTGGAGCATTCGTCCAGTGTATGGAAGTCCCAGTTCAATTCCCTGTCAGGACACACAGGAGATGTACCCATCTGCTTCTCCACCCTACGCCCTCTCACTAGCCCCTCTTTGCCTCCTGCAGCCATGGCTCAATTGGAGGGAGTTGGTACTAGGCACTGAGGATGGCTCCATGGGCTCTGCCTCAGGTGCTAAGAGATGGCTCTGGTTGAAACAGAGCAAGGACCCCCAGATGGGCAGAGCATCGCCCCTAGAGGGCTTGCCAGGTGTATCCTGGTCAGGGGCATGTGGGAGTCTGTCTCTGCCTTCCCTCCTGTCACTGAAGAAAAAAGAAAGAAGAAAACCTCCAAAACTCCACCAAAATAAATTAGCAATTATAAACCAACGCAGTAATGTTGCATGATACAAAATCAACATACAAAAGTATATTGCTTTCATATGTGCCAACAATAAAAATCCAGAAAATCAACTAAAAAAAATTCCCTTTACTATTGCAACAAAATATAAAATAAAATACCTTGGAGTAAACTTAATAAATGAAGTAAAGTTTCTGTATATAGAAAACTATAAAGCATTATTAAAAGAAATTGAAAAGCACACAATGAAATGGAAAAATATTCCATGTTCATAGATTGGAAGGGTCAACATAGTTAAGATGGCCATATTATCCAAAGCAATATACAAATTTAATGCAATCCTCATTAATATCACCAAGTCATTTTTTTTTAAATGAAACAAAAAACCACCAAGTTTGAATATACCCTTAAAATAAACCCAAATAACAAAAACAATCCTGAGGAAAAAAAGAACGGAGCCATAGGTATTACAATACTTGACTTCAAATTATACCACCGAGCCATGAGAATCAAAACAGATAGTATGGGTAGAAAAATATACTCACCCAAATGGAAAAGAATCGTGAGCCCAAAGATAAATCCATATATATATATATGAAAAATCACCTTCATTTAAGGAGCCAAAAATACACAATGGAAAAAAGGAAATCTTTTCAATAAATGCTGCTGGGAAAACTGAAAAGCCACATGCAATAGAATGAAACATTTTTGTCCCCCTGCACAGAAAGTAATTCAAAATAGATCAAAGAACTAAATGTAAGAGGTGAAACAGTAAATTACGTAGAACAAACATAGGTACTAAACTCACAGACCTTGACCATACAGACCAATTTATTATTTTGATCCCAATGGCAAGGGAAGTAAAGGCAAAAATAAATGAGTAAGACTGTATCAAACTAAAAAGCTGGTACACAGCAAAAGAAACTGACAACAAAACAAAGAGGCAGCCAGTTAAATGGGAGATTATACTTGCAAACAACTGCTCCTATTAGGGATTAATATCTAAAATAAATAAAGAGCCCACAAAGCTCAGAAACAAAGTAGCAAACAATCCAATTAAAAAATGAGAGGACCTGAACATACAGCTAGTGCTCAACTTACAACCATGATTGGTTCTGACAGACTGGTCGTAACACGATTTGGTTGTAAGTTGAGTAGGCTATATGTACAGTACTATGAAATGATGTTATAAAAATCTTTAAGTCATATTTTATCATAATTTTCTTTCATTATTGTTATATATCATAATTTTCTTTGTTCATTTTATGCCATTTGTATCATCTCTACACCATTTTGTTTCTTATCCCTCATCTGTAATTAATTCATCCAGACTATCAACAAACTGACGCGCTCCTTCCTCATCCGCACTCACTGCTTCTCCAGTCCTTCAAACACTATGCATTTGGAATCTTTTCTTGAATCTCTGGAATCAGCCAGTGATTGCTACAAATTCTTTTTTTTTTTTCAAATGTTTCTTTTTTTTTAATTTTTATTTATTTATTCATTTTAGAGAGGAGAGGGAGAGATAGAGAGAGAGACAGAGAGAGAGGAGAGACAGAGAGAGAGAAGAGGGGGAGGAGCTGGAAGCATTAACTCCTATATGTGCCTTGACCAGGCAAGCCCAGGGTTTCGAACCGGCGACCTCAGCATTTCCAGGTCGATGCTCTATCCACTGCGCCACCTCCTGGTCAGCCCGATTGCTACAAATTCTTGACTGTAATTTTCTCCAACACGCTCCT